>NC_064258.1:21558710-21862984 GCF_003254725.2 Canis lupus dingo | reverse complement strand
CCAGCTGCTCTTACGTGGTCATATAACTTCTCCTGGAGAAAATGTTTGGTTTGTTGGCACAAAGCCCACCTGCCATTTATTTTGAGGCCCATCAATCATGTGTGTGCCACACCTGGAGGCTAAGCATCTGTTTGGTTTTGTTGTTTAGCTGAAAACCTGAGCTGAGGAGCACCAGTCATGCATGCACCTGAGCCTTCTGTGACAGGGGCATCTGGGGTGACAGTGCTAGAGACACACTTGGGGCAACAATCTTGACTTAGAATTTATAGGAATAGGGCAGCCTGGGTTGCCCAGAGGTTTAGCACCACCTGCAGCCCAGGGCGTGATCCTGGAGACCCGGGATTGAGTCCCACATCGGGCTCCCTGTGTGGAGCCTGCTTCTCCCTCTGCCTGTGTCTCTCCCTCTTTTTCTCTCCGTGTCTTTCATGAATAAATAGATTTAAAATTTTTTAAAGAAAATTCAGAAAAAAAAGAATTTATAGGAACAAAACCTCTCATCTCCAGCCCTCACGCATAGGCCGAGTCAGAGAGGTGGGGGATTCTCTGAATATGGTGTGAAATAAGGGAGGGAAGGATCCTATTTTTCTGAGCTGCTTCTGCTGGAGACAGAAAGGATGACCCATGCTCCACGGGAAGGTAGCCACGGCAAGCACAAGCGCTTCCTTTACAAAACTCAGCTATGTCATGCAAACATGTCTAGAAACCAAATACATCTGCCCAGTTCGTGGAGAGCTGTGAGGCCCTATGAAAGCACAGAGACTCCGCAGGTGGGGAAGCTGCATCAGTGCACATATGTGGGCACACTGACGAGGGCACAGTGACAAGGGCACACTGACAAGCACACGTGGGCACAGTGACGTGGGCACAGGAGGGAGGCAGCGGCCCAGGCACTGCACGTCCAGGGAAGGCCAAGCTCCAGGTTCAAGCGCTAATAAAAGCTCTTTTCACAGAGTAAAGACAGAATTGTCACGGGGGTGATCTCTCATTGCTCCAGCAACTGCCGTGGAAGCTCCCCTCATGTCTCCGCGGCTCCCCAGCTGCGCAGGGATGGGGTCTGACTGAGCTCTCACACCTTGGGAAGTTATCAGGTGGCATCGGGCAGGCAAGTGGGGGGTGCAGCTCAAGCTCTCTCTGGCTGCTTTCAGGCTAGAGGAGGAAGCATGGACACCTGGCGACACACTACCAGCCACCCTGGCTGGGACCACCCGAAGCCTTGGCGGAGGCACCCGAGAGGAAGACTTCTGCTGGGCAGGGCCGGGGGGGCGGGGGGCCAGGGAGCAAGACCAGCTAGGGGAGGTGCACAGGGGGGTCCGTGAAGGAGGGACACTCAGCCGGAGCCGCGTGAGCCAGCTCCCTGTGACGAGAGGGCACTGCAGGCCCTGAGCCCAGAGAGCCCCACTCGGGCAACAGAGACCCAACGGCCTGTCCAGCCTGTGTCCTGGAAGAACCAGAATCCAGGAGGAAGAAGAGGGGAGGAGGGAAGGCACAGACAGGCACCCCTGAGCCACCACACACTCGCAGACCCAGGCGGGGCCCCGCCGGAGGAGATGGGGCTTGGACTGATGGGATGAGACCCAGGTCAAGGTCAAACCAGGCAGCAAGGCCTGTCCAGGACCCGGAGTCGCCGAAATACGGCAGGATCCACCTCAGATACCTCCCAGGCCAGGGCTGACAGCCACACAGAGCCATGGAGACACTGGGATTGCTCTTAAGTGACCTGCTGTTACAAGTCAGCAGCAGAACATTGTTAGGTTTTTTAGTCCATTTGTCAGTTTTACAAGAATACGGGCCTCGTGGCTTGATGTCCCCTCACCTGAAGGAGAACACGAATACCATGCCAGAGAGCTCAGAACGTTCGCCAGGCAAGATGCCAAGTGATGCCAAGTGCATCAAACATGCATCAAGGATCGTGGAGCGAGGGAGAGGCTCGGCAGCTGCAACCCAGAGGCTCCCCTCCTGCCTCCTCCTTCCCCAAACTTTCATTCCTGAAAATGAATTCCCCACGTCCACCCCCGTGGCACCTCTCAATGCTGGGGGTTCTCCTTTCCAAGTAAAACAATAAAAGCTGGAGAGGTCCACCATCCCTTCATGTGATGAACGAATGGGTCTCTGCTGACAGTGTGGGAGACATGGACTTGAGATCTCAGAGACATATTTAAGGAAATTTAGAATAATATCCATTCAGAAACCCAGGCCCATTTGCATATATAATAAATCACAGTTAATTCAGGAGAAAAAGGCTCTATTTGTGACAGGTCACACACACAAAAAAACAAAAAACATAACAAGTTAAAACATGAGTCATCTAGTCATTTGGCATGGGGCAAAGATAAAAGAACATTTTATTTTATTTTTTAAGATTTTATTTATTTATTCATGATAGTCACACAGAGAGAGACAGAGAGGCAGAGACACAGGCAGAGGGAGAAGCAGGCTCCATGCACCGGGAGCCCGACGTGGGATTCGATCCCGGGTCTCCAGGATCGCGCCCCAGGCCAAAGGCAGGCGCCAAACCGCTGCGCCACCCAGGGATCCCTAAAAGAACATTTTAAAAAGACACCAACAAAATGTGTCTTTCTCCTCGTTTGGAATCTGCAGTTTACGGCTCCAAGACAGACACGGAACATGGAGAAGGATAATGAGCACACTGGGTTTTCAATAAACACTTGCTTAAAGGAGTGTGTCACCATTCTCAGCGAGCACCTTCATTCAGAAAACACACGCAGAGCTCTGGGAATCATCACTGCAACGTCCAGGAACCCACACCTGAGTAATCCACCCAGATTCCGCACACTCCGCAGGGAAAAGGCATTCATTTCCATGGACAATTTATTGCAAAACAGCTGAACAGGGATATTGGTTAAACAGAAAGAATTATGACACCAAACAGAGATACCAACCGGCCACTGATTCCTCGTCTACTTCCCGCAGCTACACAGAGTCAGGCTCTAACAGCCACCATTAGTAGGAGAGCCTTACAGAGTCTACTCTAGGGCCACCCCCCTGGGGCGGGGAGGCTCAGCAGTGAGAGTCAGCCTTCAGCTCAGTTTGTGATCCCAGGGTCCTGGGATCGAGTTTTGCATCAGGCTCCCCGCAGGGAGCCTGCTTCTCCCGTGACCTGTGTCTCTGCCTCTCTCTGTGTCTCTCATGAATAAATAAGCAAAATATTTTAAAGAGAGAGAGAGAGAGAGAGAGAGAAAGATTCTACTTTAATAAAACCAATCAATTCAACACTAGGCACTTTGCATGTAAATTGGAAGCATCATAGACACGAGTCCTCCCCCCACCCCCCGGCCCCCATGCCCAGTCTGCTGCGGCTGGGGAACCCAAGGCCAGGCTTCCAGCTTGTTTTTGTCCCCCATGTCAGTTCTCTTTCTCTGGCACATTTCCCGGGGTATTTATACAACTGCCCCCAACTCCAAGGTCTTATGAGTGGCCTTGCCATGCAGGCCTGGGCTGGCCGCAGCCCCTAGGTTATCCAGACCAGCTGCCACCCTGAGAAGCGCCCTTGCCCAGCAGAGAGCAGAGCCCGTGCAGATCCTGCCCTTGCTGCCTGAGCCGGGGCTGGGAAGCACGAAGTGGCTCTGGCATGGAGGACGCAGCTTCTGGCTCAAGTCCGAGAGTAGTCAGGTCTGCATGAATGGAGCGGCAGGCCTTGGCGACACCCGGGCAAGAGGCAGTGGTATGCGCTTGAGTGGGAATCTGGTGGCCCTCCCCCGTGGGGACGTGGCCCCTGAACCTGCATTCCTCTCAGATCAGTTTCTAGGACCAAGGAGAAATCCCAGGAAAGGGTCCCTTGAACCAGGAGCCGCTCAGAACAGAGCCGTCCTCCTGGCAGGCCTAGGCAGGGAGCCACTCTCCTTGAGCCAATGCCCGAAGATGGCTTATGACCTGCAGACACACCCAGCAGTCCTGTGTGGAGCAGCCCAGTCTCTCAGGGACCCCACCTGATGCTGCGGAGCACACAGAGCAGCTGCACTTGGCTCCTCCAGGGCCGACCAGATGTTGGCCTCGTGAGCTGTGAACGTCGACCTTCAGAGTGAGAAAGAAGTCTAACATCATCTCATTGCTCTATTCCACATGCACGGGGCTGAGTCTTTGCAGCAAACAGTCCATGAGTCTCTGACATGCTCCATGGCTTCACTCCCTCCCTGATTTTGCACCTACTGAATACCGGGCCCACTGCTGAGGATGCAGCTCCCTGTAGCACCCCGCAGGCGGGCGCGAAGGAGGAGGTCCTCCTACCACCCTGACAACAAGACAAAGGAAGGGGATGGAATCGCCCCAATGGTGGTGAGAATTAAGTTCTGAGCAAGTGTTAGGAGAAGAACCATATTTGTAGACACTGATGGGGGGTGAGGGAGCCTTTGGTAGAGCCCCACGCCGGCCGGCTCCATGCAGGTCTTCAGGGGTGGCTTGGATATATTTACACCCACCCCCCCAAATTACCCTGAGCTCCCTGAGTATGTGGAGCCAAGATGCTGTAGGAAGCAGAGCCAGTCAGGAGGACAAGGGAGTAAACATTTGGTCCTGGTCAGCAGAGCACGGGCCAGAGTCCCCAGGGCTGCCAACGGCAGGTAGAGGCAGAGAACCGCCAACATGAGGAGGAAAGGGGGGCTGTGCTTGGGCTCTCTTGCCAGCAAGGGGCTGGAAGCCAAGACGTCAGAGTAAGACAGTGATGTGCTGCCAAAGACAGAGCAGGTGCTCACTCACATCTGACAACAGCATGGTTGGTATTCGGCAGTCACGAAGCATCTCGTCATCAATGCCGACAAACCCACCAAGGCCATGCTCATTGTGGGGGGCAGGTGCTAACCCCCGGGCTCCCAGGACCTCCGTCCTACGGCCAGTCCGGGTACTTGGATTCTTTGCATCTGTATAATTGTGATTTCAGTTCCAATCCCTGGTTACAATTGTAAATAGTTTCAAAACATACTCAGTTTGATGCTGTAAAATAAAGAGCAACTATGTGCACAGGTGACTGCCTATCACGGGCCAGACAATGAAACTTAACAGGAGGAATTTCCAAATATCTCAAACACACCACAGAATTTTTAAAATTAAAAGGGTTGGGGGGTATCTGGGGGGCTCAGTGGGTGAAGCATGTGCCTTCGGCCCAGGTCATGATCTCGAGTCCTGGGGTCAAGCCCCAAGTTGGGCTCCCTGCTCCGTGGAGCACCTGCTTCTCCTCTCCCTCTGCTCACCTCGCCCTCCTTTCTCTCAAATAAATAACATTTTTTAAAAAATTAAAAGGGTTGATGTGACACATTCTTGTAAAGAAGACGTTTCCCCCTCTGAGCAGCAGACGTGAACTAAAGCTATCTATCTATCCACCAATTCAGTCAGGAAGACACGTGGAGCTGCCTGAAAGACAGGGAATGCCGGGTGCAGGCCATGCGTCCCACCTCAAGCCGGGCCACGGGGGCCGAGGGTGCAGGAATGGCTGCAGGAGGACAGAGGAGCCCCGGATGGGTCAGCCTCAACCGCAGGAGCCAGTGAGACCTCATGTCTGCATGATACTGAGGAAGAGCATCCCCTGGGGACCGTGATTCAGTGGCCTTCTTGGGGACAGGCTGGATTTGCACAGGAGGGATGCCAGCCTGCCATCACAAACCCTGCTGGAGGGAGACCACAGGAGGTCTTGCCATCAGGGGCGACATGAGGGGCAGGGACAGGCTGGGCAGAGGAACACCGCAGTCCCTCTCAGGGAGCCCCTCAACTGTCTGGAACATTCTTAGAACCACCGAAGGCCTGACACGGTGGTTTGGGTGCAGCTGGGGCCAGGGCACTTTCACGACCAGGTGCTTTGAGTAAACAGAGGCCCTTCCTGCAGGATAGCAGAGGGTCTCAGGAACACCAGGAGGAGAGGCTATGGCTGGTGGACCTGGGGAGGAGGGGAGTGGGCGCGTCCAAGCAAGGCCCGCGGCCAGGAGGTATCCACTTAGAAAGTGCACTTGGTGGAGTGTGGCTTCCTTGGTCCCTGGAGGAGACAGCATGAATTTCATGTGACCCTCACCCTGCAGGATGCAGGGATCAGGTGTCTGTGCCCTGGGCTGTGGGACAGCTAGCAGCCTGGGCTCCAGGTGCCTGGGGTCGTGGGGTCATGGGGTCCCGCGTGACGGATGCATGGTTCCAGCCCCACTAAGGCCCTGACGTGACTGAAGTCGTCTGTTGAGTGAGGATAAGGAGCAGCGACCATCCCTGCAGATTGGTTCCCATGGGCACAACCAACAGGCGTGTGATGACTTCACAGACGCCCCTGCGCATCCCCGGATGGCCCTCCAACCTCAAGAGCCAGAGCCATAGGTCAGCACCATCGAAAATGGAATCTGAAAACGTGTGTCATACAAGTCTGGACATGAGGAAGACAGTGGTGGAGCCCCCTTGGGGTAGCCTGTCTTACATAAGTGTAGACACCCCAGATTTCTAGAGGCAGCAAACCAAGTGGTGTGCACAGAGCACAGGTAAGAAGCAGTGGCCTCAGGCAGGTCCGGGGGAGGCAGAGCGGTGGGCAAAGCCATGGAGACCAGGGCTACAGCACGGGGTGGGACGACAGGGCACCACCAGGGGGACAGGTGGCTGCTATGCTGCAGGGTTGCTGGCCCACAGACTGCAGGCACGCTGCACCCCCCACCCCCACTGTCCTGCGTGGGTGGGGCCAGGGCCTTAAGCATCGAGCTCCCATGGCCACAGCCACTCACAGGACGAGTGCAGGGACAATGCTGCCCCTGCTCTCATGCACCTGGCAGGGCCGCAGGCAAACTGACTTGTCTGAACCCAGGAGTGGGCACCTCGGCCTCCTGACCCCAACCCAGCTTCTGCCCACCTGTCCCCTCGCGGCAGCACAGGCTGTGGGAATGGCAGGACAGGGTCTCCCTGGCATCCCTGAGGAGCGCCTCTGCTGGGAACAGGCCCTGCCCTTCAGGCGGACGGCTTCCCCACAGCACCCCAAGCCTGGCTCCCATGGGGCAGCCACCAGCTGTTCCCATGTCCTCCTTCCCCTTCTGCTGCCTCAGCTGTGGCGGCGACGTAGGGGAACCCAGGGCACAGGAGGCCAGAGCTTGTCACCAGGAAGTCCTCGGTCTCCGTTGTGTCCTAGGCCAGGGCTCCAGGAACCTTTCCTGTGACCCTGAGGATAAAGGCACCCCACCATCCCTGCAGCACTGACCTGGGGCCAGGCCTGTGCCTGCAAAGCCACCTGCACAGGGGTGGGCTGCCCATGTGGCCAGCCCAGCCCACAGACAGGAAAACAAAGCCGCTGGCCCCAGGTCCTCACAAACCCTACAAAGAAACCAAATTCGACCAGTGTGAGGGTATCTGTTCCAAAGCTATTGACACGTTAGCAAAATGGTTTCAAGGTCGTGCTAGATGGACACGCAGAAGGGCCCCAGCACCCAGCGGCACCCGGAGCTCCCAGGCTCTGGCTCCTGGGACCAACACCCCCACTGCCTCTCCTGAGGTTGGGGCTGTGCCACCTCCATGGCCCAGGCTGGCTGTTCACACTGTTATCACACCCATGTCAGAGGCCATGGTCCAGCAGCCGAGCAGGGTGTGCAGGGATGGGTGGGGCTCCAAGGACCCCAGCCCCTGGGCAATCTCCAAAGTCAGGCATCTGGGAAACACAACAAAGGTCAAACACAAGGGTTCTGCACACAGGAACACTGGACTTGGGCCTACACTCAGGCCTGTGTGCACACTTGCTCACATGCGCACACGCACACACGCACATGTACATAGCCTGGTACCACGGACAGAGGCGGTGGGCAGGCTGTGCCCTCCCATTCCCTCAGTCCCCTTGGGAGCACAGTCCCTGCATCCCTGGCCAAGACCTCCTGTCCCCTGAGGTCCCCTGGGAGCACAGCCCCTGCATCCCCAGCCAAGCCGTCTCATCCTCAGGGACCTGCCCCGGGAGAGGTGGGTCTGTCCAGGGCCCCCATCCCCCCCAGTCCGGGGTCTGGTGCCAGGAAGCCCATGGACCACAGTCAAAAGCCACAGTCTGGTCCATTTTCACCCAGTTGAGTCCAAACCCCATCAGGGAATGAAGGGGGAGTATTTGGTCCCTAACACAATAGTAGGTAGACACTCATATTTATTCCTATTTGAGCAGAGAGTGGACCAGGCAGGTAAGGCCTAGATCGCAGTGTTTACACCCAAACCTTGGGGCTCCGTGTCTGCTGTCCACGGTGCCTTCACTGAACCCCTTTTATCCAATGCCCGGTACCCACCAGGCCCAGAGGAGCCTTTGCCTGGGCCCTACCACAAAGTCAGCGCTCAGTAAGATGGAGTGTCATCCCTTGGGGAGGGAGAGCCCATCCTGGCCCTCATGGGCCCCCCACCCTGCACAGCCACCTCTGATGGGCAGTGTAGATGCAGAGCAGCATGCAAACCCAGACACACAGACCCCGTGCCTGTGTCCCAAAGCCAGGTGTTTCCTCAGACCTCATCCTAACTCTTCAGAGGCCTGAGACTGGCCATCGCGATAGCAGGGGCGGGCCGGGCCCCCAGCTGCAGGCTTTCCTGTGTCCTGTCACCACTACCTGCTAGGAAACTCAAGGACAGAGCCACTCAGGCATAATCCACATACCCTGGACCTGGGCGCCTGCTGATGGGCCCCACTCCTGCGTCTTCACCTGGGCAGTGGTGCACGGGTCCTGAGCCTTTTAGTGAAGATGTTTCCTGGTCTATGCAGAATTGCAGGCCCCATCTCATCTGACTTGGATTCAGTCTCAGGAATTAGAGTATAAAAGACAATGAACACAGGTCTTTTAAAATTAAAAAAAGAGGCGGGGCAAGATGGCGGAAGAGTAGGGTCCCCAAGTCACCTGTCCTCACCAACTTACCTAGATAACTTTCACATCATCCCGAAAACCTACGAATTTGGTCTGAGATTTAAAGAGAGAACAGCTGGAATGCTACAGTGAGAAGAGTTCGCACTTCTATCAAGGTAGGAAGACAGAAAAATAAATAAATAAATAAAAAGGCATCCAAGGAGGAGGGGCCCCCCATGAGGAGCCAGGCTAAGGCCTGGCGTTGAGTGTCCCCGGGACAGGAAAGCCCAGGCCCAGGGAAGCAGAAACTTTACCAATTTCCGGGTCGGAAAGGTTCTCACAGGGAGCTCGGGCAGGATCCCAGGGGATGCCCTCAGGCTCCCAGGGGCACTAACAAAAGAGGTGGGCCCCGGGGAGACCGCACCATATGCCACGGGCCGAGCTCTCTAAAGGGCGGCAGCAGCTCAGGCGGCAGCTGAGGGGGCTGCGCAGCCCCAGTTGCGCGATTCCAGCACCGCAGGCCCCAGAGCCCAGGGCGCCGGGGACACAGCCCATTATCCTGCGCTCCCCCTGGGACAGACAGAATCCAGGAGAGCAAGGATGCTCCTGCCACTGGGCGGCCCTGAGCTGTGCGGATCGGCGCCCCCCGCCCCCGGAGCATCCAGGCCCCTGCGGACTGGGAACTTCAGTAGTTACTGCGGGAGCTAACTCCACAGCTGGAGAGCTGCCCAGCGCCACCGTTGTTCCTCCTGGTGTCACCTTGTACCTGGGACTGAGCAGGGCCGCCAGGGAGCAGGAGCCTCATAGGGTAAACAGCTCCCACTGAGCCGTACACCTGGCAGGGGCGGGGCAGCTCCCTCAGGTGCATACACCTGAGAATCAGCACAGCAGGCCCCTCCCCCAGAAGACCAGCTGGAAGGACAGGAGAAAAGCAAATTCTTGACCAGGCAGCGCCGGAAAGTTTCAGGGGAAGTCTAGGGACTTACAGTATATAGAATCAGAGGATACCCCTCTTTGTTTTTTGTTTGTCCCCCCCCCTTTTTTTTCTCTCTTTTTCTCTTTTTTTCCAGTACAACTTGTTGTTAGCCACTCTGCACTGAGCAAAATGACTAGAAGGAAAAACTCACCACAAAAGAAAGAATCAGAAACAGTATTCTCTGCCACAGAGTTACAGAATATGGATAATTCAATGTCAGAAAGCCAATTCAGAGCACAATTAGAAAGCTACTCATGGCTCTAGAAAAAAGCATAAAGGATTCAAGAGACTTCATGACTGGTGAATTTAGATCTAATCAGGCAGAAATTAAAAATCAATTAAAAGAGATCCCTGGGTGGCGCAGCAGTTTGGTGCCTGCCTTTGGCCCAGGGCACGATCCTGGGGACCTGGGATCGAATCCCACGTCGGACTCCCGGTGCATGGAGCCTACTTCTCCCTCTGCCTGTGTCTCTGCCCGCCCCCCCCGTGTGTGTGTGTGTGTGTGTGTGTGTGTGTGTGTGTGAGACTATCATAAATTTTTTAAAAAATCAATTAAAGGAGATGCGATCCAAACTGGAGTTCCTAACGACGAGGGTTAATGAGGTAGAAGAACAAGTGAGTGACATAGAAGACAAGTTGATGGCAAGGAAGGAAGCTGAGGAAAAAGGAGAAAAACAATTAAAATATCATGAGGATAGGTTAAGGGAAATAAATGACAGCCTCAGAAGGAAAAATCTACATTTAACTGGGGTTCCAGAGGGTGCTGAAAGGGACAGAGGACCAGAAAGTGTATTTGAACAAATCATAGATGAAAATTTCCCTAACCTGGGGAGGGAAACAGGCATTCAGATCCAGGAGATAGAGAGATTCCCCCCCTAAAATCAATAAAAATCGTTCAACACCTGACATTTAATAGCGAAACTAGCAAATTCCAAAGATAAAGAGAAGATCCTGAAAGCAGCAAGAGACAAGAGATCCCTAACCTTTATGGGGCAAGGTATTAGGATAACAGCCGACCTCTCCACAGAGACCTGGCAGGCAAGAGGGCCGGCAGAATATATTCAGGGTCCTAAATGAGAAGAACCTGCAGCCAAGAATACTTTATCCAGCAAGGCTCTCATTCAGAATAGAAGGAGAGATAAAGAGCTTTCAGGATAGGCAGAAATAAAAGAATATGTGACCACCAAACCAGCTCTGCAAGAAATATTAAGGGGGACTCTGTAAAAGAAAGAGGAAGCCTTAGGAAACAATCCAAAAAAACGGGGACTGAATAGGTATCATGAAGACACTAAACTCATATCTTTCAATAGTAACTCTGAATGTGAATGGGCCATTTTAATGATCCCATCAAAAGGCACAGGGTTTCAGACTGGATAAAAAAGCAAGACCCATCTATTTGCTGTCTACAAGAGACTCATTTTAAACATAAGGACACCTCCAGCCTGAAAACGAAAGGTTGGAGAACCATTTACTGAATCAAATGGTCCTCAAAAGAAAGCAGGGGTAGCCATCCTCATATCAGATAAATTAAAGTTTATCCCAAAGACTGTAGTCAGAGATGAAGAGGGACACTATATCATACTAAAGAATCTGTCCAACAAGAGGACCTACCAATCATTAATATTTATGCCCCGAATGTGAGAGTTGCCAAGTATATCAACCAATTAATAACCAAAGTTAAGAGATACTTAGATAATAATACACTTATACTTGGAGACTTGAATACGGTGTTTTCTACAATTGATAGATCTTCTAAAAACAACATCTCCAAAGAAACAAGAGCATTAAATGATACACTAGACCAGATGGATCTCATAGATACTTAACAGAACTTTACATCCAAACTCAACTGAGTACACATTCTTCTCAAATGCACATGGAACTTTCTCCAGAAGAGACCACATACTGGGTCACAAATTAGGTCTTAACCAATACCAAAAGATTGGGATCATCCCCTGCATATTTTCAGACCATAATGCTTTGAAACTAGAACTAAATCACAAGAAGTTTGGAAGGTTTTCAAACCTGTGGAGGTTAAGGACCATCCTGCTAAAAAAATGAAAGAAAGGGTCAACCAGGAAATCAGGGAAGAATTAAAAAGATTCATAGAAACTAATGAGAATGAAGATACAACCATTCAAAATTTTTGGAATACAGCAAAAGCAGTCCTGAGGAGGAAATACATTGCAATACAAGCATCCATCCAAACACTGGAAAGACCTCAAATATAAAAGCTAACATTGCAGCTAAAGGAGCTGAGAAGGAACAGCAAATGAAACCTTCCCCCATCAGAAGAAGACAGTTAATAAAGACTCGAGCAGAACTCAATGAAATAGAGACCAGAAGAACTGTGGAACAAATCAACAAAACCAGGTGTTGGTTCTCTGAAAGAATTAATAGGACAGATAAACCATTAGCCAGCCTTATTAAAAAGAAGAGAGAAAAGACTCAAATTAATAAAATCATGAATAGTATTTTGATAGGGATTGCATTAAACATGTAAATTGCCCTGGGTAACATTGACATTTTCACAATATTAATTCTACCAATCCATGAGCATGGACTTTCTTCAGAGAGTTAGAACAAATTATTTTAAGATTTGTGTGGAATTAGAAAAGACCCCGAATAGCCAGGGGAATTTTAAAAAAGAAAACCATATCTGGGGGCATCACAATGCCAGATTTCAGGTTATACTACAAAGCTGTGGTCATCAAGACAGTGTGGTACTGGCACAAAAACAGACACATAGATCAATGGAACAGAATAGGGAATCCAGAAGTGGACACTCAACTTTATGGTCAACTAATATTCGATAAAGGAGGAAAGACTATCCACTGGAAAAAAGACAGTCTCTTCAGTAAATGGTGCTGGGAAAATTGGACATCCACATGCAGAAGAATGAAACTAGACCACTCTCTTTCACCATACACAAAGATAAACTCAAAATGGATGAAAGATCTAAATGTGAGACAAGATTCCATCAAAATCCTAGAGGAGAACACAGGCAACACCCTTTTTGAACTTGGCCACAGTAACTTCTTGCAAGATACATCCACGAAGGCAAAAGAAACAAAAGCAAAAATGAACTATTGGGACTTCATCAAGATAAGAAGCTTTTGCACAGCAAAGGATACAGTCAACAAAACTAAAAGACAACCTACAGAATGGGAGAAAATATTTGCAAATGACGTATCAGATAAAGGGCTAGTTTCCAAGATCTATAAAGAACTTATTCAACTCAACAGCAAAGAAACAAACAATCCAATCATGAAATGGGCAAAAGACATGAACAGAAATCTCACAGAGGAAGACATAGACATGGCCAACAAGCACATGAGAAAATGCTCTGCGTCACTTGCCATCAGGGAAATACAGATCAAAACCACAATGAGATCCCACCTCACACCAGTGAGAATGGGGAAAATTAACAAGGCAGGAAACCACAAATGTTGGAGAGGATGCGGAGAAAGGGGAACCCTCTTGCACTGTTGGTGGGAATGTGAACTGGTGCAGCCACTCTGGAAAACTGTGTGGAGGTTCCTCAAAGAGTTAAAAATAGACCTGCCCTACGACCCAGGAATTGCACTGCTGGGGATTTACCCCAAAGATGCAGATGCAATGAAACGCCGGGACACCTCTACCCCAATGTTTATAGCAGCAATGGCCACAATAGCCAAACCGTGGAAGGAGCCTCAGTGTCCATCGAAAGATGAATGGATAAAGAAGATGTGGTTTATGTATACAATGGAATATTCCTCAGCCATTAGAAATGACAAATACCCACCATTTGCTTTAACGTGGATGGAACTGGAGGGTATTATGCTGAGTGAAATAAGTCAATCGGAGAAGGACAAA
Source organism: Canis lupus dingo (assembly GCF_003254725.2). NCBI lineage: Eukaryota > Metazoa > Chordata > Mammalia > Carnivora > Canidae > Canis > Canis lupus. The sequence continues at coordinate 21,849,385 of NC_064258.1, read as the reverse complement.
CATTATATGGTCTCATTCATTTGGGGAATATAAATAATAGTGAAAGGGAACAAAGGGGAAAGGAGAAAAAATGAGTGGGAAATATCAGAAAAGGAGACAGAACATGAAAGACTCCTAACTCTGGGAAACAAACTAGGGGTGGTGGAAGGGGAGGTGGGTGGGGGTTGGGGGTGACTGGGTGATGGGCACTGAGGTGGGCACTTGACGGGATGAGCACTGGGTGTTATTCTATATATTGGCAAATTGAATACCAATAAAAAATAAATTTATTTTAAAAATTGAAAAAAGAATAAATTTAAAAAAAGGAAAAGGACAAACATTATATGGTTTCATTCATTGGGGAATATAAAAATTAGTGAAAGGGAATAAAGGGAAAAGAAAGAAAATGAGTGAAAACATCAGTGAGGGAGACAAAACATGAGAGACTGCTAACTCTGGAAAATGAACAAGGGGTAGTAGTAAGGGAGGTGGTCCGGGGGTTGGGGTGACTGGGTTATGGTCACTGAGGGGGGCACTGATGGGATGAGTACTGGGTGTTATGCTATATGTTGGCAAATGGAACTCCAATAAAAAATTTTTTAAATAAAAAAAAAGAACGATGAACAATCAATCAATCAATCAATAAAAATTTTAAAAATGGGCAGCCCCGGTGCTCAGCAGTTTAGCTCCACCTTCAGCCCAGGCCCTGATCCTCGAGACCTAGGATTGAGTCCCACGTTGGGCTTCCCTACATGGAGCCTGCTTCTCCCTCTGCCTGTGTCTCTGCCTCTCTCTCTCTCTCTCTCTCTTCTGTGTGTCTCTCATGAATAATTTTTTAAAAAGATTTAAAATTTAAAAATATTAAAAAGATGTCTTTTAAGTAAAAGTCTTGAGTTTGCGACAACCAGATGGTGCGTCCCAATACTCTGGGGAGACCCTGTTATCATAGATTTATAAATATCATATCAGCATGAAGCTGAACTATCAAGATTCCAAGTTCTGATGGTAGCTTTTTAATTGCCTTGGGGTTGTTTTGCTTGGGGTCTGTTTCCTGTTCTCGAGGCTAATTCCCCCCTGTCCATGCATAGGGCAGGACCGTGCTCCCCCACACTACACCCCTGATCAGCACTCCAAGGGCAGACGGGAGACCCCTCCCCAGCTGCACTCACCCTCCCCCACGTGTGGAGGCCTCCGGGGCATTCTTGAGTCAGGCTGAATGCCTGGTGTGCTCAGAAAACCCAAGAACTGTACAGACAGGATTTCTATATTTCTCATCTCCATTCCTTATTCGATTTGGATTTCTTATAGCAAAGAAACCCCTTCATGTATTTGGAATCAACAGTTTATAACATTTTCACAAGGCTTTTTTGGGACTACAGTCAATGATCAGCAACACACAATAGTGGCCCAACTCTACATGACAATCACTAGACAAACTGGACACCCTCTGACATGTGTACACATCTGCATGGAAAAGTACTATGTTTTAGACTTGGACTTGTGTACTTTACTTCCCCTCTCTAGTAATAGTAAGAAATGACATGCACTTTAATTTGCCAAAAGCAATGCTTGTATTCTGGCAGCAACATGCTACTTCTATTACATAGTAAAGTGAATACCAGAACTACAAAGGCAGGAGGTGTAAGTGAATTTTTATTGGGAAGGGAAGTTGTCAACTAGCAGCAAATGAAGAATGAGTAAGGAAACTTCTTGTATGGAAGTTACTTGACCTGACTGTGGGTTTTCTGAGTATTTCACATTACTGCATATCAAAAATAGAAGATCTTTCAAAAAAATAAGTAATCACCCCCTTGATATCACCCTGAACAGACTGGATCCTGGTGGGTGTCTTTAGAATCACATTTCTTAGAGGAGAGCTCTGGGTTGTACTCTCCTTGCAAATGTGTGCGGTTTGGGGATCGTACATGCAAGCTCTGCAGTGAAGCCCAGGAGGTGGAGTGGAGGGACGGCCGGAGATGTGCTGTCCTGCAGGGCTCACTCTCTCACAGCCCATGTGCCTTCTGCAGATGCCCAACCCAGAGCGTCCGTGAGGAGTGTGCTTGTGTTCAGAGGGCTCCAAGCAGCACCAACAAGCCACCGAGGCTGGGGGAGCAGCAGCCTATGCCCACGTAAGAGCTGCAAGTACACACGTCCCCAGGCCCAGCCACGGGCTGGGGAGACCCAGGAGAGGTGGGGACCTGAGTTGGTGACCTGTGCCAGGTCAGGGGCATCTCTCCAGGCTTCTCTCCTGGACTCCTGCCCTGGGCACTGGCAGATGCATGGCCCTGAGACCATCCTCCTGGTGACTCCTGGTGCCAAGATCCCCGGGGCTGGGACCTTCACGATGTCTGTCTACAGAACAAGCCTTAACCTGTCAGAAGGCACACTCTTCAACAGGATGCCTAAAGTCCACAAGGCAGGAGACAACAGGTGTTGGGGAAGACATGGAGAAAGGGGAGCCTCATGCACTGCTGGTGGGAATGCAAGCTGGTATGGCCACTGTGGAGGACAGGGTAGAGGGTCCTCAAAATGTTAAAAATAGAGCTACCCTACAACCCAGCGATGGCAATGCTGGGAATTTACCTCTCAAATACAAAAACACTGATTCAAAGGGATACATGAACCCCTATGTTTAGAGCAGCATCTACGATAGCCAAGATATGGACACAGCCCACATGCTCGTGGACTGATGGAGATGGAAGATGTTGTATGTAATACAATGGAATATCACTCAGCCTTCAGAAAGAATGAAATCTTGCCATTTGCAATGACATGGATGGAGCTAGAGGGTATTATGCTCAGTGAGATAAGTCAGAGAAAGGCAAATACCATGTGATCTATCTCATATGTGGAATTTAAGAAAGAAAACAGATGCACAGATGAACATATGGGAAAGAGGAAAAGATAGGAAGGAGAGAGGGAAACTAGCCATAAGAGACTCTTACTGAAAGAGAACAAACTGGGGCAGCCCCGGTGGCGCAGCGGTTTGGCGCCGCCTGCAGCCCAGGATGTGATCCTGGAGACCTGGGATCAAGTCCCACATCAGGCTCCCTGCATGGAGCCTGCTTCTCCCTCTGCCTGTGTCTCTGCCTCTCTGTCTATGAATGAATAAATAAAATCTTAAAAAAAAAATGAAAGAGAACAAACTGAGGGCTGCTCGAGGGAGGAGGTGGGGGATGGGCCAGACTGGTGATGGGATGGAGGAGGCACCTGTTAGGAGGAGCAATGGGTGTCATATGTAACTGATGAATCAGTGAATTCTGCTGCAGAAACCAGGATTGCACTGAATGTTAACTACCAAAAAAAAAAAAAAAGGACTCTCTTGGTACCCTCACAACATAAGGGATGATCAGTACAGCTAGGAGGGAAAGAAAGACAGGGTCCCTGGTAGGGATGGGGGAAATAGGTGCTAAGTTCAGGACTGTGGCCAGGAAAGCAGATCACCCCTGAAACGTGGTGCCAGGGCCTGAGGCAAGGCTCCATCAAGACAGAAACCCGAAGTCCACCCTACAACAAGGCAGCAAGCATCAAGCAACAAGTCACCTGCTGGAGGACAACAGAGGGAACCCCAGCTGAGGATGGAGCAGATGCTGAAGCAAGGCTCTCACAAACAAGCACTATCCCCCAAGACCCACAGGATCTATGAGAGAAATTGGTAGCAACAGCAAATCCCAAACACATCCAGCCCCGATGAGACTGACTCAAGCCCCAAGGGAAAGAAAGGCCTGGCAGAAGAGAAGGCTGGCCACTGCCAGGCCTTGGTCTCTACTGTCCTACACCAGATATGCCACTTCCAACAAAAAAAAAGAGGCCTACACAAAAGGAAGAAAAAAATATGACAGTGATGTGACAATTAGCCGACTAGTTCACAGGGAGGGAACTTAAAATAACTATGATCAACACATTAAGGTTTAAAATGGAACAAGTGGACAACACACAGGATCAGATGGGTAATTTCTTTTTTTTATAAATTTATTTTTTATTGGTGTTCAATTTGCCAACATATAGAGTAACACCCAGTGCTCATCCCTCAGATGGGTAATTTCAACAGAGAGATGGAGACTATAAAAAATTAATGTGATGTAAATGCTAGAAAAGAAAGACACAGCAGCAGGAAAAGAATGCCTTCAGTGGGCTCATTCTTAGACTCAACACAGCCAAGGAAAGAATCCATGAGCTGGAAGACAGGGCAAGAAAGTTACCCAAACTGGAACAGAAAGAGGGGGGAAAAAGAAAAGGAAGAAAAAGGCAGGATGGTTGTGAGATAATATCATACAATCTAATGCATACATTGCTTGAATCTGAGAAGAGAGAACAGGGAAAAGAAATATTTGAGGAAATAATAGCTGAGGACTTTCCAAAATTAATGACAGACACCAACCTGAAGATCCAAGAAGTTCAGAGGATGCTGAGTAGGGTGGGGGGTGGGGGTGGGTGAGGGGTTGGGGGGCAAGAAACCCACACATCATATTTAAATCGCTGGTAAAATTAAAATGGAAATCCTGAAAGCAGCTGAGAAGAGGCCTATTACTTACAGGGGACAAAGATGAAAATGTGGGCATCTTCTTTTCAGAACTGGCTGACGATGGGGGGACATCTGTACTGAATGAAAGCACCAAACCCAGGAAGGGACTGCTGCACTCAGTGGGGATGCATCTCAGAAAAGGGCGCCTGGGAGCTCAGCAGGGGAAGCGGACGACTGTTGCTTTCAGCTCAGGTCTTGATCTCAGGGTCATGACATCAGGCCCTGGGTCGGGCTCTGGGCTCAGTGGAGAGTCTGCTGGAGAGTCTCTCTTCTGTCTCTCTCTCATAAATAAATTGTTATTAAAAAGTGGAGACGGGCAGCCCGGGTGGCTTAGCGGTTTAGCATCGCCTTTGCCCCAGGGCCTGATCCTGGAGCCCCGGGATCGAGTCCCACCATCAGGCTCCCTGCATGGAGCCTGCTTCTCCCCTCTGCCTGTGTCTCTGCCTCTATCTCTCTCTGTGTATGTCTCTTATGAATGAGCAAATAAAATCTTTAAAATAAGTAAGTAAATAGTGTAGGAGAAATAAAGACTTTTCTAGACAAACAAAATTCTTAGGAACATTAAACCCCCAGGAGGAAGAGGGGGGTGGGTGCCCTGCGCCACCCACCGGGGGTATGATACAATCTGGGGCAGACTCACGTTAAACACATGCATGTTGTAAGCCCTCAGGCAATCACCAGCAACTCATTAAAAGAGATATTAAGTGCTTAAGTCAACAGACATAAGATGGAATCATAACAAAAATGCTCCATTAACTAAAAAGGAGGGAAAAAAAGAAGAAAAATAAAATTCGTTTCCTTGACGCTGAAAGCACACTGATGGCGGACGCAAATGCTGACCTTGTTGCTGTCTGTGGAGCACCTCCCAGTGAGCCTTCTGACTCAGGTAAGTAGGTCTTTTATCAACTCAGGGAGTTCTTCCTACAATTGTTTATTGTTACTTCTTTTCCATTTGTTCGTCCTTGGAAACACTTAGAATTCCTTGTCTGGACCTCAGGTCTTCCACTGTTTCCTCAGTCTGTCCCTCTGCACATTGCTGAACCATCATTCCTTGTGGAAAATACACACTCATCATCCTCAGTGTGGGTTAACTCTGTCTCTAGCACTTAATGTTAAACCTGGTTTCTCCTGTGGCTTTCTAGTCCTTCTCACAGAAGCCATTTCTCCTCGTAGCCTATCATTTTGCCATTGTTTGCTGCTTGCCCATTTTTCTTCCTCTGGCTGTCTGCAGAGCTCTGCTCTTTCTCAGTCCTCAGGATGAGATCCCTTCGTCTGCCGTGTAATGTATTTCACAGCACTCCAATCATCACGAATAGTCTACTGCTCCTCGGAGTCTGGCTGCCAAGAGCAGGGTCCAGCAGGACCTTCCCTCCTAGACACTGGGGTCAAGTGTACACGATCCCAGCCCAAAGCAGACACACTGGCCCAGAGCCACTGGACTCAGATGGGGCCTCCTCTTCTGTCCTTTTGTCTCCAGATGCTCTAAACAAGCTCTTCAAACAGCAGCTTCCCACCCCAAATGGGCTTCTCCAGTATAACTGCTGGCAGGGCCCTTCTAATCCCCATGCCCTCAAGGATAATTTTGACAAAATTGTATGTTGGCATTGATCTTCCTCTTGGTGTTTCCTGGTGTTGGGGCCTCCATGTGGAGGGGAGAAAGGAGGTGCCACTGGTGGGCATGGGAGGGCTTCGCCTGTGGAAGCAAGAGCAGCCACTGAGGGAGGAGCAGTTCTGCAGGGATGCAGCAGAGTGCACACAGGAGTCTTGAGTCTAACACCCAGGCTTCAACAGGAGGACCTTGGTCTTTCAATCCACTTTTCAGGCAGAGTCCAACGATGCCACATCTCGAAGCTGCTCCTAATCAGTGGGCCAGTCTTTGGTAGCCATGCTTTGTCTCTTCTGCATCTTCTTGAGCCTCTACTGGGATTTAGAAGAGTTAGTGTGGCTGCTAACTTGATGCCCTCTTACTCTGGAGGCCGCTGGAGGTTACTGGTTATCACTAGAGAAGCAGTTAGACTGCTCTCAATTCCACTGTAGGTCAGATTTCACAAATAAGGACCTGAGGGCTGGTGGTGGATAAGGGGCCGAGGGGCCGGGCCTGTTTCCAGGATTAAAATCTCCACACCCAGCTACGTCAGATGGCAATCTGACAGTACTCTGCTATGCATTAGCGAGAGCCACATGGACCCCTCACCCAATGGCCATGCGTTCCTTTCTTCCTTCTTTCACCATAGGCTGAGCGCCTACTGTGTGCGAGGCAGGCACACAGCCCTTGAAGATGATAGTGACAAAAGAGACACGTCTCTGTCCACAGAGCTCCCGGTCCAGTGAAGGAAGCAGAGGTCAGCCTCCTGGACACCAGTTCCACGGTGAAACCCTCATGCTGCTGGCCAAGTGGAAGCTCAATGTGGCCAGAGAAGACAGAAGCCCTGCCTGGACCCTTGCTGACCATCCCACCCTCACTGAGCCAGGGACACTGGGTGTGGGACAGGGGCCATCCCAGACTTTCTTGGATCTCATCTCAGAATTCAAGAGAATTTATTTATTTGTGTTATTTTTATACAAGGACATTTTAAAATACTAAAACATAATGTAAAATGTGTCTGACATTCAAATAATGTGAAAGAAAAACAAGAAAGTTTTAAGAAAACACGGTTGACAGAGGTCATTTCAATGACATCACTCCTTTAATTTACACCTGAGCATGTCCTTTTCTGCAGGACTAAGAAAACTGTTCATTAAAATACATTCATGGTACATAGTTTAAAACATAAATGTGCTAATATTTTAAAGCTATTCAAAGAATAAGTAAAAATATTCTCAGAGAAGAACATAATCGACATCGACTATTTCCTCTCAAGTTCAACATACACTAAAATGTTTGTTGTTTCCATTCAAAAATAGTGATTTATTTACTGGGAACACTGAGGTAACATTCTTATAAAACAAGTTACACACAGAATCCACGCCTTCTATCTACATCAATGTACATGCACTCAGATAGAGCTGGTCTCTCCACAGGAGTCATCACCTGGCCCTGTCCCCCACAATGAGCACACCTGCAGCCCCTCCCCTACAGGGCCTCCTGCAAGAGCCGCTGCAGCCTCCTCAGCTCGTCGCGCACGGGGGCCACCCAAGCCCTCCTCAAGTACTGGATGTCCACGCTGCCAGAGGCTCTGGCCAGCACCAGGGCCAGGAAGCTGCCGCTGGTCTTCTCCGCTTCACCCACGACCGTCATGGCCACCAGTCTGAAAGCAAGAGGCACAGCTGTGTGACTGTGAGTCTCCCAAGTTATCCATCCTCCAAGGAGGGAGCAAAAAGGAAGAGAATTCTGAAAATTTCAGTGTCAAATGAAAGGTTAGGCCAGAAATAAACATATAAAAACCTATAGAAACCACTTAGAAAATGCACTTCTGTGGCTGACCGTTTGCGAGCCGACTGGCCACAATGAAGGACACGCCAGGTCAATGCCCCAAGCACTGGGGCCCTGTCCAGCCTATGCCTCCCAGTGACAGGGATGCAGGTGGTCCTACAGTGCCCGGCAAAAAGCCTGAGGCCAGCCTCACAGCCCTGACTTTGCCTCCGCCACCCCCTCACTGCCACCTTCTCCGTTCGGGTCCAGTCTCCAACCTCTCCCCTCCCAGGCCACCGGCAGACATGCAGAGGCATGCACCCCGTGTGCGCTAGAGGCCTGCTGGCTGGTCAGGGCCAACCCCACCCCAGTCCCCACACGGCTCCGATGGGCAAGACTCCTGGGACATGATCTCCCGTCTTCCTCTGGTCACTCAGAGGATAACTCTGAGACCTGGCTCAGTGGCATCCTCCCCACCCCGAGGTCTCCCCTAGCCCCTGACCGTGCCTGATTTGGTTGGGGGTCCCCAGCATCCTGGGAATGCCCGTCACACACTCATCCCACCTTACAACTCACCAAGGAGCTAAGGCCTGTTGTCTCCTTGCAATGACCAGGGGCCATGAGCTGGGAGTCCATGACTGGCCTAGGACAGGAGTGGTGAGCCCCTCAGGGGTGCCAGCACTCACGGGTAGCAGGGAACCCCGCTGTGGCCCCCCAGGGTCTGAGCGCCCGCTGAGGTCCTGTAGACTTGCCCCACGGTGCAAGGCTAGCACGGCACATCCTGACGGGGACCAGGCCCCTCGGAGGTAGCTCGGCACACACCCACCCACAAGCCAGCTCTGGAGTGCCCCACACGTTCAGGGCAGCTAAGCCAACCAGGAAAACTTACCATCACAGAGGGAGGCAAACCAGGGGTGACTCCTAATCATAGCGTCATGCTAAGGGTCACTGGAGGGGGTGGGAGATGGGCCACGGGAGGGGGGGGGCGGGCATGGGGGAGGGCACATGATGGGATGAGCTCGGGGTGTTACAGGTAACTGACAAGTCCCTGACCGCCACCCCAACAATGATACTACACCGGCTGTGACTTAAATTTTAAGTGATTTAAATTTTAAAAAATTACAAGAGTCACCTCAACACTGTTCAACTACTCGTGTCAAATACAGGTCAAACTTAGTTGCCACAAACTTCGGGGCATGAGTACAGGTGACAAACACGAAAGGCCCCCACAGTGACTGCAATGCATGCCCAACATGGGCTGCAGAGTCCACGCAAGCACCAAGAAGACACGCTAAGAGCACATGTCGGCACCACAAGACCTCTTAGGCGCTTAGTAAACACTTGACTAAGTAACAGGCAAACTTTTGGGAATGAACTGTGTGTGCATCATGTGCTTCTATGGGAATCAAAGTCTGGAGTTCGATGATGTACTGGTCTAATAACTAGAGTAACGTAAGAATAATGAGTTCTGGACCTAAACAACTGCGGTTCTTGTTTTCCCAGGTCTTATTGGTGTGTCCCCACGTTCTGTCAAACCATGCCCTGGGTTTGATCATGGCTTGTCCTCTTTCTTCCACAAAGTGGAAGATGCTGGCTGGCCTCGTCCTCCCCAGGTCATAAGGAGCCTCCATTTCACAGCAGGAATATAAAATTCCAAGGAAGAAAATAGGTATAGAGACAAAGTGGGGACAAGAGAGAGTCCTTCATAGTGAAAACTCATTACATATTTCAACTTTGGATTAAACATAACAAAATGGAATTATTTAAAGCATCAAGAACTACTCACATGAGTGTGTTTCACATTAAACTGTGCAGAGGCTGGGTGGACTGTGATGTTGGTGTAGGGCCGACAATGACACTGACGTGAAATTAAGGGAATTACTGACTCCCGTGGAGCATTTCTTTTTAGAAACTAGAAGGAAGACTCTGTATGTTACTCGGCCAAATACTGAATTTAAACATCTAGTAAATGAACATAACTAAGGAACTCACAAAAAGTGTTTTCAAGGGAAAATAGTAGAGTGTGAATTCTCTCATTCAGACTTTTCCGGATGGGATATGAAATAACATTTTCTAAAGTGGTTTTCAAAATATTAAATATGTAACTATAATAATAGTTAAATTTAAACATAAGTAACCATGTCTTAAAGCATAGTTACCTTACACATGAGACCATCCAGGATGCTTCTGAAAGGATCTGCCTATGAGGGCACATCATGGGACTCACCTGTCTGGAGAGATGAGCTGTTTGGCCACAGGACCCAGGTCACTTTCCAGCAGGTCCCAGATATAAATACAGGATGTTTCATCCTGGGCCAGGAACACAGCAGGTCTTGTCAAGGACCAGCGGAGGCAGGTGACCGCGTGGCCCTCGGTGCTGCCGTTCCACTGCAGGAGAGGGCACTCGGAGGTCAGCTGGTGTAACCGGATGCTTCCATCTGAACAGCCGGCCTGGGAACAGGGGTGGAGATGGTTGGTCTCCATTCTCTCTTCCTTTTCACTCAGATTCAGTAGCGGCAGACACTTCAGAGCATTGGCTCTGTCCTCACAAACCATAAGGTGAGCACTCACCCTGGAGATGCTGATACACTTTGGACCCCTGCCTCCTTCCCAAACAGTCAATACTGAACTCAGCAAATATAAAAACAGGTGTTTATCTTTAACAAAGTTGAATTTTGCTAATTCAACCATCAGCCATTAAGACTGGCCCTGAAGAAATCATTTATTTACCCACCTTTTTAAAAAGATTATATAAGTCTAAACCATTACTGTGGTTATATATTCCAGTTAGATTGAGATTTTTATAAAACAAAACTTGGCTGGTTTAGTAAAAGCCCAAATTTTTAGCTTAGAGAAGCTTAATTACTATTTAAATCATTCTCTTTAATCCTTCACACCCTTCCTCCAAAACAGCAGTAGCAGGAGTTAACAACCACGAGATGGCCTGTGTGCTCTAGGGTCGAGCACATACACATACAGTGCGGGCAGAACAAGCCGGGCCTCCCGCTGCCAGGCGAGTGGAGGGAGCACTAAAGGTGCATGGCCAGCACCGAGTCTGTCAGTGGGTATGGAGCTGTGTCTGTCCACATCTTGGTTTCTTGGTATTTTTCTACTGACGGGAACCAGGACTGCTTGGAGAAGTGGCTGATCCCAGAGTCTGCTGTCCCAGAAAGCACAGAATGAGGTCAGAAAACACAAGAACCAGCCTGAAGGATGTGCCCAGGACAGTCTGGGCGGCAGGGCAGAGGATGTAACACAGTGAGGAGAGGAAATAGCCCTGCGTCCACTTCCTGTCCTAAAGGCACACAAGCAGGCCTGCGGAGGACAGAGGGGAGGCCTTCCACAGCTGATAACGTCACACTTAGGGCAAGACTAGAAAACCACCATCTGCCAATCACCCAAATGACGGAGGCAGCCACACCTGGATGCCAAGCTCAGCAACGGACTCTGGGGAGCTGTGCAGGGAGCTCACACACACACACACACACACACACACACACACACACACACACGGGAATCAGACAGGGAATGCGGGGACCCCACATGGAGGGAGCTGCGGAGAGGGCTCAGCACAAACCCAAATCCAGTCGGGGGGAAACATCATGCAGACTCAAACTGAGGAGCACTGTATGCCCTTCAAAAACATCAAGGTCAGGAGAGACTGAGGCACTGTCCCAGAGCTGAGTGAACTTATGCCCTGGCTGTGATTTTATTCTAACCCAGAACATCATCGACCCACCCATCAGAGAGCGGGGGCTGCGCCGGGCCTAACTTCCTGGTGGTCGCGGCCAGACTGCGGCTGCAGGACAATGACCCTGCTTTAGAAAACTACACCAAACCATTTAGGGACAGAGTGGCATTTCTGCGACTTCCTCTCAGATGGTAAAGCACGTGCATCCACACAGACTGGGAGGGTGAGGACGGAGCCACAGAGGTCAAGTGTGGTGTGAGGGGCTGGCGATCGCAACTTCTCTGTAAGCCCAAATTATGGGAAGATAAGGAATTTTAAGGCCCATTCTACAGCCACGTGGAATGACCTGCATGAGCTGCACAGAGGACACAGTCTCCCACACCGCCCATTGGCACCAAAGTGATCAACTTTAAGAATAATCCCCAGAGATCACAGCCGAGTTTTGCTGCCCAAACAGAAATGGTGCTTCAACCAACAGCTTCTTTACCAAGAAGACTGGTTCTCCAAACGGTGAGAAGTCAATCACGTTCACTCGGACGGGTCTCACATCGTGTTGCTGAGGTTTGTACAGTTTGGGAGATACTCTCAGATCTTGCCTGGTGCCGTGACTTATCAGACCCTGGGAGCAAAGAAGAGCAGTGGTGACCATGGAGAGTGAGGCAGGAGGTGGGACAAGCATCTGTTCTTGATACAATGGTACAGCATCGTCGTAACAGAAGCAAACAAGAAGTTAATCTTCAATGAAGATATTTGCCAAGCGACCAGGGAAGGAAAATGAATTAGAGTGAGATTTCAAGTCTTACCATGTCTGTGCCGACAATGAAGTGACTAGGGTCTGACGGCAGGAACTTCACATTCAGGGTTTGTGTGCAGCCCCAGAACTCACAGCCCTTCTGACACAGGCTGTAAAGTAACAGCAAAGATGAGCAGATGTTTGATCCTAACCCAAATTATGTGTCAAGCGACTAACGGTGATGTACAGTTTCAGCGCACGTACAGATTCCTCACTACGACCCAGACCTTCTAAGAAGAACCATGCTAATACAACAAATTCTCCAAGGGAAAATCGTATGCTGGTAACCCCCAACAACAGATGGCAAAAGAAAAGATGCTTGGGAAATAAATTTACACAGAATATATAAATACCACAAGCAATATACGAATATTTAATATTTGTGTCACATAAAGTGATAGGAGTAAAAGCAAAAATTAAAATTTCTGAAGAAACTTTCATATTGAGGTTTGTTTCTTGAAACTTACCTATTTAAGTTCAGAGTTATGTGAAAACTTGGTGAAAAATAGTCAAATTGTACCAATTTATAAGATAGAAATTATTTTAATCAAAGAAAATATTGTTAGCTCTATACCTGGGAACTGTATTTACTACAAGGACTCATTAATATTAAACTAATTTAGCAAAAATAATGTGAAAGGTTGGATTTTTCAGCACGCAGCAGAACATCTTCTGTTCATGCAATTACTTAATGTCACTTCCTTCTGTGGGAAATCGGTCCTGTGAGAGGAGGGGATGTCCTGACCCAGAGCAGCACAGGCTTACCTGTCGCTCAGCTGAATCGTAGTGCTGTGCACCAGCTTTATCCTCCCTCCAGGTATCAAGCCTACGAACAGGAAGCCATAAAGAAATGTACCTCTTAATACAAGTTAAATCAGAATCCAACTGGAGTTGCCTGAAATTGTTTTTCATTGTTTAAATATCTGTGTTAGGAAAAGATGCCAAAATGTGGCCCATGAAGTGTTCCCTCCCTCAAGCAGGCACGGTTCCTGCAAACTGAACTAGAAGAAAGGAGTGTGAAACCAGTCAAGACTCCTTTACATTTTTAGATTTGATAAAGTAAAATAATGGCAGTATGCTAAGCAAAAAAAAAAACCCTCCAAACCCCAAGCCCTCAAGTCCCAACAGGAATTCGTTGCTGTAAATGCCCACTGGAGGCCCCACGCTGGTCAGAAACTCCCAGGACCTCCCTCCTCACTATGCGAGGCATGCCCGATGGGCCTGCTCCTCAGCACTGGCACCCCTTCCCTGGACTCCTAACCCCAACCCTCAGCCCCTCACAGGCTTTGCCTCCGTTGTCTGTTCCCAACAGACTCCTCCTTTTGTATAATCACTGCAAATGAGGGAACTAAAAATTTATGCATATGGAAACCCAAGTTCTGGGCAAGGTATTGCCTAGAACCGTGGGGGGGAGACCGTAACTACACAGGTAAATTCCACTGGCAATGGGGCGGGGGGCGGGGTGATTCCTCACACATGACCAGCTCCAACACAGTCTCGTCTGTGATGTTGAGTACTGCTGTTGCAGACTTGAAGCCACCCTCCCACAGGAGCTCCAGGGCTGAGTCTCCCCACGTCACAACCTCACCTGGGAAGCCTGCCCTGCCCTTGGTCCTCCGCGGAGCAAGGAAAGATGGTGAATGATCAGCTCTAAGTGTGACCTGAGTTACACACACATGAGAGCTTGGAACTACCCCCATACACTCTCGTGGGCACGTAATGGCCAGCACCCCTCCACTGAGTTCTGGTACGAATGTCATCCCCTCTTTTCCCAAAAGCAAAGTGGAAACATGGTCAGAGTTTGGGTAAGTGGTCCTGTAGATAAAAGGAGTTTTTATACAACAACACTTCACAACAAACTTTCCACATCACTACCAAGTATTTTTATGCAAAATGATTTTGTCTCTATGGGAAGATCACAAACTAACCGTGGAAGACACTCTAAGTCCTCATCACCATCTAAAATTCCTAAGAAACGCCCCGGTAAAGGCCCAAATGAGCAACAGCCCTGGGATGTGCTTGAAGGCCACAACGTCCTCGGGCCCAGGGCATACACCCAGGTGAAGGCAGGTGAGCCTGAGCCTGACTGTGAGCCCAGGGCCAGGAGCGCCTCCCTGACACCCACCTGCTCTGACGCTCCCAGGGTCTGGGGCCCCCAGAGGCTCCACACTCTCAGGACAATGGTCTTGTCATGAGCAGACTGGATGCTCGGCCTTACATGTGTTAGCAGTGAAGTCAGGGAAATGACCCCGCCCCGTTCTCATGGCCAGCCGGGGGCACAGTCCACCGGCACTGGCCCTGACATGCAGCACTGGCACCTGCTGCGTCCCGTCTCTAAGTCCCTGATTTCTAAATGGTGGGAACAAGATGCATGTTGGCCAGGCTGGTCCCTGGAAAGCCAGCACTGACAGCTCATGACGTGAGGGCAAGTCAGGGAACGCCAGACCCGAGGAAGACTCAACAATTCCCCCAGATGCATCCTCCCTGGAGCGGGGCCTGGATGCCACGGCCCAGAAGCAGCAAAGTGCTGGAGCTGCCACCCACAACTGAGGCACAGCAAGGAGCAGACTGGGTCCACAGGGGACTCCTCTCAGGCCAGGGCCACCTGATTTTCTAGCCTTTCCCACGGGAGCTGCCTGCTGCCAGGAACTAGGCAGTCCCCAGAAGCCACAAGCTCCCAACAAGCCCCCAAGATGCAGTCTGACCAATGCACCCCCATCTGGCATCCCGGACCAGTGCTAACTCTTCAGCATCTCAAAGGGGAGTTCAGCTGTGAGAATCTGACCAAACCGCTGAGCCAAGATGGACCCCAGCACTGACCCTTCACCTATATCCGCCTCATAATCATACTGAAAATCACACCCAGGGATGGGGACATCACATGCTAACTAGACACATAGGGTATGTAGCAGCATAAAGAAGCATGACCTGTGAGTGTGCCCTACACATTTACATGTCACCCTTTCCCCACCAGAGTTTCTTCAAAGCCGTGGCCAACAGCTCCTGGGGAGCCAGCCTGAGGACCCTCCACCATGCATCCCAATGCTCTAGCACAGGCCCCAGCAAAGCCCCGAGCTCCCTTCGGGGCTCCTGGCCATTTCTACCGCTCTCAGCACACACCGCACTTCTGACATGAGGCCCTCCCAGCGCCCTGCCAGCACCACCTGCGCTGATGTCCCAGGATGAGGGCTCAGGCCCAGGGTGACTGACATGTCAAGAACCAGAGGGAGATAAGCCACAGTGATTGTGTGTCAAGCACTCAGGACAGAATAACACACACAGACAGGCAGGACCTACAAGCCCACAATGATGCGAAAGCACCGTGAGCTCCAAGGAAGGTCAATGAGTCATGCGGAGGTGCCCACCCAGCGGCAGGTGAGGTTACATGACACTCGACTGTGGCGCTCATCTTCAGGCAGCTTTGTGCTTGTTTTCAGAGTGGTTGTCGGGATCTCTAACCTCCACTCACTGCAAAACACTAACTAAAATTAAGTCTTTATGTCACACTTACCTAAGTCACTCACTGAACCTGCGATATCTGCCCTGGGTAATTCCACCACCACCTAAAACAGAACATTGACATATTACCATGCATCAGGGGTGACGAGGCCACAGCCTGATGATGTGCAGGTCTAACCAGGGCCGCGTGCTTTCATCAGTACTAAAACACTTCTCTGCTCCAGAGAAGAGACTGATCGCTGACCTCGGAACTAGTATTTTCAATGTCGTGAATCCCTTTCTTTGACCTCTATTCACATCTCTTCACTCAAACCAGTGGCCAGAGCCTCAGTGCTACCTTGAAAGCCCCGCCCCCTCCCCAGGCCCCGCCCCCAGGAAGTCATGCCCTCCAGGCATGTCATCCTGTCATCAGGTCACCTGTCATCGCAGTCCCACCAGCAGGTGCCGACCCGGGCTGGACTGCCACAGGGGCCAGCGGGCAAGGGGCGCAGGCCTGGTGTGAGCCCAGGGCACGGCCTACTCACCCAAATGTTGAGCACCCCACTCTCATCCAGGGAAGCAACGTGGAAGGACAAACCTGACATTTCTAGTGGAAACAGAAACAAGAATGGCTTATGAACAGGAATCCACGGTTCACAACCTGCTTTAAGGATTTTTACAGAAACGAAAGTCGCATACCTTCTTGCATAGAAAAGGGGGAAAGCACAAAACTCTGTTTTTTGTAGACAGACGTGGAGATGGATTCTACCGCTTGGATGGGACTGCAGTGATTCACAGAGGTCAGGACACCATCTAGGGTCAAAGCACACAGGACCGATGAGGGAGTCAGTCACAAGCACGACTAATGCTGCGTGGGGTATGGCCACCCTGACGCCGCAAGCAAACCACGTGTGATCATGGCACTTAGCGTAACTGTGAGGCAGAGACCCCGGACCTCAGCACACCCGGAAGGAGACAAAGGACTGATCATTCCAACAAGTCCCAAGTCCACGGGCACCGAGGGCCGGAGGAAGTGAAGGCTCTTGTGGGGGAGGGGCCGAGGTTGAACAGAGATACTAGCACCCGCAGAGAGAAAATCCACCTTACCGCACAGGCCCAGGGTGTGGGGGGCTCAGCAGCTCCAGAGAGGAATGGAGGAAGGCTGGCAAGGGTGTAGACACCCACCTGCCTGCCCGGGACAGAAACGGCACTTCACAAACTAACACCACAGAGCTCCTGTGACCTATAAGAGCCATCCACAAAATGTCCAAGAGGAGGGAAAAATCAAGACAAACCACATACAAAATTGCAGAAAAAAGAAATACAGGATGCAAATCAAGGCACTGAGATGAAAATTCTCCTCCCCCAAACCTGCGCTTAGCAGAGCCCAGAAGTCACGACTACAGACGAAACCACACCTGTTCAGACACTACCTGAAAATGCTCTCAACGCAAGAAAACAGACACACCTGACACCAGACCCAGGACGGACAGGATGGGGGGGCTGAGGCTGAACCCCGGGAAACAGACAGGGGAGGACACACCTGATACCAGATCCAGGACAGACAGGGATGGGGGGGCACAGGAGGGGCTAGGGCTGAACCCCGGGAAACAGACAAGGGAGGACACACCTGACACCAGACCCAGGATGGACAGGGATGGGGGGAGGGGCTGGGGCTGAATCCTGGGAAACAGACAGGGAAGGACATACCTGATACCAGAACCAGGACAGATGGGGATGGGGGGCTGGATCTGAACCCCGGGAAACAGGGGAGGACACACCTGACACGAGATCCAGAATGGATGAGATGAGAGGGCTGGGGCTGAACCCCGGGAAACAGACAGGGGAGGACACACCTGACACCGGACCCAGGACAGAAGGGGATGGGCGGCTGGGGCTGAACCTCAGAAACAGACAGGGGAGGATAAGACTGACCCCAGACCCAGGACAGGGGAGGGGACAGGGGGGCTGGGGCTGAACCCCGGAAAACAACACACAGGGAAGGATAAGACTCCAGTTCCTAGAGCTGGAGGAGGGGCCCTGGAGCAGCATCTGGGCAGCCCACGTACTGGGAGGAGCACAGAGGAAGTGAGCACGATGAGAGGAGCACACTGGGGGAGCACAGGAGGAACACAGTGTGGGGAGCACTCCAGAGGGAATCACAGTAGGGGCAGCCACCAGAGGGAGCACCGTAGGGGAAACACACTGCGGGGAGCACAGTGATCCATCAGGAGCACTTACAACCACAACATAAACGCAATCCTCTATGACAGCACCCAGCCCTAAGGTACCTCTAAACCCCTGTATCCTCAGCAGCAGCATGTCAAGGAGCCCCCCGTGTGGTGCACGTCACAGACCCCGACACCAGAACCCTTCACAGGGACCCCGGGGAAGGATGGTCCCCGTGTCTCCTGCAGGACAGCCACCCCTGCTGCAGCTCAGCCACTGAGAAACTTCCAGGAGCCTGAGCCCCTGTGAGCCTCTGCTTCTCTTCAGCGACTTCCCTTCAAAATGACCCTCCCACATCCTCCTCCTCCAGGAAATAACGTCCCTCCACTCTGCTTCCCGCACTCGCCTATAGATCCCACTGCATGCCTGTCCCGGGTTGTGACCCTCTGCCATTCCCAAATACATCCACCTGTGGTGGTACGATAACTGGCAGCTTTAAGGCTCAGTATAAAACACAGCTGTGCATGAAGTGAGCATTAAACACACATGCAGCAGATGTGTGCTGTTGTCATTGGAAGGGAGAATGGAACAGAAAGCTTAAAGGGCTACGAGCCACAGCCTGGGAGAAACACTCATCTGATGCAAAGGTTATCCAAAAAAAAATTTTTTTTAAGGAAAGAAACTTCTTAAGAAAGCAACAATAAGGCAAAAGCAATCACTCCTTAAAATGTGCAAAAGATCTGAAGAGACACCTCTTCGAAGAAGACACGCAGGCCTGGGTGGTGCAGTCTGTTGAGTGTCCGACTCTTGGTTTCAGCTCAGGTCATGATACTGGGGCTTGGGGTCGAGCCCCACGTTGGGCCCCCTGCTCAGCGGGGAGAATGCTTCTCCCTCTGCCCCTCCCCCAACTTGTGCGCGCGCGCTCTTTCTGTCAAATAAATAAAATCTTAAAAAAAAAAAACCCTAAAAGTTATTTGACAGAGGACTTATTTAGAGTCCAGATATTTAAGGAGAAGGAGCATTCTAATCTCTGATGGCCACAAGCTGAGCACTGCCTCGTAGATCCTTGTTCTTACTATTCACTCAATGCCTCTTTTGCTCCTAGGTCAGATCTCCTCCTCTGGGGTGATCTGAATGCACAAATGCATACGCCCCTCAGCTCTGTCGCAGCTTTTCTACAAGATGCCTGATGAGCAGGTGGGCATCACTGACCAGTAGAAAATGTTGCCATCCTGAACGTCCAGAAGCAATCACCCAGCTTCACATACTGGTGTATTCTGGAATCTTCCCGTAGGTCCCACAGGATGATGGAGCCATGCGCTGTCCCAGCAAACAGTAAAAAGGCTTTAAAAGGGCTAAAGCAGCAGCAGGTGACCTAGAATGACACACACAGAGGCTGAAGGCCACAGTCCTAGGGGAACAGCCCTCCCACACCCCACGGTGCCCCATGTGCTCTCCACCCGGGAGCTATGGGAGTGGATGTTGGCTCCGCGGGGAAGGTAGGGAGGACAAGCTACACCGCGGGACTGGAGTTCACAGATATAGTGCCACACACATAGCTGGCACGGGGTGTGCACGACCATCCCTCTGTTCAACCCACGTAGCCAGGCCCAGGATGGCACAGCCATGTTTGTCAAAACCTGATTTTTGAGCCTCAAAACCTGTTACCTGTAAAACTTATTCTTCTTCTTTAGTGAAAATCAGTGACTCTGAGATCAAAGAACATATGAACAGGAAAATACAAATATGTATTTTCCCAGTCCAAAAGGAAGCAAACCTAGGGGCTGGAAGAAGCATGAGAGGCCTCTGAAGACCTTCAGGCCACAGAGAAACCCCTAAGATACCACAACTCAAGTCATGGAGGGCAAAAAGGCCATCCTGGGGCCCCAGAGCCACAGCAAGGGCGGCCAACCTCTGGACGTCTGTAGCTACACTGATGCCCACTAGTGCCCTTGGCCCCCCAAAGCTGTGATAACCTGGAGTTCTTCAGTCTGAGCTGAGTGTTGAACTAACAATTTCCAGAGTCAAAGCAGATGGAACAGGGCCGAGCCGGGAAGTCCCCGGGGTCCAGCGCTGCCATCGCCTGGCACCCCACCCACCCCTCCCACAGCCCGGCCCCATCTCGGGGCCCCTTAGACTCTCCTGCAGCTGTACCTTCGACTCACACAGCAGGACCTTCTGGGGCCCTGAAGGTTGCCGGATGTCCCACACGCACAGCACGTGCCTGCTGTCCAGCGCAGGGGCAAAGGCCGCTGCAGGCAGCCCGTGCACCGACACCACCATCTGTCTCTGCACCTGGGAGGCACATAAGCAGGACACTTCTCGATCTGGGGGTAGAAATGAGGAAAGTGTTTCTGCACGTTAGTGTTTGCCAGGAGCCATGTGATGTTCACACACTTAGCAGTCAGATATGTCCCGCTAATGACGAAACAAGCAGAATTCTTTCAGGGAGGCCTGGGCCAGAGGCAGGCTTTCAACAAGCGGCCACCACTCCCCTGGAGAAGCCGAGCGAGCCTCAGGGTTTTCGATGCCAGCGCAGGCTGCACCTCATCTACTAGCTGCTCCCAGAAGACCTAGTGGCCCGGAAGCCTTTGTCAGGGGTTCCTTGATCCCATGGTCTTCACACAACGAGGCCTCCCCCAAGAGCCGAGAGCCCCCCACCCCCACCCCGTGCTGTCCTGGGAACACGAGCATGATGCACAGCACCCTCGCTGCCTCAGTCAACAGGCTAGCATTGGCCGCCCCCTCTGCAGCACGTGTCCAAGGAGGGCGGAAAAGGGGGAAAACAGGACCCAGTCCCCCAGTTGCAGGTGAGACCCACTCCTCACTCTGTCAGGCAACCTGTCATCTGATCTCACTTCCTTCTGTTACCTCAAAATTCATGTCACTGAAGGGGCACCTGGGGGGTCATCTCAGGGTCGTGAGATCAAGCCCCATTGGGCTCTATACAGGTGTGGAGCCCACCAAGGATTTTCCTCTCCCCAACCCCTCCCCATCACCCTGCTCTCTCTGGCTCCCTCTGAAAATAAAAATGCCTGTTACTGAAACACAAAACAAGCGCAGTGCTGACACAGGGAAGCCAAGCCCGCCTCCCAAGGAGCACCGTCCCATGTCCTTCACAAGTGACTCTAGGTGCACAGACACCACCCAGCCCCCTCTGGTCTTGGGAGCTGCGCTTCCTCATCAGCACCTGGAGGAGGGTAAGGTGGAGTGTGGGAGCGAACAGGTATACTGTGAGCTACAGATACAATCACCGCTTTTCTCATAGAGTAACTCCTATCTTTTGAAACTAAAACGTTCTCAAAGAATACAAGTTTTTTAAATTAATAATGCCACATTTGTTGATGTCAAACACAGAGGGAACAATTGTGAATCTACATCTCTAAGCAGTGGGCAGCGCAGAATACGCAGCTCTAGCCAGGGCAGCAACACCTGGGTTCCCCCAGGCCAGGGAGCGGGTCTCAGGGGCCCCCGACTGGAACGCGACAGCCAAACTCTCCCGTCCTCCGAGGACCACAATGTGCCTTTACTGAATTCAATCCTAATACTGTGTAGCTGCCACCATCTCACTATAGAGTTTTTATTTACTGTCAGTTCAGGCACTGAATACAGTTTCATTCTTCGTACAAGAATACCTCTGTCTCTCTGTACATACAATACAGCAAACAAGTTATTTAATAAATTAAAAAAATACCCTTCCTCTCCTTCCAAAGGCAAGCCAGTACCAGGCTGTGGCAATGACCTCACCAGCCAGAACCACAGCAGAGAGGTGAGCAGGTCAAGAAGCATGAATCTGACCATGTGAACATACTTTGCTCACAGCAATGTAAACGGTTGCATGGGGGCATGTGGGTGGCTCAGGGGGTTGGGCCTCTGCCTGGGGTCCTAGGATCAAGCCCCACATCGGGCTCCCTGCTCCCTGAAGCCTGCTTCCCGGAGCCTGCTTCCCCCCTGCCTCTGCCTGCTGCACCCCCTGCTCGTGCTGCCTCTTTAAATAAATAAATATAAATCAGGGACATGACAGGGATGTCCACTGCTATTCAACATAGTACTAGATGTCCTTGCCTCAGCAATCAGACAACAAAAAGAAATAAAAGGCATTCAAATTGGCAAAGAAGTCAAACTCTCTCTCTTCGCAGATGACATGATACTCTACATAGAAAACCCAAAAGACTCCACCCCAAGATTGCTAGAACTCATATAGCCATTCGGCAGTGTGGCAGGATACAAAATCAATGCCCAGAAATCAGTGGCATTTCTATACACTAACAATGAGACTGAAGAAAGAGAAATCAAGGAGTCAATCCCATTTACAACTGTACCCAAAAGCGTAACATTCCTAGGAATGAACCTAACCAAAGAGGTAAAAGATCTATACCCTAAAAACTATAGAACACTTCTGAAAGACATTGAGGAAGACACAAAGAGATAGAAAAATATTCCATGCACATGGATTGGAAGAATTAATATTGTGAAAATGTCAATGTTACCCAGGGCAATTTACACGTTTAATGCAATCCCTATCAAAATACCATGGACTTTCTTCAGAGAGTTAGAACAAATTATTTTAAGATTTGTGTGGAATCAGAAAAGACCCCGAATAGCCAGGGGAATAATAAAAAAGAAAACCATATCTAGGGGCATCACAATGCCAGATTTCAGGTTATACTACAAAGCTATGGTCATCAAGACAGTGTGGTACTGGCACAAAAACAGACACATAGATCAATGGAACAGAATAGAGAACCCAGAAGTGGACCCTCAACTTTATGGTCAACTAATATTCGATAAAGGAGGAAAGACTATCCACTGGAAGAAAGACAGTCTCTTCAATAGATGGTGCTGGGAAAATTGGACATCCACATGCAGAAGAATGAAACTAGACCACTCTCTTTCACCATACACAAAGATAAACTCAAAATGGATGAAAGATCTAAATGTGAGACAAGAGTCCATCAAAATCTGAGAGGAGAACACAGGCAACACCCTTTTTGAACTTGGCCACAGCAACTTCTTGCAAGATACATCCATGAAGGCAAAAGAAACAAAAGCAAAAATGAATTACTGGGACTTCATCAAGATGAGAAGCTTTTGCACAGCAAAAGAAACAGTCAACAAAACTCAAAGACAACCTACAGAATGGGAGAAGATATTTGCAAATAACCTATCAGATAAAGGGCTAGGATCCAATATCTATAAAGAACTTATTAAACTCAACACCAAAGAAACAAACAATCCAATCATGAAATGGGCAAAAGACATGAACAGAAATCTCACAGAGGAAGACATAGACATGGCCAACATGCACATGAGAAAATGCTCTGCATCACTTGCCATCAGGGAAATACAGATCAAAACTACAGTGAAATACCACCTCACACCGGTGAGAATGGGGAAAATTAACAAGGCAGGAAACCACAAATGTTGGAGAGGATGCGGAGAAAGGGGAACCCTCTTGCACTGTTGGTGGGAATGTGAACTGGTGCAGCCACTCTGGAAAACTGTGTGGAGGTTCCTCAAAGAGTTAAAAATAAATCTGCCCTACGACCCAGCAATTGCACTGTTGGGGATTTACCCCAAAGATACAGATCAGTGAAACACCGGGACACCTGCACCAATGTTTCTAGCAGCAATGTCCACAATAGCCAAACCATGGAAGGAGCCTCGGTGTCCATCAAAAGATGAATGGATAAAGAAGATGTGGTCTATGTATACAATGGAATATTCCTCAGCCATTAGAAATGACAAATACCCACCATTTGCTTAGACGTGGATGGAACTGAGGGTATTATGCTGAGTGAAATAAGTCAATCGGGGAAGGACAAACAGTATATGGTCTCATTCTTTTGGGGAGTATAAAAAAAATATTGAAAGGGAATAGAGGGGAAAGAAGAAAAAATGAGTGGGAAATATCAGAAAGGGAGACAGAAGATGAGAGACTCCTAACCTTGGGAAACGAACAAGGGGTGGTAGAAGGGGAGGGGGGTGGGGGTGACTGGGTGATGGGCACTGAGGGGGGCACTTGACGGGATGAGCACTGGTTGTTATTCAATATGTTGGCAAATTCAACACCAATAAAAAATAAATAAAATATATATAAATCTTTAAAAAATAAAAAATGCATGGTCATGCGTGTTAATGGCAGCTTGGCTCCCCTCGCTCAGCATCTGGTGCTCTGGGGCCAGCTGAGGTCTGAGGACCAGGACCCATTAAGAGCAGCTCTCATCTTTAAAAAAGAAAAAAAAAAAAAAAAACGGCAGCCCAGGTGGCTCAGGGGTTTAGCGCTGCCTTTGGCCCTGGGAGACCCAGGATCGAGTCCCACGTCAGGCTCCCTGCGTGGAGCCTGCTTCTCCCTCTGCCTTTGTCTCTGCCTCTGTCTCTCTCTCTCTGTGTCTCTCCTGAATAAATAAATAAAATCTTTAAAAAGAAAAAAAGCGGCTCTAATATGGCTCACTGGACACCCACTGCACACTCCCTTAGGCCACTCCCTGGGGCCCTCCCCTCTGAGAAACCGAGTAATAGGACTGAGAAAGACACAGGACCTGCACTACCCACAGTAGCTCAGCCTCTGCTCCCTTCCAGGACAGCCTCCCCTGACCTTCGGCAGTGCCTGCAGCTCTACTTGAGAGCCAACCTCACGCTTCACTGCAGACACTGAACGTGTTCTGTATTCAGTAGACCCCGTGACGTGGGCACAGGACGCAACAGGAGGGGTCACCACTTTACCATAGGTGCCTGCTATCAGACAGACAGCACAGCAAGGACAGGCCCTTACCCTGAAGGAAGGGCAGGCTGGTGTTCAGCTGGGAGGAGCTGTCACTGATGGCCAGGGTGCCGTCCACTGCCCCAGGGCTCCAGCTGGGCTCTGCGGCCACACGGTCCTCTTCCAGCAGAACAGCAATCACCTGCATTTCAAATACATTCACTTTGATAAGAAACACAAAGCATGTATCATGACCTACACATCTCTCCATTCCTGACAATGGCCACTGACCTCCAGGACATCACAGAGATGGACAGAATGAAAGGATAATGTTCTTTCTGAAAGTAAGAGACTAACAGGTAAAGTTCCATGAACACAAACTCCACAACAGAGTCATTATTTAATGTTAAATGTCATTTTTTATAGTAAATGCTCTGCTAAAAATAACAGGAGGGGAAAACAGCCGACACCCTGGTTTCTTGATTAAAGAAGAGGTATAAACACTGCCAGGCACACACCAGCACCATCTTTCCCATGTGGCCACGGCAAGGACAAAATGAGCAGTGCCTCGCTAGAAGGGCTCTAACAGAGTCAGGTGCACCCAGGCAGGATGGAGGCATCAGCATGGGAGGCTGGGGCAGGGGAGGAAGCACAGCTGGGAGGTCGAGGTCAACCCTGACCCCACTGAGCTCCAGGCCTCACTCATTCCCATGCCAGCCCCATTTCCCAAGTGCTGTCTCCTCGTAGCTCCCCAGGGACTGACCCTCCAAGGGGAAACTATACGTCAAAGCATGATCGCTCCATAAAGCGCAACTCTCCGTGACACAGCACAGGGACAAAGGGGCCACCACGTGTGCAGAACATGGACAGAAGAACAGGCTGCCTCCAAATCCACAGGTCAGGGTCCACTCATTGCACATGGCAGACAACTGAGGACGGGGGTATTGGGAATGCTGATCCTCTGGACAGACACACGGAAACATGGGGGCCGAGTGTTCAGAGACAGCTGGGGGCGTGTGGCAGGAGTGCAGGGCTCGGACAAGGCCACAGGCACGAGGTGATAACCAGCAGCTCACATGAGGTTCCACAGCCATTCCCATTATCTTGTATTTTGTGAATTTCCACCATCAGCTAAAAATCATGGATTTGCTCATTTCTAACGCCTGGTGCATGCCTGCCCTGACAGCATGCTATGCCTGTTTCTTAGTCTGTATTTATTTCAAGAATGTATTTGGTATTAAAACACAGAATCCAAATCCACAGTCAGCGTTGTGGGCCAGTGAGCGTGGACAGACATAGGGCAGTGCGTACCTGGCAAGCAGCGCGAAGGAAGCTGGCCAGCCTGGGCGTGTTGACCTTCGGGGCTGCGGCCACCTCACGGACATCTCCACTCCCGCTCCCTAGAGAGAAAGGGACTGAACCCACTGAGCTGACCCTAACGTCATGTCTTACACAACTCAGGGACCAAAGAGCTGTTACCAACTTTTCCCTGGAAGGAAAAGCCAGAGAATTTACATTGTACTCTCTAGATTTACCATGATGCTTCCAAAAGCAGCTACATCTTGTTTCACAGAAGGTCTGGACACAGAGTCCTACTCACAAGCACTAAGTTAAAGGCATCAATTCAATCACTTTGCAAGCGTTTGGTGGGGGTAGATCTGGGGATCTTCTGCCCTCAGGGTGTGGTCTCCCACAGGAAAAGGAGCGCCAGCGTCCGGGGCACACAGATGAGTCCTCAGATAGGCTGGCAGGAGGACAACGCTGTTGTGCAGCAGGATACCATGCACTCCTGGGGTCCACTCTTTGCACAGAAGTAACATATCCAAACTGTGCCTGACACATGAAATTCTCTATTAATGAGCACAGGCCCATTTCAAAGTGCTTGTTTGGGACACAGACGCCTCTGTGTTCAGGAATAAAGTGTTATAAACCCCGGTCAAGGGGTGCTGGGCCTTTGGCTCCAGTCATGACCCCGGGGTCCAGAGATCGAGTCCCACATCAGGCTCCCCGCAGAGAGCCTGTTCTCCCTCTGTCTGTGTCTCTGCCTCTCTCTGTATCTTTCATGAATAAATAAATAAAATCTTAAAAAAAAAATAAACAGTCAAGGGACACAGTGGGCCTCCTGCTCAAGCTAACATGGGTGGCTCCTGAACACAGGTCTGCTCTCATGGAGAGTTTCGGGGGCCCCCCAGCCTCATGCTAACAACCACATGGAAACCAAACAGGTACCACACGGTACCCGTGGGGGAACACACTCAACACCGGCACCAACACAAGGACGCTGCACTGTGGGTGCTCACCCCCTGACACAGCCGTGCCCTCTCCGGGGTGCTGCGTCCACACCCCCCTGGTCTCAATCTCTTCTGTCTGGATGTCTCGGTCAACATTATCCTCATTGTACTGAACATAGGCCTTAAAGAAGAGAGAGATGCAGGAATTAGCACCAGGTTTCAACTTCAGAGCAATTTCTCATCACTGGAAAGAAAAAACAGTTAAAATGATTAAAGTTAATAATGTGTCTTCTTGCCTCCATCGAAAGTATTGTGGTATAAATAACAATCATGCAAAGACCACTTGTCCTAAATGCTGATATCCACAGGCCCAATTTTTGAAAGTCTTCAAAAAGTCACACTAAACTGTTGGGTAAAACCTGGACAGAGCAGTGGAGAGAGCGTGCTGAGGCCGAGGCAGACTCCCGAGTCCCTGAAGGGAACTGATCCAGGCACGACTGCAACAACCAAGGCTCCACGTTAAAACCTGACGTGGGGCTGATGACAGAGGGCTGCGGGTACGGGGCCTGTGCCCCTCATCTCCGCCCCAGGGGAACCCCTAGACTCAGCAGGAGGTTCCAGTATGAACCCAAGGACCGGGGGTGCCTCCCTCAGACAGCGCTCCTCCCACCCCCGCATAGCCAACAGCTTCCACCACCCCTACTCCAACTTCACAGGGTCCTTGGCTTCACAAACTGCTTTACGCTTGCTGCCTTCCTCCTGGAGCTCTTCATCTGAGCACAGACCCCCTTCTTCTCATGGGGGATCAAGGACCCTGGAGACCTCCACTCACACAAGGCAGATGCTCCCACATCCCTGGTCTGAGAACACTGCCACCTCACCCCCCAGTGTTCTAGTCTCTGATGACACACTCTGGCTTTGTAAGACTAAACACAACATTTCTTTATTCTTTTTATTTTTTTAAAGATTTTATTTATTTATTCATGAGAGACCTAGAGAGAGGCAGAGACACAGGCAGAGGGAAAAGCAGGCCCCATGCAGGGAGTCCGATGCGGGACTCGATCCTGGGACTCAGGGATCACACCCTGAGTTGAAGGTAGACACTCAACCACTGAGCCACACATAACACAACATTTCTTATCTCAAAACGGTACATGCTTCCATAAAGATGATTTTGTTACTAATAGCTCCGCGATGAGCAACATGCACAAAACAGCAAGGTAATCTTCCCTAGGCCAGGAGGACCAGCTCTGAAGCCAGGGCGTGTCGGCTTTTGGAGGTCTGCCCTGTCAACTCTGTCCTGCTGAGAGTCTTACACCCGCATTGGGGACAGAAGAACACTGTACGAGAGGACTCCCGACTTTAGAACCTCTACGGTCTTGCTGGAAGATGGACAGCCATGCAACTAATGCCTAGGATACTATGGGGAAGTACAAAGTGTGGAGTGCCCCAATCCACCCCTGGGGGAGTGGGCATCTGCCCACACTCAAGCCTGTGTGGCATCTGCGGGTATGTGCACAGTCTCTCCATGTTCATGAGCACCACACAACCAAGGGGTTCTCTTTCCCTCAGGTCTCTACCCCCTACACCGTTCCCCGGCTCTAATATCCACAATAAGATGCAGAACGGCATAAGCACACCTTCCTGCACTTTACGTGCTTTTTTTCACTTAGTTAACACACCTTCCACTAACCTGCTTGGTGTTTTTTTTCCCAAAATTTCTGATGTACATGTCATACTCATTTACTGGCGGTAGATCCAAGAGAGAGAAGGTAAATGAAAAATCCAAGTCAATAAGCCGAAGCAGTTTTGTACTCCGCGTCCTTTAAAATAAATTGGAAATGACAAAAGTTAAATTAATACTATGCAAAGGAAAAACAAGGAGAGTGTAAGGAATCTCATGATCCAATCAGGTAATCGTCAAGGCCCACTGTGTGTGTGGGTGTAGGTCTGAGGTATTTAATAGTTGCTGACAATAAGACAGTCAAGCACACACTACGAAGCAATTATAGGATGAACCAAACTGTTGAGTATTCTAATTCCATGCACCTAGTAGCAAGTGCACACCTAGAATTTTCATGGAAAGCAACCACCTCACTTCATGGATTGACATCGTGGTCAGAGGCTCACATTCTGTGATGTCACCTGGGTCATAGCCAGGTGCATGCTGTTCTCTGGGCCGCTCCTCTGAGATGACGGGACAGGAAGTAGCCAAGCAGCCCCCGACACAGCTCATCGCCCCCTGCCCAATGGGCCTGCCCACACACTGCCTGCCCGTGCGTGGCTTTCCTGGGCCTCACACTGCTCCTCGGCCACTGGAGCTGGGCTCTCCGTCCTTCTGGCTACCCTGATGTGGCATGCCCAGGGACCTCTGCCTGGCCAGAGTGTTTTCTCTCTTTCATGGACTGTGATTTCCACAAGCTGGGGCTCAGCATGCATGTGGGCAATGGTCCTCCACCACTTGGGCATCTTGCAAATGGGATCTGCTCCCTCTCTCCCTGTGTTTGCTCCCATCCTTGGGTTTTACCAAAAATGCCATCTTCCCATAATCTTACTCTCTGGCCACTGTCACCATCCTCCCAAATCAGTCCCTTCAGTCCTCCACATGTAGTATAATTTCTGACCTGAAATAATTCACATAATACACATACGCACCACGTATCATAATATGGCAACATCCCAGGGTCTGCTGCCCAGCGCCAGGTGACCTGCACCCACAGAGGGCTCCCCCTGCCCCTGACAATCACTATACAGAACTTGGTAACGATCATCTTCATGCTTTGCAAAATACGGTTTTATCTTACATTTATATATGCCTAAACATCACACTGTGTGGTTCTGATGATCTCTGAGTTTATAAAAATTATGTTAAACTATATGTAGTTTCCAAGACTTGAATGAGGTGAAAGCAAAAACAAAACCCAGCCATAGAGGCAAAAAACTGGCTTTGCTACCTCACTGGGAGGCCCAAAATATGAGGACAACAAAAATGATATGAAAACTTACTCTTATTATTCATGATTCATTTGTTCATTAAGCAAAGTTTCCTGAGGACCTACTAAGGCCACGTACTGAGCTACATGAAAACCATTTAATTTTTACATTTACTCCTAAATCATATTTGAGTTTAATATGGCAGACCCTTGACTTGAGACTGTATCCTTGACTTTTATAACCTTCTGAGCTGTAAGCTCAGACCATGACCTCTGGCTGTCCTGGCCCAGGACTCAGCTCTACTGCTCACCAGATGTGGACCTTGAGCCCACTCTCATCTATGAAGTGGGGCTCTAGGAGCCTGGTGAGCAGTTAACCCAGGAGGCCCGTGCCCAGGGCACAGGGGGAAAACCGCATGTCATGTTTTCCCAGCTCCTAGTCCTCCTGACCCTTACAGCTGCCTCAGCTTCCTCATCGGAGAAACAGATGCAGGGACACTGAGCTCACCCTGGGCTCGCCCTAGGCTTGCAGGTGTGGAGCACAGGTGATGCTGGCTGTGCCTCGACGGGGAGCAGCAGCGAGATGCGGCGAGTGCCATGCTTGCTCGGTTCTGGGAGGTGCGGCCCTGGGAGCCTGCCTCTGCCACCACAGAGCCTGACGCCTGGGCTGACCAGAATCTACAAACACTGAACACCACGTGGCGGGAGACAGCAGCGCATGCTTACACTGTTACACCATATCTGAACATGGACAAGTGTAGCACAAATTTAAAAATCAGGGATGAAAATAAAAAGAAAAGCTCTATTTTTTAACCTATGTCAAAGTCTATTAAAACTCCATGATAAAAAAAACAAAAACAAAAACAAAAAAACAAAACTCCATGATACCCCTCACAAATTCCTAACACACCTACTTTTGCTTAAGGGCCTGAGTCCGACTCTTCTGACGGCGTGAGGCTGTTGCAAAATCCACGAAAATTCCACAAACAGGGACTCTGCAAGGGGAGCTGTTTGCATCTGTACAAAAAAGAAAGCTATTTTGTGAAGCTGAACTATTTCTTTCAAGCAGGAGCTGCTCTGGCTATAGAAACACTGGTTTCACTCTAAGCTAAGGGCACTCGCCAGCTCAGTTCCGTTGCCTGTGCGGTGGGCACAAAGTCCAAGGGTCCTGGGTCGCCTGGCTGGCTCTGTTGGAACAGGTGACTTCATCTCCTGGTCATGAGTTCGGGCCCCATGTGGGGCGTAGAGATTACTTAAAACAAAACTTTAAAAAAATGAGGCTAATAATCATCCTGCCTGAGCTTTATTTGGATTATTACATCGTATTAATTACTAATAATTAGTTGTATTAATCACTATTTTACTAGGTAATTTAAAGCAGTGTCTTATCTAGTAATATTTTTAATATTACCCTATTTGACTTTTGTGCTATATTTAATGCTATTTTATCAGAATGTCATAGCTTTCCCTTTAAGCAACTTTAAAATACTCACTTCCATTCTTTTAATTTAATTTTTTTATTCATGAGACAGAGAGAGAGAGAGGCAGAGACACAGGCAGAGGGAGAAGCAGGCTCCATGCAGGGAGCCTGACATGGGACTCGATCACGAGACTCCAGGGCCACACCCCGGGCTGAAGGCAAGCACTAAACCGCTGAGCCATCCAGGGATCCCCTACTCACTTCTATTCTTACACGTGACTTTATCACACCGCAATGCCAAGAATTTTTGAGAACACATTTCTAATTTCGTACAGGATATCCTTGAGGAAGAAGGGCCCACTAGGGAGCGCTCATGAGACATGTCCAGTGGGTCACATTCCTCACTGCAGCCACCGCCCACATCTGCTCTGAGCCTCCCGCCAGCAGGGTCCTTTTCCTTGTGAAACGCAAAGACGGTGGCACCAGAAAACAGGAGCACACAGCGCAGACGGACCGCTCCAGGGCCACTGGTTCCTGCGTGGGTGCCCGGGAATGATGTGTGCTCACAATCACCTGCAGGCAGCAGGCATGAACCCAAGCGGGGAGGCCACGAGCAGCTTCTCCACCCTGCACACTCATTGCCAGAGTCCTCTCTAGCACCGTTGCAGGAGCACATGAGACCCGCATCTCTGCCCGATAACAGTGACTGTCCACAAGGACTGTGCAGGCGTGGCGCCCTCTGTCCTGAGACACAGATGCATGTACCTGTCTCTGAGCTCCTCTCACCCTCCAGCAGACCTTGCTTCTGCGATAGTCTGTAGGACAACTCGCCAATCCTTTCGTTTTCTGCATTAATGGCTTTATGAATTTCCTGTATCTCCCTTTTTCTGGCCAGAGGAAGCTCTTCAATCTTCTCTTTCAGTTCCAGCTCGTTAGAGCTATCATCATCTCCATCACAAACCTCAAAGTCATCTTCATAGTCCTACAAACAATAATCACATTTTTGGAACATTTAAGACAAACTGGCTTTAAAGCACACACATTTGGAACAAAACATACAATTTAGAATTTAAAACAGACAAAACCTCATTATGGCTAAGAAAGATTTTCATAGTTTACAGATGTCAACGCCACTGAGTTATAAATCTCTATAAGCTACTAACTTATCCTCTGAAAATGAACCACACTGTATAGATTTATGTACACAGACAGCCATTATAACGATAAAGTGCTCACATTTTTGTGCTGAGGCTGTGACAGTGTGTGTATATATAAACACATTTACAAATATACATCTGGAGATCCCTGGATGGCTCAGCGGTTTAGCGCCTGCCTTTGGCCCAGGGCATGATCCTGGAGTCTCGGGATCGAGTCCCACGTTGGGCTCCCTGCATGGAGCCTGCTGCTCCCTCTGCCTGTGTCTCTGTCTCTGTCTATGTGTGTGTGTGTGTGTGTCTTTCATGAATAAATAAATAAAATCTTTAAAAAAAACATATACTTCTGTTCCAACAGACACATACATGTTTGGATGCAGTGCCCTTAATGGGCTAAATTGTAAAACCATGTAATCACACCACATTGGTAATAACCCTAAATCAAACAGACATGGAATATTAAGAGCAACAAAAAGAAAGAAATATCAAGCTATGTAGTTACTATACTTAAGCAGATTGTAAGAACAAATTATTTTTAAACTCGGAAAAATTTTAACTTTTATACAGACTTCAAAATCATCTTCAAAACAAGCTGCATATTCGTCAGCCCCAGCATTTTCTGAATCAATGTCCTCCTTTTCAATTTCCTAGAGGTAAAAATCAAACACGTAAAAAAATCAATCATAAATTTGAATCTTGCAAATAGGCTGGGAAAATGTTTTCTAAGATAAATTTAATATTGCTAATTTTAAAACGTATTTATAAAACTAACATAACCCGGGACACCTGGGTAGCTCAGCGGTTGGGCGTCTGCCTTCGGCTCAGGGCATGGTCCCGGAATCTGGGATTGAGTCCCACATCACGCTCCCTGTGAAGAGCCCACTTCTCTCTCTGCCCCCCCCCCCCTCTGTGCCTCTCATAAATAAATAAAATAAAATAAAATAAACAACTAACATAATCCAACTTCAACTTCTTTAAGAAATGCCATGCTAGCTAGTAGATATGACCATAAAGAGAAAAAAGTTCATGAATTGATCCTTTCTGACAAACCCTAGAACTCTGACAAAAGCTGTAACAGGAGGGTCTTAGCAAGGGCAGATGAGCTGTGCCCCTCAGAATCGGAGCACACCCCCACCACCTCATTACTCCAGGCCTGGGGATAGCAGAGGTTCACTACGTCAGGCTCTGGAGGTGTAGGGAGGCTGCATGGATACCCTACAGCCATGTCGTGCAGGGGTTTTCAGCAAAACTCACAGCATCTTGCTGCTGAATCCTGTTTCAGTGACCCGGACCCCTGACACTGACACACACACACGAGGGGACTCTGCACCACGTCCAAGGCTGCATCCCCAGTGTGTGCCAGGCTCCTTGCCGGGGGTGGCAGAGCTGACACATCACCTCTTTGCAGAGCTAGAGCCCAGGCAGGGATGATGACGACAAGGTGCCACCAGCAGCAGCTCAAGCACCCTTCCTCCGTGGCATTAAGCAGATCGGATACTGATTGGATCTGGTCTGTTATCAAAGATCTCCTCCCAGAAGTAGTGCCACTTCTGCAATCTCCCTGGTTTGGTGTATATTTCTGGAAATAATCTGCTACTTGACTCTGTCTGACTGATAACAAAGCACATGTTTTGAGATGTGTCTAGTCTCTTCAATTCTCCTCAACTTTCCTGAATTTCAATACAGAGCAATGATGAAAAGGTTGGTGAATCCCTCAGCTGGAACTATGTCCCTGCCACGCTCCCTGCAAAACCTCCTGTGTCCCCACAGAGAATGACTGTGGTGTCTGTGTGCACACAGCGAGTCACACCTCCTCCAGGCTGGAACCAAGACACCTTCAACACCACCCCGGACTCTCACATTACAATCTGCCTCCCCTTTGTGCCAATACTCTGCTGTCTACAAGGAATAATAATTACCCTAAAAAAAAGGTACGAGCAAAGCCAAGAATCACTAGTAAAAGCGTATCTTTGGAGAGGAGCGCCAAAACACACTCTCCTCACCACCCTTTTTTGTTTTCCTTGCCTCCAAGCAGCTTCCAGGGGGAGGCGCCAGTCAGCCAGCAATAACCCAGTAATCCAGAGCAGCCCCAGACCTCACCTGGCCCCCACAGAAGTGCTGCCCTCAGTGGTTGAGGACTGGGATTTTGGCCCTGAGGCATACAAACATGGTCACCTAGGGCAAGTAACACCTGTGCCTCGGTTTTCTCTTCTGAGAAATGGGGACAGAACAGTACAGTGGTCCCTCCACCAGGGATGCAAGCCAAGACCCCCAGCAGATGCCTAAAACTATGGATGATACCAACTCCCAAAAACACACTACTATTTTCCTACACATACGTACATATGATAAAATCTAATTTAAGGTGAACAACAACTAATAATAAAATACAACAGGGCAGCCCGGGTGGCTCAGCGGTTTAGCGCCGCCTTCAGCCCAGGGCATGATCCTGGAGACCCGGGATGGAGTCCCACGTCAGGCTCCCTGCATGGAGCCTGCTTCTCCTTCTGCCTGTGTCTCTGCACCTCTCTCTCTTTTTCTCTCTCTCTCTCTCTCTCATGGATAAATAAAATCTTTAAATAATAATAATAATAGTAATAATAATACAATTATGATAACCTGTAGTAAAAGTTCTATGACTCTGGTCTCTCTCTCTCTCAAAACATCCTCCTGTCCTGCACTCACCCTTTTCGGGATGATGTGCACTGATAAGATGCCTATGTGATGACATGAAGGGAGGCGAGGGACGAAGGCATGTGATGCAGCACTAAGCTACTGCTGAGCTTCTGACAACGCGTCAGGGGAGCATCATCTGCTCCCAGACCACTGCTGATCATGACATCTGAAACTGTGGGGAAGGGGGCACCACTGGACCTAATTCCTAGTGACAGCAGCTGATAAAGTGACCCAGCAAAGGAAGCACTATTTCCATTCCTGTTGTGGTTACTGGCATGAGACATCAATACCCACAACTATTCAGTGGATAAAACTGGGGACACCATGGTACATTGCCATGAAGAAAATAAGGAGCTTTCCACGTATCCAGAAAATCATCCTGCATATTATAGGCTTCTCATAAGGCTGAAGACTTAAAATAAGATAAACTCAGTGTTGATGCTCTAAAACATAGGACCTAATTATAAGCAAAAGTGAGCTGTCAAACACATTCAAGAATCCTTCAGGGGAAAAATATATCACATATTTTCCTCTGCTGGCAAAAAAAAAAATGTAAACTATATCTTATTGATATTTTTATATTGATTACCTGTTGAAAGAATATTCCAGAAGAGCTGCATTATATAACATGTTATTAAAATGAATTTTGTTTCTTTTTGCCTTTTTAATGTGATTAGAGAATTTATAATCATAAATGTGGCTCACATTATAACTCTAGTTAACAGTGCTCAACCAGAGCTCACAAGAATTAGAAGACATAAGGAAAACACTATAAAATCTATATATTTTCATCCAACAACTTCAGTTCAATAATTTATCCCCAAAAGGTGTGAGGCAGATCTGCATCATTTGAACAATGAATTGAGAAAAACAGGAGGCTGCATGGGGTGGGGGGTGAGGGGGGTACATGTGCAAAACAGAAAAAAGGCATCACTAAGTCCCAAATACATAGACTAACATACAGTTGTAAGTAAAAGATAGTATAGCAAAAAGATTACCTAGGAAGAAACTGTTTTAAGGTTAACTTTTTTCCTTAGCAGCAGCTTTACCTAGATGATGAGTGATCCACCTCCCTCCCCCAAAACTGAAGGAATAAAACATACCCACATCGGAACAACACATGCCCTGTGATCTACTTGACGTAAAATTCCATGTGTTCGCATATAGAATAGAGATACATAAAAATATGGCACAAAATGTCAGATGATTATCTCAAGGTCATGGGTTTCAGATAACTACCAAAGAAAATGACAGAACAAATTCTTCTTCAGAAGTAATAACCCAAAGTTGCTTGCCACATAATAACAAAACAACAAACGGGAAAATGGCTGGATGATAATTAAAACCTAAGGCCCACTACTTTGTAGTTCCTAAATATGCACCATGAGGACTATTGGCATGGTACTAATGATGATGTGCTCCGAAACACAGGGACTGGGAATGGCCCTCCATCCAAAGCAGACGGCTGCGGGAGGGTGGACCACATGTGGGGAGCCGGTGTTGGTAACATATGGACAGAATGTGCCCACAAGGTCATCGGACACTGGGTTTCCTGTGGGAAGACTTTACCACAGAGGCAATTTCCTCACTTGCCAGGTTTCTGACCTCTTCTGGAGACAGCCGTGGTGATCCCTGTGTCCAGGAGCTTGCTCCTTCCCCTACAGGGCCTAGTGCACTGGTGGGAAATGCTGTCACTCTATCCCCTAGTGAAAGGCAGCCCAAGTCTCTACAATCATAGAATCTCCATTTCTCCCTTTAACTCTGTATTTGGAGGCTTTTGTTGGGTATGTGTTCATTTACAACTGTGACATCTTCCATCATCACAAAGGTCCTTAATTTCACTAACCTTCTGTCTCAGGGTCAATCCTGTCTCACTCTAGTGAAGCCACTCGAGCTCCAACACAGCTGCCACGTGATGCTTTATCTTGTCCAGTTTTCTACTTTCAATCTATTTGAGTCTTTTAATCTAAATACGTCTACTATGTCCTCAAGTAAACCCATCTGCAGGCAAAGCCTATCTCAGGCTCTGCCTCCCAAGGGAATCACACACTGAGACTCATGGATAATCTGGCTGCATAATAAAATTAACATAAGTGTCTTACCTTCCTTCTTGAGTCTTTATCTTTTCCATTATTTCTTACTAAATTCTCTGTATACCTAGAAATTATGATCAAATTCAAAATTAATTTTAAACAAAGACTTGAAACATGAAGCATTTTACATTTCAGTGAAGGCCCTTACCAATATCTGATGTCACTAAGGGCTGCAATAGCCTGGCAAACTTCTGAAGCATGTCTCATTAGAACTGCAGACACTAAAGTCCTTCTACATGTTTAGTATTTCAGCAGCAATTCAAGAAAGAGAATATCCTCAGTAGAAAGAAGAAACTATGTGTTTTAACGAAGTTGTATGTATGTATGACTCTCTATCCTTATGAGAATACTCCTGTAATTTTATTAGCCAATCCCAAATATTATTTTACATTTAACATATTTGTATTCCTAAGGGAAAGATTTAACTTAAAATACGTTCTATTTTTAAAGATTTTTGTTTATTTATTCGTGAGAGACACACAGAGAAAGAAGCAGAGACAGAGCAGAAGGAGAAGCAGGCTCCCTACAGGGAGCCCGATGTGGGACTTGACCCCAGGACCCCAAGATCACACCCTGGGCGGAAGGCAGGTGCCAAACCTCTGAGCCACCCAGGCATCCCACATTCTATTTTTTAAATCAGATTTTCTACATTGGTGAGGGCCTAAAATTTAGGCTCTCAGAATTCCAAACCGATTCTCCATTTTCTGAAGACACAGAGAAGTGAGAAGCCCTGTGCAGCCCAGCAGGTCTGCAGCACAAAGTCTGGGAACCTGCATCCCCAGTGTAAGTGCTAGCTTTGCTCAGACTTCAAAATTCAGGCAAAGTACTTTTAACTCGAGTTTCCCTGATTTGAAAAGGAATTATCAAATGTGGTTGTCATAATAACAAATTAAAATCTAGAGAGTTTACACTCAAACTCTACTCTGTAATCTTCATCAAAATAAAAGGCTAAAAATAATAAATAAATAAATAAATAAATAAATAAATAAATAAATAAATAAATAATAAATGAATGAATGAATGAATGAATGGCTTCCTGGGATCCCTGGGTGGCGCAGTGGTTTGGTGCCTGCCTTTGGCCCAGGGCGCGATCCTGGAAACCCGGGATCGAGTCCCACATCGGGCTCCCGCTGCATGGAGCCTGCTTCTCCCTCTGCCTATGTCTCTGCCTCTCTCTCTCTCTCTCTCTCTCTCTCTGTGACTATCATAAATTTAAAAAAATAAAAAAATAAAAAAATAAAAGGCTTCCTCACAGCAAAGGAAACAATCAACAAAACTACGAGGCAACCTCCAGGATGGGAGAAAATACTTGCAAATGTCTTATCTGATAAAGGGTTAGTATCCAAAATATATAAAGAACTTTTAAAACTCAATACCCCCCAAAATTTCAATTTAAAAATGGGCAGAAGATATGAACATTTTTCCAAAGGACATCAGATGGTCAACAGACACATGGAAGGATGCTCAACATCTCTCATCATCAGGGAAACGCAGATGAAACCATGATGAGCTATCACCTCACACCTATCAGGATGGCTAAAATCAACAACTCAAGAAACAAGAGGTGTTGGGAGGATGTGGAGAAAGGGGAACCCTCCTGCCTTATTGGTGGGGATGCAAACTGGTGTAGCCACTGTGCAGAACAGGATGGATGTTGCTCAAAGTTAGAAATAGAGCTACTGTATGATCCAGTAATTATATGACTGGGTGTCTACCAAAAGGGTACAAAGATATGGATCCAAAGGTGCATATAAACATGCGCCCAAAGTTTATAGCAGCGTTGTTCACAACAGCCACACCATGAAAGCAGCTCAAGTGTCCCCAGGCTGATGAACAGAGAGAAGATGTTGTATATATACACACTGGAGTATTACCCAGCCACCAAAAAGAGTGAGATCCTGCCATTTGCAACCACATGGATGGAGCGAGAGTATTATGCTAAATGAAATAAGTCAGTCAGAGAAAGACAAATACCATATGCTTTCACTCATATGTGGAATTTCAGAATTGAAACAAAGAAGCAAAGGGGGGTAAAAAAGGGAAGCAACCAAGAAACAGACGGTTAACTCTGTAGAACACACTGCTGGTCACCAGAGAGGAGGGGACGGGGGTAGGTGAGACAGGTGACAGGATTGAGGAGTGGTGTACGGAAGTGCTGAATCCCTACATTCTACACTTGATACTGGTATTTCACTGTGTGTTAAGCAACTGGAACTTAAATTAAAACTTCCGGGCAGCCCTGGTGGCGCAGCGGTTTAGCGCCACCTGCAGCCCGGGGTGTGATCCTGGAGACCCGGGATTGAGTCCCACATCGGGTTCCCTGCATGGGGCCTGCTTCTCCCTCTGCCTGTGTCTCTGCCTCTCTCTATGTCTCTATGAATAAATAAATAAAATCTTAAAAAAAAAAAAACTTCCAAAAAAAATCTAGAGCTTATGTACAAAATGAGAATTTACCCACAAACTCTCATTTGTAATCTTCACAAAACAGGTGCTGTTATGAGACTTTTGCCAGTGAAGAAACAGCTCTGGAGGGCTGCCCAACATGCCAAGTAGAGGCAGGCATGCCATTCCTGCAGGTTATTAAAGCTGCAAGGCCAAAGAAAACACATTTCATTTGTGCTCTGACTTACAGACACTGGTTGGGGGGCACTGGCTGGCAGAAAGAGGAGCCAGGAGCCCACCTGCAGAAACTGTACCCTCTCCAGCCATTGAGTTCAGCAAGGGCAGGGGCCGCCTCTCACATATGCACACCTCAAAGTGAATACTGATTCTCAAGTTTGTGTGAGCAAATATAAAAAAGGCAAAGTAGGACTAGTAATTTATAACAAGTTCCCAAGCTCCTCTAGTGCACCTAGAATATAACTTGGAGGGGCTGTATCAAGACTAAATGAAGTATATCTATAATTCACTCTCATTCACTGGATATAATCAGGCCCAGTAAGAAAAACTCATTTTAAAGCATTCTATGAGAAGCACAGTGCACAGAACAGTCACCAGAGAGCGCATGTTCCTTCCTGGCTGCCGGCTGGATCTCTCCTTGAACTTGCACCCCGATTTCTGTGCTCATTGTTCTATGAAACAAAAAATTCCATGATGCTCATTAGTATATCATAATGAAGTAACTACTAATAAACTCCGTAAAACAAGCATGGACTCAAAATTTAATAAAAGCATCTGCACCACAGGAATCTTCTGAAATAACTGTTTTTACCAGCTATCTTCAGTAAATTACATAATGCAAGGAAGATGAGTAAAGGCATACTAAAAGGTGATTATACATTACCTTAGTAAAAGACATCTATGCTTATCAATTTCACATTACTTCAGATACATTTGACTAGCTCCTCATACTGCTTAAAATTATGAACTTTCACAAATAATGTGGCTATTTCATAGATCCATCTACCTATAGAAAATAAAATTCAAACAACTGATCTATAAATTCTACTCTGTAATTCTCTTGAATTAAGTGAATTTGTAAAAATAAAATTAAAACCATCAGATTGCAAAACAACATATCTAAGTAGGTCATTTAAAAAGAGAAGCATCGGGCAGCCTAGGAGGCTCAGCAGTCTAGCGCCACCTTCAGCCCAGGGCCTGATCCTGGAGACCCGGGATCGAGTCCCACGTCAGGCTCCCTGCGTGAAGCCTGCTTCTCCCTCTGCCTGTGTCTCTGCCTCTCTCTCTCTCTGTATGTCTCTCATGAATAAATAAATAAAATCTTAAAAAAATAAAATAAAAAGAGAAGCATCTGTGAAGTAAGTGCTGGCAGGAAGCATAGTCTGGAGGAAGATCATGAGGCCAGAGTGTGACAGGTAAAGAGCCCAGGGGGACCAGAGGCATGCCTCCCAGGAGCAGAAAAAGCTCAAAGACCTGGGGGCCGATCCATGAAGAGTGCAGAACAGAAGAAAGTCAGTCTGAAGGGCATATCAAAAGCTTTAAAAACAGTTAAAAATATTCAAATAGTTTCTTTGATCTATAAATACTTCTAGGAAGTTATTGCTATAAAACAATCAAAGAATAAATAAAATCTTTATAAAAAAAGGGGGGGGAGGGAACATCTGGGTGGCTAAGCGGTCGAGTGTCTGCCTTTGGCTCAGGGTGTGACCCTGGGGTCCCCGGATCGAGCCCTGGGTCAGGCTCCCTGCTCAGTGGGAAGTCTGCTCTCCCTCTCCCTCTGCTCCATGCCCTCATGCTCTCTCTCTCTCAAAATCTTAAAAAAAAAAAAAAAAATCATATGAAGAAAGTGAGAGAGAACCCAGGAGAACCCAATCTGCAGGACCGGTCCGGTCCTGGTTCATACCTGTGGCCTGGCATAGTTATTAGTAGTGCCCCCTTGTAATTTATGGTCCCCTCAGCAGCAATCACATCCATCACCAGGCTAACACACTAAGTTAAAAAGCGTATTTTGAGCATCTGAAAGTCAAGGCAAAGAAAGATGTGGAACACATAATGCTCACTAGTCATTCCTCATATACTGCATACTTATTTATTTCCTCATCATATGGTTTCTCCAATGGAATATAAGCACCACAAAAATAAAAACTTCTGGCCACAGCTGGGTCCTCAGCACGTAGAACAAACACTGGCACAGGGATCCCTGGGTGGCGCAGCGGTTTGGCGCCTGCCTTTGGCCCAGGGCGCGATCCTGGAGACCCGGGATCGAATCCCACGTCGGGCTCCCGGTGCATGGAGCCTGCTTCTCCCTCTGCCTATGTCTCTGCCTCTCTTTCTCTCTCTGTGACTATCATAAATAAATAAAACTTAAAAAAAAAAAAAAAACAAACACTGGCACAGAGAAGCTACTCCAGAAATATAAACAAATTATTGAAAGAAAAGAAGTTTATCGTCCATGAGATTATGTTACCCCTTATGGAAGGAGCACTCTTGAGGGCAGTAGCTTTATTAACAAGGGGCCCTTCTTACATCCAGCCACAATAAAAGCCAAATGTGTAAACTGTGACAAGTCTCAGGAAGGCATTTCTGGGGGAAACCAAACAGAATGTTCCTAGTGACTAAATTGGATCCAGGGAATGTAAAATAGGTAAGTTTAATGGAACGTTAGTGGTAGGATCTAGGTGGCAGAAACTTGTCAACTTTGCTGTATGTTTAAAAATGTTCATGACTAAAAATTGGGAAAAACACACTAAAAAGACCCTGTTATAGGGAAGGAGATTTAAAGCACAAGAGGACACATGCCTGTTTGTGAGGGTCCATTCTCACCTCCAGCCTCCCTGTGCTTGGTCTGGTGATAGGTCTCAGGTGATAGGGTGGGGGTGCAGCCCTGCCCAGAGGGAAGGATGGGCAAAGGCAAGGAGGCGGCAGGTGCGGGCATCATTTACCCGCTCAGCAAAGAGCCAGCCAGGGTGGGCACGAGGCCAGGCAGCAACTGCAAAGATGTTTCAGGACATCCTTAACAAACGCTCCTCAACACACACGGACACACACTTTGATGGATGGCCCCACTCAATCAGAGGCCCCAGGCTTTGGCCCCAGAGGCCTGACTCTCCTGAGCCTCATGGCACCTGACCCTCACTTTGCTTCCACCTGAAAGGAAGCACCAGCAACAAACAGGAGAATGAAATCGCTTCCCTTCAGAGTCTGGAAAAACAGAACAGTGGAAGTACATATGTGAGCACGGAAGATACACCAGTAGAGGAAAACATCAAGCAACTGCAGAAATTACGTCAACATATGTGGGAGGAAAATTAGACCCTTTGCAATCAATAGTTTTATTTTTGTGTCTGTTGGTATTGCAAACTTACACTACTAATTCTAATTCAAACATTTTGCTATTTTGTTCATTTTTCCACTTAATATCATCTCCTTTTTTTAATGGTTCAAAATTTCAGTATTATCATAGATTTCTGAATATACATTAAAAGTACATTCACAATATAATCAGAAAATCTGACTTCCTACTAGATCAGCAATTTCTCTACACTGATCACATTGCACAGACGTGAACCAGGTTTTTGCCCTGTGGTCTTAGGGGCCTACAGAGCCGAAGGGGCATCAGAAACGGTACCTTGGACTCCCTTTTCTTAGGCTCT
The DNA here is from genome assembly GCF_003254725.2 of Canis lupus dingo. Classification (NCBI taxonomy): domain Eukaryota; kingdom Metazoa; phylum Chordata; class Mammalia; order Carnivora; family Canidae; genus Canis; species Canis lupus. Next base: position 21,806,175 of record NC_064258.1, on the reverse strand, counting down.
TCTCTTGTCAGCCTCTCTCTTTTATCGGTGCTACTGTGGTGCCTCTCTTCATCTAAATGAGAGCCTTCCTTGTGGCGTTTATCCTTGTGCCTTTCTTCCCCTTTCTTGTCTGAGGACGAATTACTTTTTTCTTTGGCATACTTGTCTCTTTTTTCCCTTGTGCTGCTTTTTTCTCGATGTTTCTTTTCTCGATCTGGTTCTTTCTGCTTCCTGTGTCTCCTTTCACCTTCTTCTTTATAAAGCCAATACTTAAGAGGATTGTCTTTACTGTCGCCGTACTGCAGCTTTGAACAGGACATATTGAAAAACGCATGAGCATCCGTGCCATGGGTAGCTGTCCTTCACACATGCTACAATCAAGGCAGTGAGGCTGCATTGCCCCTCACTCCACTACCCTGACTCGGAGGATGGCCTTCTGGAAAGAAAAACCCACTGCTGGCCATGCAACCCACAGGACGGTGGCCACGCTGCACACCTGCCTCCCCCAAAGGAGGAGGGAAGGATGGGCAATGGGCATCAGGGGCAATCTCCCCTGATGTGGAGAGGCACATCCAAAGTCCTCAGCATGGCACATGTGCCCCCTCCCCAACTGTGAATGCACCCTGAACTCCACCAGCCACAGTCCTGCCTGTGAGATGTGTGGCTTCCGCGAGCAGAGCACCACGTGCCCTGCCAGTCCCTGATGTTGGTAGTTCACATGGAGATTCTTAAAACTGGGCACCACCATTCAGTCATCTCTGTATCCCCGAAACCACTGTGGCCACTCAGGAATGACTGGGATATCCACCCCACAGTGACACAGGGCTCTTTGAAGAACACGCTGCTGATATGTCACATTTTTGGGTCAGACTCACGGTTTGGGGAGCATTGCCAGTGTGCCTCAACAGAATCCCAAATGGAACTGCCCTTTCCTTCCACCCAGGGCCTTCTCTACTCACAGCCAACAGTGGGTCTCTGCTCCCTCTGCAGCCACCGGGTGCTTACCTCCTCCTTGGCTCAGCACCCCCACTCCCGCCACCCCTCCTGGGGCCACCCAGCAGCTCTGACTCCTCTCCTGCCCCCGATGCCCACCCACCCTGTTCATCTCTGCCAGGATAACCTCCCATGCTGGCAAGCTCCATGGCCAAACTCCTCAGTTGTAAAGTCAGATTACTACTACACACTTGTCACCAAAATCAATTCTATGGAGATTAAAGATTGAAGTGGTAAAAAAAATTTTAAGGACCCAGAATAAAATACAAGCAAGCATTTACATTACCCTGATGGGGGGAAAAGGCTCTTTAGCATTACGTTAACAACCAAACAATAAAAGACAGACCTGACTACTTCATAACTTTAAACTTACTCACAAAACAAAGATTTCACAAGTAAAATTTGAAACAGAAATAACTAGCAGAGAGTTTATCTTGAAAGTACTCTCAGAATAAAATGCTCCATGAGGAAAGTAAACAAACGTACAGGGAGTAACTAACAACAGGGCGGTAAACCCTTTCATAAAATGCTAAGAAGTACTTTGTTCTGAATCAAATTAACAAAGATTAAAAATTATGACCATGCCGGTGGCTGCTTAGCTCAAGCTTATCATCACACTTTGATGATATAAATAATCACAGCTGGTCTGCAGTGCAAATGGAGTAAATTTACATTTACTTTCATCCAGTAAGTTCATTTCCAGAAATTAATCCATAGGAAAATAATTATGAATAAATGCAAAAACTTTGCATTGTAAAGACATCTGTGGGGTAGACAGATGTCTTTACAATAAAAAAAAATCAGAAGCAACAGAAGTGTCCAACAAAAGCAGAGGTATCAAGAAAACTAGGACACATCTGCATCAGTGAGTGTTGTCTTGTGCAGCCATTAAAATATTATCGAGAAAAAGGACTTAGAAAAATGCTCCGTGTATCCAGATTAAAGTTTATAAAAGAGTAAAAATCCAAAAGTGGGTATATATGTACATTTACAAAAATGCATACATAAAACCTACTTTGTTAGGATATATACTTAAATATTATCAATAATTGTCTTGGGGTAGAACTTGTTTTTATTTTCTTCTTATTATTTATTCATATTTTCCAAATAGCCCAAAATCACCATGTATTTCTCCTGGAAAGAGAACAACATGTAAGGAAAGTGGCTGAGAATTTCCTCAGACTTTGAATCCTGTGTGACAACACTTTTCAAAAATGCTCCTACTAACAATGCGTGAATGGCCTCCACTCTACAGATGCCAAGGACCCCTCCAGCTTGCCCACGTACCTTTCTTTCTCTGTATCGTCTTTCTCTCTCCTCGTCCCCCCTCTCAGGGTCTTTATCTCTCTTCTCCTTCTCTTCTGTTCTCACTTTGCTTACTACAAAAATAGAACGTTATTTTTAGCATTTCCAAACTTGACCACATCATGATGATCTTCTAACATCTTGCATTAACAATGTACTGTATGTTAGTTAACACATAAGAAAACATTCTTCAATTAAAACACATCCTCCAATATCAAGCATGGAAAGTTCTAGAATCTAATAAAATGGGCTAAAGAGGGAAATCACAATGGCAACAGCGACTGAAGCAACCTGGAAAATATAGAGTGACCCCCTGGAAACTCAAGCCCACACACACATGCCTAGTCCACTATGAAGAACCAGCTCAGTTGCCAAGTGCTCGGAGGCAAAGAAACACCTGCCTCGGAGACAACAGGGGAACTGCGCCAGCCCCACAGCCTCCTCGAGCCCACTAAGGGTACAGTAGGTGGAGGTGGCCCCTATGAGAAGGAGGCAAAGTGCAGCCCACCTGCCAGCACACACATCTACCCACAACTTGAGATCTCTCCCTGATGGTGAAAGGAGAGCTTCACTTTTGAATCTGTACAGACAAAAAAAAAAAAAAAAAAAAAGTCATTAGACTTAAAATGAAGAGAATCAACAATTTAAAAGATGAGGATGAAATTAAAGAGATCATTGAGACTACAGTTCACTCCTTCACAAAGTGCTAGTGGAGCACTGACTGCTATTCTGGGATCCTGGGACTCAAGAGATCAAAACAACAGGGCAGGGAGCAAAGGGCCAGGCTCTGCTGACTGTGGAGGAAAAGTGGGGTCCCACTGACCCCCAGGTTTTCCTGCCTGACAGAGGGAAGGATGTAGTTGCCATTGACTAAAATGGGGGAGGTTATGGGGAAGCAGATTTGTGGGAATTCCAGAAGCTGTCCAGGACCCACTAAGTTTCCAACATCTATCAAAGATCTGTGAGCCCGGAATTCAGGGATGAAACCTAGGCTGGAACCAAAACCTGGAAGTCAAGAACAGATGACCAGCACTGCAAATCATGAGAAAGGGTGCAGTCACTGAGGGAGGGAGCAGCCACCGAGGTCCACAGAACAAGGCCACACGTCACAGCAGGGGAGGCTTGGAGGAGATGCAAAGAGGCACAAAAACAGACAAGGAGGGAAAGGGACATCAGAGAGCCTAATCGTGTAACTGTTCGCATAAATGATACAGTGAAGGAACAAGATCAGGTAGCAAAAAAAGAAGATCTGAGAACAAAAACAATTCTATTAGAAATACACATGAAGAACATCAAAATACTAACCCTACAAACAGGCAATGGACAGTAAGAGAGATGCTGTGAAACATGCCAAGTGGTGACCCCGTGAGCCCACAATCCCACCCTAAGTCCCTCTAACCCAACAGCAGTGCACACATATACTTCGAGAGCCTCACAGGACGCACACCGTGGACACACACAGAGCCCCCCCCAGAGACACACACAGAACCCCCAACCCTCCCCCCCACAGGGACACACACCTGCCCACGTCTTGCCCGCCCGGTCCAGGAGCGGCCGGCCCAGCAGACTCTGGTGGACGGCCGTCTGCCGGAGCTCCTCCTTCCTGGCCCTGCGGTCTCTGTCCTTCTCGCGGTCTCTCCCTCTGCCGTGAGACTTGTCTGCATCCGGCTCCCAGTGTCTGTCCTTATGCCTCTCTCGGTCCCGGTCCCTGGAGTCCTTCTTCCTGTCCCTCAGCTTCTCTGGGTCTCTGTCCCCGAGAGTGTTCTCCCTGTCGCCGGGCCGGTCCCAGGCCTTGCTATGCTTCTGATCTTTGTACTCAGGGACGTCCAGGTCTGCCTCCTTATGCAGCCTCTTTTCCCTGTGCTTCCTGTCATCCTTGGGACTGCCCGACGGCACCGCCTATGTCAGAAGAGGAGAGTGAAATGCAGAGTACAGGTCCCCCTCCCCAAGGGTCTTCCCGCTCCCACAACTGCTTCCCCCAGATACGTGGGCCTGGGAGGGGGGCTCTGAACGCAGGGCCGGCCCGTCCCCCCCAACGACCATGGGGCACTGAGGCTGGCCTGAAGGTCCCAGCCCCACAACCTAGGACAGCACACACAGACTCCCGCAACAGTTTCGGGGGTCTTGGTCTCAACCAGTTAACCTTAAAATAAAACCGCCAGTGGCTCTATCCCAGGAACTGGGTTTGTGCGGGAATAGCGGAGAACTGCAGTCTGCGACAGCAATGCCATGGCACGACCACAGGTGATGCTGCAAAGACAGGAGGCTCTCGTACAGAGGGTAGGGGGACTCGGAGGGGCTTCTAGCGGCTACACGTCCACGAGTGTAAACCGGGAGCCAGGAAGCATCTGGCTTCCCACCACGAGCTGCTGCCAGGGCAGGAGGAACCTCCCTCTCTCCATGGGTATAGCCCAGAGGCCTCCCCAGGAACACACACGTCCCCCTTCGGGTCTGCAGCCTCCTGGCTCTAGTCCAAGGGGGCTTCTTTCACACGTTTGCACAGCCCAAAGTGCCTCCATGCACACCACACATGCACACACTCACAGAGACCACACACGTGTGCACACACCACATGCACACACCCTCACACCACACAAGCACACACATGCACACACTCAGAGACCACTCAGAGAACACACACATGTGCACACACCATACACACATCTACACATGCACACACACACACCACACAAGCGCACACATGCACACAAGAGACCACACATGTGTGCACACACCACACACACAGCTACACACACACATATACACATATGCGCACACTCTCACACCCAGAGACCACATGCATGCACACACAGACACAGATGGCCCGAGCCCTGAATCAAAACAAAAACCTGACAGAGCTGTGCACCGCTAGGCTGAGCAACCCTGTGCCTCCACAGTTCCGACCTAGTAACCACAGGCCTTTATCTCATCTCTGGAATGAGCCACATATAAGCAACATTGAAAACAAGGTAAAACTACCCAAGAAACCATCCAAGGTCCAAATGACCCCAACTCAGATCTTTAAAATTCGGTACCGAAAGATGTCTTCTGAGCTCATCTGCTTTCCAAGTATCATCTTTTGTTCTTCTCTAAAAAGAAAAGTATAAAGTCAGAATTTTTAAAGTTTAAAAAACTACTTTTGTACAGTCTAGTGAGCTGCTTTTTCATTAGGCCATTTAAGTCAATGGCAATTAGGTCTTGACATGCCAGAAATCACTACCTTCTAGAAGAAAAGGTAATAGTAATACAAATTAAAAAAAAAAAAAGTATTCCCTAGTCCAAAATTACCTATAAACAGCTACAGAATGTGTTCCTCTGGCTACTTCATCAGTGTACGTAAGCCACACTCCTGCCTCCCCGTGTCACCCACTCCCAACAGTGCTTCCGGAGGCCAAGGGAGCAGATGCCCTTGGAATGTCCCTGCCTGGCAGGCCTCCCCCCACTCACCCCCAGGTACTGAGCACGCAGCAACATGACTCCTCCGTCAGCACACATATAGTCCACCTGCCATGCGCAAGACTTATTTAGATAATGAAGGAGCTCATTAAGCAAATTAAGGATATTTCCTGTAGACAAAAGGCAGATTTATCCAAGTTCTCTCTTTTTCCCTTGGAGAAACACTGCCTTGAGGGTACAAAATAAGTAAAATTTTCCTAAGTTTCAGATTTAAAGCAAATGTAATACAAATGAAAAACAAAAACTTATTCATGGATAAGCCACCAAAAATCATCCTCGTGTTGTAGAAATCCGGGAAACAGAGTTCGCAATAGTTCATAAATACACCTACTAGAAATAAATAAAATGCCATCAATTATAAGAACCTAGCAAATACATACCATAACCACAAACTTTACTGTTATCTACTATAACAAGAAAACATATTTTTTTATAAATTTGTTGATTTAACAAAATGGGACCTCAGTAAGATATGGTATAAGATGATGAGCAATCAGCACAGCTATCACAGTTTCTGAAGATTGAAATTTTCCTTCTCTAATTCACTGCCCTGGGTAGAGGTTTAATACAGGACCTTTTCCAATCAAATGGTCCAGAGCTTGTTTGCCATGAGAGAGACCCCTACAGCGTGGAAGGGCACCTCCAGGGCCCAGGGGCAGACCTCCTACCACCTGTAATTACATTACTTTTGCTGGTAAGTAAAAACCATGAAGGCAACAGCTCTCTGATAGACCACAGGATCTTCCTTCTGCCTCTTGCAAGATCAGAACAACGGCCTTGCTCAGCCCTAAAGCTTTTTCTTTTTTTCACTTTTAAATGTTTTATGTTATAAAAAAAAATTGTTTTATGTTGTAAAATAACACACAGTTCTCGCATGTCCTATCACACTCCCGTGTCACACCTACCTTCAGGAATTCTATGTACATAAGTACTTCAGACAAGGAGCCTTTTGTCTTTTTCACCCTACGCCTGGCTAAGGTTTTTTAAAGACCAAGTCCACCAGCATTTCAGCCCCTGCCCAGTGGACCAGAATTTAATTGGTTTCTCCATGTACAGAATAGAAAGGCAAAGTCAGGAGAGCTGCCTATACATCACAGTCTTCAAGCTACAGAATTACTCAGTCCACACACAGACAAACCTGAGAGGCCAATGTCCACACCAGGTGACCCCGGGGTGCGTGTCTGCTGTGTGTAAGATAAGCAGCGACTCCCGAAAGAGCCCCAGTACAGCCGCCGGCACCTCACATGAGCCATCTGGTGAACGGGCTGAGTGAAGCTCTCTGGAGCACTGTGCAGGGAGTCTTGGACAGCCTTCAAGGTGCTGTCCATCTGCCCCTAGAGTATAGCAGGACTTCAATGGCATTCCCTGCTCTTCTCGTCCACTTCATGCTGACAGCCCAAGAGACCCAGGAGGAGGGTGTGGGAGCTGGGCACCTCGCCCAATGTCCTCTCAGGAGGCAGGGCCTGCAGAGTACCTCCTCCTGGGCCATTGCCCTTTCCCCTCATTACATGATGTACTGTTTATTCTCGAGCCAGACTCAGGTAGGAAAGCCAGAGCCTCATTCTCTGAGTCATGCTCCAGGCCTGTTATCTCCAGTCATCCCTCCAGCCCCACTTCCCTGTTCCCAAAAAGCAGGTTCCCCAAAGCACATGGATCCCAGAACACTGCGCCTCAACTAAACAGCTCAGCCACCTGGATCTGCCTCCAAACCCCTCAGTGGATGTAGTTTCCACCAGTTACACCCACCAACCCAGGAGCTTCCAGGGTGTCCTGGACGGGCAACCCTGTGCAGCCATCCGATGCCCTCAACACCTGCACCATCTCAGCAGAGCAAACGCTCACGCGCTTGCCAAACATTAAAGCTAAATGTCAGTTGAACCAGTTAGTTGCGTGTTAGCAAATGCTTAAAAGTGTTGTTTTGTTTTCCATAAATTCTTTGAAAATGGCTGCCCCAGCTCCTGATACCTGGGGGCTGAGCACCCCTGCCTTCAGTACACTAGTTGCTGGTCGCAGCGGCTGGGCTGTATGCCAGGACTGGTCTAGTGGGCAGGGTACCCACATTCCATTCTCAGATCAGAGGCAACCCATCACCAAGTCCTACTATTTCTTCTTGTAACATGTTTTCTAAAGTGAAAGAAATCCATAGTCCCTGTCCAGTCCAACTGCCCTAAACCCAGCCCAGACCTTCACGTAGTGGAAGTCACATGTTGTGTATCTGCAGCACCACTCATCCAACCCAGGGGCTCTTGTTTAGAGCGCCCAGAGGTGATGTCCTTCGTGACATCAGCAGGAATGCCCAGAACTACAGGCTGGAATGAGCAGGGATACTGGAGGCCACAGAAGGTTGGCCGCCCAAGCCCACAAAGTGACTGACTAGTGTATTTGCCTGAAGACCCAAAGGGGGGAGCTGGCTCTCACACAGCTCTGGGACTGAGACATAATCTACCTCTATCTTATTCAAAATTATCCCTTATGCGAGAAGATGTTTTATATTATCAAATTCGATTACTTAGGGGTGCCCAGATGGCTCAGTGGTTGAGCGTCTGCCTTCGGCTCAGGGTGTGACCCCAGGGTCCTGGGATCGAGTCTCGCATTGGACTCTCCGCAGGGACCCTGCTTCTCCCTCTGCCTGTGTCTCTGCCTCTCTCTGTGTGTCTCTCATGTATAAGTAAATAAAATCTTAAAAAAAAAGAACTAATTCAAAGGGATACATGCACCCCAATGTTTACAGCAGCATTAGCTACCCTAGTCAAATTATGGAAGCAGCCGAAGTATCCAATGATTGATGAATAAAGAAGATGTATATATACACAATGGAATATTACTCAGTCATAAAAAAGAATAAAATCTCGCCATTTCCAAAGATGTGGATGGAACTAGAGAATATTATGCTAAGTGAAATAATGTCAGTCAGAGAAAGACAACATGATTTCACTCACATGTGGTATTTAAGAAACAAAACAGGGATCCCTGGGTGGCGCAGCGGTTTAGCGCCTGCCTTTGGCCCAGGGCGCGATCCTGGAGACCCGGGATCGAATCCCACGTCGGGCTCCCGGTGCATGGAGCCTGCTTCTCCCTCTGCCTGTGTCTCTGCCTCTCTCTCTCTCACTGTGTGCCTATCATAAATAAATTTTTAAAAAATTATTAAAAAAAAATAATAAATAAATAAAAATAAAAAGCTAAAATATGTAAGTGGTAAGGTTAAGGAAAAAGGCTTACATTTTGCCAAAGAGAAGGCAAACACGACCTACAGGAAAATCAAAGGACCACTTAAGAAAGGCAGGGTCCAAATATGAAGTAAACTACATTAAGGAACAATTTATTGAAGGCAAGAAAATCTGATCTATTGACTCTGTTCCCAGGAACATAGTTCCTTGAGCAACACAAGCTGAGGGATACAGGACCACATTTTCTCTATCAGCCTATTCGCACACCTTACTTAGTTCTGCACTGAATATTGCTTATACAACCATGGTATTACAGTATGCACAGACTTTTTAGTTCAAAAACGTACGTATAAAAAAATCAGAAAACGCAAGTTAACAACGACTTATGAAAACATAAGGGAATGGTATAGAACGTGACAGAGGCCAGTAAGCTGGAGGACTTAAAGACAGATGGAGGGTGGTAGTGTAGGGTAGAAAGTTCCTAATCCTAACCAGCGGGACTTTCAAAGATACTATCTAAAGTGGACATAACACAAAATAGAAACAAAGAACCTTATGTAACATTGTCAAAGTAAATGATAGAAAAAAACAAAAATAATAGGAAAGGTAGGAAATGCATGGGAACTAGAGCCCTCACCTTTTAGTGTTCATCGATCAGTACACAGAAAATAGCAAACAGGAGTTAGTGAGCCTGAGTTAAGCACTTTTGTACGCACTTCTATGACACTGATTCGATCCTCATAAACGCCCCCGAAAGTCGCTACAGTTATTCCCAAAGTCTCCAACCAGAAAACGGTGTAGTCAGTTTGCCCACAGCAGAGAAGCAAGCTCAGAAGCCAGAATTCACTCCGCCACCGCCACAGCGACCTTCCAGGCCCACAGGGCCTCTGCCTGCAGCCCACCTCCAGGTGAGGGCCCCTCAGACCCCGCAGGGGCAGGGGGTACACAGCACTCAGCCCCAGGAGGGAGGAGGAGCCCCCGCAATCAGCCCCGAGAGGGCAGAGGACCCCGCACTCAGACCCTGGAGGGTGAGGAGCCCGGTTCTCAGCCACCGCACTCAACCCCGCACTCCGCCTCTGGACTGCAGGAGGATCCCTGCACTCAGCCCCCGCACTCCACCCCTGGAGGGCAGGAGGAGCCCCGCAGTCAGCCCCGGGAGGGCAGAGGTGCCCCGCACAAGCCCCGGGAGGGTGAGGAGCCCCGCACTCAGCCCCCACACTCAGCCCCGGGAGGGCAGGAGGAGCCCCGCACTCAGCCCCGGGGAGGGAGGAGGAGCCCCGCACTCAGCCCCGGGAGGGCAGAGGAGCCCCGCACACAGCCCCCGACTCCGCCCCTGGAGGGCATGAGGAGCCCCGCAGTCAGCCCCGGGAGGGCAGAGGTGCACCGCACTCAGCCCCTGGTGGGCTGGAGAAGCCCCACAGTCGGCCTCGGGAGGGCAGGAGGAGCCCCGCACTCCCCCCCTGGAGGGCAGGAGGAGCCCCGCAGTCAGCCCCGGGAGGGCAGGAGGAGCCCCGCACTCAGCCCCCGCACTCTGCCCCTGGAAGGCAGGAGGAGCCCCGCACTCAGCCCCCGGAGGGTGAGTAGCCCCGCACTCAGCCCCTGGAAGGCAGGAGGAGCCCCGCACTCAGCCCCTGGAAGGCAGGAGGAGCCCCGCACTGAGCTCAGGGAGGGGAGAAGAGACTCCTTCCCGGCAGCACCGCGGTCTCTCCGCCCCCCCACCCCCACCCCCACCCCCACCCCCACGCCCGCGGGCCCCTCTGAGGACTACAAGCGTTTGGCCGCACGACTCCGGGGAACCATCGCGACACCGCCTAGCGCGCGACACCACCACAGGCAGGAGGGAGGCCAGGACACCGACAACCGTGCGGGTGTATATATATATACAGGCCAACGGGAGACCCCCGGGCCCGCCCCGCGCGCCGCCAGCTCGCACCCACCTTCCCAGGCTCCATCGCAGCTGGTAGGCCCGGGAGGCCCGCCGGCGTCCCCGGCTCCTAGCAACTGGCAGGCCCTGGCAGCCGAGCGCCGAACGACCGCGGTCCGGCATGCCGCGCGGCGGCCCCTAGCGCGCTCGCGCCACTTCCAGCTCCGTGCAGTTGGCAGGCTCGAGCAGAAGAGCGCCGAGCCATCGCTGTCCCAGAATACCCCGCGGCCGGCTCCTAGCAACCGACAGGCGAAGCGAGGGAAGGCGGAGCCATTGCTGACCGCGTAGATTACCCGCCTCCCCACCGGGTCTGAGCGGCGGGCTGCGGGCAGAGACCCATGTGGGCTGGGAAGGTGGCGGGGGCGGGGTGAAGCCCCGGTCAGCGTTCGGTTGGCTGGAGGCGCTGGGAACCGAGCTGGGCTGACCCTCCGGCCTGGCTGGGACGTCCGGAGTTACGACAGGGAAACTGAGGCACGGCTTCTGAGCCGCCTGCTACCTCAGCAGCTCCCTCGGTTCCTGGGTGCCTGCATCCGCAGAGCCCACCGACCGGGTGTACGAGCCACCACGGGGAAACAGGCACGGCTGCCTGCATCCGCAGAGCCCACGGACCAGGTGCACTCAGGTTCTGGAGCAGCATCAGGAACCGTCTCTCGTCCCACCTCTTAGAAGCAAGAAAATTAGGCACCCTAAACTCGATTGAGCAAATACACAGTAGATTGGGAGAAGAGATTTTCCTCTCTGTGCGCTCGGCACCTGGGAGTGTTTGCCGGTTTCGCAGGATGCTGCGGATCCCAGAGTATCTGACAGTTGGACGCACGGTTTCACGGTTCTTTATCTAAGACGAGGGAACTGAGACGTTGAGAGGGCTATTCTGCATTCCAGGTTTATTTTACCAGAATTATTTTATTGGAAAGTTAATATAAAAGTGCCCTTGAGCCTGCAGGCCGAGGAGGGTGGCCCTGTTCGGACGCGGGGCGGTGTGACCTCGGTTACCGTTTCCACCACCTGTATGGCCCAGTCACCACAAGTGTGACTGAGACTGCACTTAGGTTCTCAGGCACACACGCAGGGTAGACTCTCAAATCATAGTAACTGTCTGCCTTCCTGCAGATAAAGAATGTATTCTGCAGATGTGATCATTTTGAATCACATGGTATTTGACCATTTACCTAGCTTCTAGCCTGAGAGACACGAATAATGGATGCAAAGAGCGTTTGATATTCCACTGTACTCTGGTCCCCGGCATATCAGTGCGCCCTTTTCATTCTCGCTCACGAACACTCCTGTTAGGAAGAACGTAACAGAAGAGATCAGTTGGAAAGGCAGTTTCAGTGATAGCTGTGACACGGGGAATTGCTCCAAGTGAGCCCCAGACTCATTTCTCATGAGGCCATTCCCTTAATTCTCGAGCATTCGTGTGAGGTAGACATGTTACTGTTTTTCCAATGAGGAGATGGAAGGCCAGAAAGGTTAAGCACTTGCCTAAACTCACAAGGCCAGGGCAGCCCCGGTGGCGCAGCGGTTTAGCGCCGCCTGCAGCCCAGGGTGTGATCCTGGAGACTCCAGATCTTGTCGGGTCGGGCTCCCTGTGTGGAGCCTGCTTCTCCCTCTGCTTGTCTCTCTCTCTCTGAATGAATAAATAAAATAAATCTTTATTAAAATAAAAAATAAACTCACAAGGCCAGAGGGTGGATGTTCTGACGCCAGAGTCCACACTCTGTCAGCCCAGGAAACAGCTGACTCTGGGAAAGCCTCGGACCCTGTGGAACAGGAGGCTGAGGTCATGCACTCCACATGACCAACTTGGGTGTGGCCCTGAGACCCTGCTCTGCTCCCCCAACTCCCAATGCAGCCAGACTCCTTCCCAGATCACTCGGTGCTGACTCTGCAGCCCCGCTGTGTGCTCACTCCCTGCTTCCGCGGCCACCAGCTCTCCTTCACGAGCATCCTCAGATGCATCGTGCTCACAGGCTTGGTGGATGCTGTGTCCTCTGGCTCATGTCCCCACCACCAGTGCCCAGTACATGGCTACCAGCCCATCTTTCCTCACACAACCAACTTCTAAGTAATGCATTTGACAGTCCCACTGCATCCTGTAATGTTCTATTGTGTTCGTGTACTGGGTAGATGCCTTCCTAAGTTCATCTGATGACCTGGGAAGCTAGAGACAGGAAACTACATAAACACTGTCTAGACCTCTGGAGGCTCCTAATTGCTAGGACACAGAAACAGGCAGGCAGCTGCCCAGAAAATGCAAAGCAAGGGTGTGAGGGATGGCTGTCTGGAAGAAAGAACTGAGGTCAGGAAGGACGCATAATTTCCCAGACAGACAGGCTGGGAAGAACAGTCTGATGGCCCAAATGCAGAGACAGGAAGGGCTCCAGAAAATAGGGTGACTGTACCTGTAACCGTGCTGCCAGTGGGAATATAATGTGAGCCACGTACATCATTATCAATTACCTAGCAGCCACATTTTAAAACGAAACACACAAAATCAAATTCAATGATGTATTTAGCCAAATACACACAAAACATCATCATTTTATCATATCGATTTAAATATTGAGTTATTTTACATGCTTCTTACATCATCTTCAAAACCTAGGGTGTATTTTATTCTTGAGGCACAGCTCAGTTCAGACCAGCCACAGTTCAGGGGCTCACATCCCCATGTGCAGCAGGGCAGGTCTGGAGCGCAGGGTACATGCATGGAGGTGGCAGGGTCCTAGAGAAGCATGAGGCGGGCAGAGAGAACGCTGAGAGGAGGACATGGCCATTTGGGGAAGGGCATTGAAATGGCATGAGGTGAAGACTAAAGTGCTGCTGGGTGGTGGGAAGAGAATGCTGTGTTTGAGGCTGAAGGACAGGGCTGCGGCCAGCCCAGGGTGGGGCCTCCTGGTGGCTCCGCTCCTCTGCCCTCCCCCAGCCACCTGTGCCCCAGGCCCTTGGAGCCCCAGCGGCAGCACCTTGCACACCCTCCCCTGTTCACGCTGGTCCCACGTGTGTGGTAGATTTCTCCTACATCCTTTTTCTAGAATTTAAACATGTCTGTCCCTCTCCTTTGCTGGACTGTAAGCCAGTTTATGATTCTAGATTATGATAAAAACAGAACCTTTTTTCACAGTAATAAGCAACTTTGTCACAAGAGTCAAGAACTTTCCTTTCCCAGCCTCTTTGGTTTTGGAGGTCAGGTAGAGCTGGTGTCACTCCCAATGTCCCATATACGGGCATGCTATAACACCTGCCTGTGGGATTAACTGGGATTAACTGTGGAGGACATGGAGTCCAGTGGGCCCCTCACTGGCTATGTAAACCAGGTGGTGTGTTTCAGCACCTCGTGCTTCAGCCAGAACCTCAGGAACCTGGGGATCATGAGGTGACCCTCCTGTACAGCAGCCATGAGCATGACAGGAGCAATCACGTAAAGCACCCAGAACAGCACTGAGTGCAAATGCAGCACAGGGCCTAACAGGTTTACCACTGCTACCAACAGACCGGCACTGGAGTTATAAACACCTAGGGCAGGTGAAAATAGGTGGGTGCCAGAATCAGGGCCTTCCTTCACAAATGTATAAATTACCTGCTACTGCCTGGAACCCTAACTGGAGCCCTTCCTTCAGGAGTCCTGCCCCTGGCATCCATGCCCTGCCCTTGGGTGTGAGCAAGACCTGTTGAGTGTGACGGGATCAACTCACAGGGCCAGGCTACTGGTCAAAGGGGAGGTAATCCTATGTGGGCCACTCCTACTGTCTGTGAAGAAGATGAAGAGGCCAGAGGGGGCATATGTAAGGAACATAGGTGACTCCTGGCTGTCACCCAGCAGAAGTCAGGGACCTGTCCCTACAGCTGCAGGGAACTGGATTCTGCCAACACCCTGAGCGAACTGGGGAGGGGATCTCAGATGACAGTCTCCAGAGGTGACCACAGCTCAGCCAACACTTGCTTTCACCTAATGAGACCTGAGCAGAAGCCCTCATGAAACCATGCAAATATCATCTGCAATATCGAAAAAAAAAAATGGAGTGGGAGGGACACCTGTGTAGCTCAGTTGGCTAAGCGTCTGCCTTTGGCTCAGGTCATAAACCAAGGGTCCTGGAACTGGGGTCCCCACTTGGGACGCCTGCTTCTCACTCTCCCTCTGCCTGCCACTCCCCCTGCTTATGCATGTGCTCTCTCTCTCTCAAATCTTTTTTTTGAAAAAATACATTGTAAAAAAATCCTAGAATGTGGCTTGTGACTTCTAGATGGCTCCAGGTGGGTGCTCTAACACGTACCATCTAATTCAGACTCCCCCCTCCCAAGAACATCAGGGCTCCCCCTCACCTGCACAGAGCTGCTTCTAGGGCTCCTGAGGGCTGAGCTGTATTCAGCAAAAAGTGTAGTCATGGAAATAAGCATAAAGTATACAAAGGACTAACTCGAGGAAGGAAATACCACAAAACGTTTCACAGAAATGGATATATACAAGTTGTTTTTGAAGGATGAACAGGAGTTTTGCATCAGGACAGAGGGCGAAGGGCAGGTCAGATGGAGGAGGGATGAGCAGCAGTGTAGACCCTAGATCAGGAGGACAGGTGAGAAGCAGGGTCAAAAGTGGACAAGAGCCTGTCCCGCACAGGAGCCATAACTTCACATTAGAGGCAAAGGAAACATAAGGAGGGAAGAGATTCAATCAAACCTGCATTTTGAATTGGACATTTGATAGAAATATGAACTTTTACCAATGACATTTGAATTAATTTCATACTTAGAGAAGATATGCAAGTACAAAGCACTCCCCATCTCCGTTGCCCAGATTCCCACCGTGAACCTCCCGGCACATTCACTCCACTGGTCTATCATCTAGTATTCATCCGTCTACACACACACTTACCCATTATCGTTAGACTTGTTCTGAGTCATTTGACAAAGAGCTTCAGCTATGATTACTCATCAGTCTGAAATATTCCAGTGTTTGTTTTCCCAAAACAAGGACAGCCTCTGCTCCACAGCCCTCCCAGTCAGGGCGTCAACATAGATACAGGTCTGTTGTCCAGTCTACAAGAGCCCCTTGTTCACTGTCCCCAAAACATTCATTTTCCTTCAGATCCCACAGAGGAACATGCGTCCCACATAGTTGTGTCTCTTCAGTCTCTTACGATCTGGGATAGTTCCTCAGTAAGAACACAGAGGGGGGATGCCTGGGTGGCTCAGTGGTTGAGCGTCTGACTTCAGCCCAGGGTGTAATCCTGGAGTCCTGGGATCGAGTCCCACATCGGGGACTCGCATGGGAGCCTGCTTCTCTCTTTGCCTGTGTCTCTGCCTCTCTCTCTCTCTCTCTGTCATGAATAAATAAATAAAATCTTAAAAAAAAAAAAAACACAAGGGGACCCACACTGTATCTGTCCCCAAGTCCCTAGGCCATAGTTGGGTCAAACTTTCTCATGCTCTCCAGCAAAATGCCCCAGAAATGCTGCTCTGTTCCTCTTTCCCTTAGCAATTGATAAGTATCTTGTAGAAAGGATTCCAGTATTATTCCTCATCAAACTCACCTACCATCCTCAGCCTTTGTTGATGACTTGCTCTTGTACTACAATGACAGCTCAATGATGACCTTCCACTTCTTTCACTCTAATGATTTATTTTCCGTGCATTCCTCACTCACTCATTTATCTACATCAGAATGGACTCATGGGTTCCTGTTTTACTCCCTGGCTTGTAATCTGCCAATCCCCATTGATTTTGCTGTTCAGGTTGTCCCAGACTTAAACAGTGAGAGTCCTTCACGTTGCCTCCATGTCCTTTGACAGCACATGATTCTTTGAGCATTTTCTTACCTCCCAGCACAACAAGATATTCCAGGCTTGTCTTGTACTTTCACTGCTCCAGCCCTGAAGTCAACTATTTCTCCAGAGATCTCTGGTTTCTTATTAGAAAATGGTATTTAGAAGCCAAGATCTGGGAGTTACTTTGCTTATTGGTCTTGGGGTACCAATGCTTCTGGACACTCTCAGTAGACAGCAATAGAGAACATATAACATAAGCTATAGACACACTAATACAGACAATCTGAAACTATTTTTGGGTCTCTCTACATGTATATCAAACACATGAGTTTATACCTCCTCCAAGTTCAGCCCAACACATGAGGGTTCTTTCTGGACTCTCCCTTTCCACACTTGTATGGTCTTCTCCAACAGCAAGAACCCTGGCTCTCATTATCCTCAACATTATGTGCTGACTTGCTAATATAACCAGGCTGAACAAAGTCCACCTGTCACCCCAGATAGGCCTGCCTCCTCCATGGTGGGGAGGGGAGTTCTCTGTGGACCTTTTAGAAAGGGCAGGATTAAAGGACTACCAGTCAAGTAAGAGATTTTTGTAATGATCTGAGCAAACAAGAAAGGACCAAGCCTTTTCCAATTCTTCTGGTCACATAGCACAGAAGCCCACTCAAGTAGCTCCAGTAATGAACGTATGGTTGTGTCACCAAAGGAGAATCTCAGAAAAGATTGGCATCTTGGTGAGCAGTATGAAAGGAAGAGAGCAAAGTATGCTCCCACGGTCTACAATGAAACGTACGGGGAGTTGAGAGTGAAGGAGCTAGGGCAGGTAGTTGGTAAGGCCCAGACTCAGGCGAAAGGCGATGTGAAACATAGCAGAAAGGATTCAACTTCAACAGAAGGCAGCTCTTTTCTTTGAAACTGGAAAGGTTGAGGGCTGAGACTGACACTTTATAGTTTTCTTACATCACTCACAATGACGTTCTTTCCTCTGAAAGTAGTACCTTTCACTGGAGAAATGTCAGCACAGAAGGTAAGGAAGGAGGTAACGTGGAGAGCTTGCAGGAGATTGGGAGGTTTAAAAATACTAGTAGAAACCCAAGAACCAAGCTGCACCTGTTGCTAGACTCTACAGAATGAGAGGGCTTCTGGCTCGCTGGGGTGATTAGGACAGGAAGGGGCCAGGCCAGGCACTCTTGGCGGTGAGGGCAGCTCAGTGCTGTGCACCGCAGACATGTCTCTTCAGGGCACCTCACATCCCTAGGCCACGCAGGTCAAATACTCTACTCGCACCTCCACTCAGAGGTGCGAGATGTTTTACGTGGCTTGTGTTCCTTCAAATCTTTATAGGATGTGAGTCTACTGCTCTCTGCAGGAAAGACCGCAGGACAGAAAGGTTCATGCCCCTTCCTGTGTTCAGAAGGGAATTAAGTGTCTGGAGTTTCTAACAGTCTTGAGTGAGACTTGGTGTTAGGACATTTAGCTGTTGCACAGGAAAAGGTTTGAGATAGGCCATTTTCTACACTTACAATTTAGTGTAATTTGGGGACAAGCAAGAAAAGAGAACTTCTTCCCTTGCTTGAGGTTTGCGTCCCTGCCCAAAGTTGGGTGTCCAAGACCCCAAGGCAATGTTTCTGGCAGGAGATCCATCGTCTACCTCCGTGGCCACCCGCACATAGACGCACAGGTAGTTACACAGACGGAAGACGGGGGCGGGGGTACCACTCACCCAGGCGCCCAGCCAGCCTGAAGACAAGACAGACACGACACACTAATAAAACAGGCTGCTTGAAGCACTGCGGAGACGGAGACGGCGGCATGCCCTCGAGGCATGCACAGGCGGCCCAGCCTCGGAAGGCCCGCGCCTGGAGGACTGGGCCGCTGCAGGGTGGTCCCTGACCATGCTTCCCCCTCCGGGCACTGCGGCGGGGGTGTCCCAGGGTCGCCACAGACACCAGGGTCCCCACGGGGGTCTGGGCCGACCTCGGGGACACGAGGCGCACAGGCGGCCAGGGCGGGAACTCAGGCCGGAAGGTGTCCTGTGGTTTGTGGGGCCCTCCCAAGGGTAGGAGGGCAAACTAGCTCTGCGGTACCGCAGAGGGACCTTGGTTGGAGTTCCATGCGCCGAGGACTAACTAGCGGGGAATGACCCCGGGTTTCCTGGACAGTCAAGGACCCACGCGGTGTGCGGGCGCCTCCAAAATCACAGGGGACCGGCCTGCGGGCGTGCGCGCGCCTCCGCGGGGATCCAACCTCCAGGACGCCGCTGGGTTCCAGTCCCCGGGCTTCGTGTTCTGTACGCCAGAGCGGAGGGGGAGCAGCCCACGGACCGCCCCACGGAAGGGGACGTGGCCACAGAGGGAGGGCGACGGCCCCGCGGAGGGAGGGAGACGGCCCCACGGAGGGAGTGGGACGGCCCCACGGAGGGAGGAGGACGGCCCCACGGAGGGAGGGGGACCGCCCCACGGGGAGAGGAGGACGGCCCCACGGAGGGAGGGCGACGGCCCCGCGGAGGGAGGAGGGCGGCCCCGCGGAGGGAGGGAGACGGCCCCACGGAGGGAGGGGGACGGCCCCACGGAGGGAGGAGGGCGGCCCCGCGGAGGGAGGGCGACGGCCCCGCGGAGGGAGGAGGGCGGCCCCGCGGAGGGAGGGAGACGGCCCCGCGGAGGAAGGAGGACGGCCTCACGGAGGGGGGGGGACCGCCCCACAGAAGGAGGGAGACGGCCCCACGGAGGGATGGGGACCGCCCACGGAGGGAGGAGGACCGCCCCACGGAGGAAAGAGGACGGCCCCACGGAGGGAGGAGGACGAGCCCACGGAGGGAGGGGGACCGCCCCCACGGTGCCCTCACTGCCCGCCCCGCCCCGCCCCCCGGGAGCGCGCTGGGCCCGACGTCCCATTACACACTGAGGTCCTCACGGGCAAAGGTGCGCACACACCGGGACGCGCCCTGCTCGGGCCACACGACCCACCCGCCGAGCTCAGCCCGCCCTTCGGGTGACGTCACTCGTAGGCCCCGCCCCGTCCCGGAAGCGTCAGCAAGTCGGGCCCGCCCCCGCAGCCAAGGGATGGGCCCTGGCGCAGGCCCGCATCCAGCGCCGCAACGGCGCGCCCCGCCTCGCCCGCCTCAGGTGACGACTCTCCGGGCCGCCTCAGCGGCGCCCCGCCCGCCGCCTCCCACGTCGGCCCCACCCGCTCCCGCCTCCGAGGGCGCCCGCCCCGCCCCCGTGATGACGCCACATGCTGGCCCCGCCCACCCGCCGTGGGTACGCGGCTCGGGTGCAGGACCGCGTCGCCGCCCCCCCCCCCCCGTACGGCGCCCCACCGGGCGATGACGTTCACGTCGACCCCGCGTTTACTGTTGCCTCCGGGGACGGGGGCGGAGCGGCGCCCGCAGGATGACGTCACCCACCAGGCCACGCCTCGCCCCGCGTGGTGATCCCCCTGCCCCGGGCCGGGGCCGCGCCCGCCGCCGCCTCGCCCACCCTGCGTGCTGACGTAGCACGCCGCCTGCGGGCGGAAGCGCGGGCGGGCGGTTGCGGCGGCCGGGTCCCCTCAGAGGGGCGCTGGTGCGCGGGCCGAGGCGCGGCGGCCGGGTCGGGACGCGAGCGCTGCGCGATGAGCGGCGCGGGGGACCGCGGCCCCGAGGCCGGCGCTGCCCGGGCCGAGCCCCCGGCAGCGGGGCTGAGCGTGGACGTAGCGGGGCTGCTGGCGCAGCTGGCACGCAGCTTCGCGCTGCTGCTGCCGGTGTACGCGCTCGGCTACCTGGGCCTGAGCTTCAGCTGGGTGCTCTTGGCGCTCGGGCTGCTCGTGTGGTGCCGCAGGAGCCGCGGCCTCAAAGCGACGCGCCTGTGCCGGGCGCTGGCGCTGCTGGAGGACGAGGAGCGCGCCGTGCGCCTGGGGGTGCGCGCCTGCGACCTGCCGGCCTGGGTGAGTGCGCCTGGTGCCCCGGTGCGCCCCGCCCGCCCCCCCCCAGCCGTGCGGTTGCGGGGACCTGCGGGTGTCCTGAGCGCCGCCAGGCTCCCCGCCCCCGCTGTCTGTCGGGCGTCCCCGCGGCCAGGGCCGCGCCCGCCCCTCCCCCGGGTCCGCAGACCCCCACTCGCATCCCCCGGCCGGCAGCCCGGGCAGGCCCGCTTAGGGGCGGGGGGCGGGGGCGGCTGGCCCCGGCTCCAGGCCCCGGCCCCGCTGGCAGTGACTCGCGCCTCTGGAATGTGCCCTGGGAGGCGGCGGCGGGAGGTGCGCCCAGCGTCCGGCCGGGTCCCGCCGCCCCTGCCCCTGCCCCTGCCCAGCCCTGGGACCGTGGGCGCTCGTGGTCCCGGGGAAGGGAGCGGGGGGACGGTCCCCAGAAGGGGGCTGCGAGCCCTTTCACTCTTCCTCTAGGAAGCTCTGGCTCTGTAGGGTGGACGTGACTCCAGCCTGAGCTTCGGAGGAGGGGTCAGAGCTCTTGGGCACTTGCACGGACAGCGAGAGTCTTGTTAATTGATCATTTTCACCCGGGAGCTTGTGTGCACAGTGGATTTCTGCAGCGAGCACAGGCATGCACTGGCTTCCCCCCTTTTTCTGCTCACTCCGAACTCTAAGCGGGAGTTGCTGTGACAGCTTCAGATGCAGGAAATCGTGGTCACTTTACGATCAACGGCGTTCCCCGGAGGCTTGGGGTGACCGTGGCGTGACACGGCCGGCCAGTGAGGCTCGCAGGGGTGGTGGTTTCTTGGCGGAGCAGAGCGCCTGGAGAGGAGCGGCTGTTTCCAGCCCCGAGACCCTCGCGAGGTCGGGCGTGGGGTGTGAGAGCGGGGTCAGCCGGGGGCCAGCCTGCTCGGTACCACCTAGCGGGGCAGGCCACACTTTCTGTTTCCTTCGCGTAAAATCAGCGAGTCACACACACGGTTTGAAGTGAGGCTCGACAGTAGGAGCAGCCTGCTAGGAGAAAGCGAGCATTCCCGTCTTGGCAGTACTGGGACGTTGTTCTGGGGCCCCTGAACTTCAGGGTGCTGTCTTGCTGTGAGTGAGATGTGTCTGCACGTCTTCGTGGTGCGTCATTGACAGCGGTGATTCATCGTAGGGTGGACGCTAGGAAGTCCTGAACCAGTGGGTACCCACTTCCTAAGCCGCTCTGGTCGTGTCCATCCCTAAAGTAATTTATGCAGGGTGTGGACAATCGAGGTAGGGTGACTACTCCGAGAAAGAGCATGTACACTTTTGAATTAAGGGGGGCGGCTGGGGCGGGGGGGGGGAGGCTACCGGGATATGAAACATGGATCTCACTTAACCCTGTGAAAGTTCTATTAGGCCTTGATCCTATAGCTTGTATATAAACCGTGTTGTTACTCATTCTACACTGTTTTCCCGGTCAACAGGGAAAATGCTTGACAAGTGTGGATCGGTGGATGAGGACTGGCCTTTTGTCCAACAGTGTTAATTGGGCCCCGTAAAATTAGACCAGGGGTGAAGGGAATATTATTGAAGAGTTTTTATAGAAATGAAAGAAAAAAAAAAAAGAAATGAACAAGGACGATTTTCCAGTGAGATTTTTATTTGAAATATTAGAACTGGTATGAAGTCTGCCCCTTTCCTACTTTTACGGCTGTCCATAAATGCTGACTGGATGGCTGCACATAATAAGTAGAAACTCAAATCTGGCATATGCAGTACTACTTAACTGTTTTGACAGTTGGTCTTTTATTGCTCTCATACTTTGATGATTAACATTTAAAGCAGCCAGCTTCCTTATTAGGCAGTTGTGTACTCTTAATGTACAAGCTTTTCTTTGGGGAGAGTTCTTTTTCCTGTAGTTATTCTGGGAAGTCCAGGAGAATTTATCTCTAGCCAAAACTGAGTTTGTGTGGGCTAAGAAACGAACAAGAGAAAAGAATACACTTTGGTCTCAAAAAAAAAAAAAATACACTTTGGTCTCATATGAAGGAGGACAAATATTTTTTATTCTTAATGTTAATCATTGACTTACACTTTAATAAAATTTGGTGAATACTTGTAAAAAATAGTCACATAGCTATATAAGAAACCACGGTTTACCTCTTTTAAACAGTGGTTGCCACTTTACAGTTAGCTCTTAGAGCAATTATGTGCTTCCAGAAGATGTTAGAGACCTCTTCATGCTGTGAAGGAGATGTGGATGCTGCTTTGGTGGTGTTTTTTTGTTTTTTTTTTGTTTTTTTACTTATACTGGTGCTTCTGCTCTAATTTAAAAAGGAGGAAGACTGTTGCTCTGAGTTATTTGGTCTAAATGCTTCATGAAGTTAGAACAGAATGCCTCAAGAGTACTAAACATAGAGTAGTAATGTCTGTTTTTTTTAGTTTGAAGTAAAAAATGGATTTAGAGTTAGGATATATGTTAATATATCAACTTGTATGCTCTGGTTTTAATAATACTTGTTTTAGATTAATAGTCTGTATTTCAAGATGGGAAACTATAGAGCTAGTACTGAACTGTAAATAAATTTAGGAATTAGAAATATATGGGATATGTTAAATTAATGTTATATTAAGTATATTTATATACTATAGCTCTCTATCTTGTAGAGAACCAAAGAACCGAAGTATGAAAAACTGAGTAGTAATGTGGTATTCTTGTTAGGCCTAGTGAACCTTTTATCTTTTCTGTAGACTTTCATGATTTCTACACTGATCCCAACATTTAACTTAGAATGATATCACAGATGTTGTGATTATGCTAAAAACCGTTGAATTGTACATTTTAAATGAGCAAATTGCATGGTATGTACATTATATCAGTAGTGCTATTAAAAAGTGTTATAGATATTGAATTTCTTTTAAAAATAAATGAAAAGGGTAGTTACAATACAAAGTAAGCCACACATATGCCCTTGCTTATGGAATTCCAGCAGAAACTATTACAACTCTCTTTAAATTTCATTAAGCTTTTTATTTAAATTCTAGTGTAGTTAACATATAGTGTTATATTAGTTTCAGGTGTACACTATATTGTAAAACTGCTATAACTTTTAAAAATTATTGTTCCCAGAACACCTGGGTGGCTCAGCAGTTGAGCGTCTACCTTTGGCTCAGGTGTGATCCTGGGGTCCTGTGATCCAGTCCTGCATCAGGCTCCCTGCAGAGAGCCTGCCCCTCCCTCTGCCTAAGTCTGCTTCTCTCTCTGCCTCTTATGAATAACTAAATAAATCTTAAAAAAAATTATTGTTCCAACTTAAATTTCAAGGCATTTATATTTTAGAGAATGTTTAATGAAAAGTGTGGGCTTATGAATGAAAACTAGCAAAATAAATTTTTTTACCTTAACACTCATGTTACCATAAATATTGGCTAGACAAACAATTTTGATAAATGATGCAGAAATCATGCAGAGATATAGATAGCTTAAATGTGTGTTTTTCTGTGATTATTCTAGACTTTGATTCAAGGTATTGATACATAATTATGTATAAAATTTTAGGGTATAGATTGGTTTTATATTAGATTCATTTTATCATAGCATGATTTTAGAATGTTGTTGAGTCTTTATGGCTTTTAAAATATTTTATTGATTGATTGATATTTATCTATTTACTAGAGACACAGAGAAAGAGGCAGAGACACAGGCAGAGGGAGAACCAGGCTCCCTGCGGGGAGCCCGATGCAAGACTTGATCCCAGGACCCTGGGATCATACCCCGAGCTGAAGGCAGCTCAACCACTGAGCCACCCAGGTGTCCCATATTATTTTATTCTATTTAAATTCAGTTAATTGACATAGTGTATTATCAGCTTCAGATTGTTATGGTCTTTTGTGTTAAGTTACTATCTGTTTTGGTTTCCATGACACAGTGCTACCTCAGATGAATTTTCTTTCTCCATTTAAAGATCTGGGCACCTACTGTATGCAGAAGTAGAAGAGGTCATCCTGCTTTCATGTGTGTGCTGTCTTTCAGATAAACACAAGGCAAGATGTGATGGCCCCAGTGCCCTAGCTGTCAGAACAGAGGATAGGAGGTGTTTAGTGGTGAGGCAGTGCATATAGACAAATTTTGTGGACATTTAAGAATAGAGGAACGTGACATTATACTCTATGGAAACAGCACAATAAAGGTGCAGAAGCAGGAAATCAGGCATATCCTGTGGCGGGAACATCAGAGCTCACCTGGACTGTCCCATCTGGAGGAAGCTGTTTGGAAGGAAGGTGATGAATTGAGGCTCAGGGGTGAGAAGCAGATGTATTCCATCCAGCTGGGGCTCACGTTCTCAGGGCAGCTCTCCCAATTCACAGGGAGCCTGTATTGGGCATAAATATAAATAACTGCTTTTTTAAATTCAGTGTTTTAGCATGGGAGAAAGGGGAGATAGTGATGTATTCAGAATTAAGCTTCTGAAATCAGAAAGTAGAAGCCCCTGTGCAGTGGGAGTGGTGTTCTCTTCTTCTTTTAGCTGCCAAAAAACAAGCCAAGATTATTGCTGGATTGTTGTGCTTTGCCCCAGGAGGTAGCTGAAAGTACCCAGCCACCTTCCCCCAAATAGACCATTCTCTTTTACCCTAATGATCTTATTGTGCTTATACTGAGTCACCTTGTGTTCTTTTGGAGTTGGGTGGGGCACAGTTCTTACATAAACAGTATCAGTGGTTTCTTTTGTGTGGAGTCATTTTTCTATTACACGTGTTTTACTTGAGAGTTTTCTTGTGATCTTTCTCCTGGTTACTGACTTTTCTTCATTTTTCTTAGCTGTTACAAGAGTCTAATTTTTCTTTTAAGGAAACCATTTATTTTTTTATTTGTTCCTGGAGTAGATTACATTTTAAGGAAGTAGTAGTTCAATTTACATGTAGGGATTAGAAATGAGCCTTTATGGATTCATCGAGTTACTCAACCCACATTTATTAGCATTTGCAATGTTCAGGTCTCTTGCTGGGTGATAGAGATGAACATGTGTAAGACAGGCCTTAAAAATTCAAAAATTTACTAGCTGGTAAGAGCACAGATCTGTGTGTAAATCTAGTTTTAGTCATAGTGTGCTTTTGTAGTTCTTTTTTTTTTTAATAAAAGTAATACAAGCTCATTTTTTTTAATCCTGGAAAAAATCTATTAAAAACATCATAATTCCAAACCACCCATAATTGTAGTTTATGGAGAATTACAACAACCTTGAATGGAATTGTTATTGTGATTTTTTTTTCTGTTTGTGATAAACCATACTGAAAATAATTTGTTCAGGAAAATGTGGTTTAGATTTTAAGTTTTTTTTTTTTTTTACTTTTAACTATGTATGGAAAAAGGAAAGGCAGGCCTTTCTTAGGTCTTTCTGTTGGTAAAGTGGTATGCTCATTTTCTTAAAAACTCTGCCATTTAGAGCATTTTGTACATTTCCTAAGGTAAATCTGGAGTTGTTTTTTTTTTTTTTAAGATTGTATTTATTTATTCATGAGAGATAGAGGCAGAGACCCAGGCAGAGGGAGAAGCAGGCTCCCCACGGGGAGCCCGATGTGGGACATGATCCCCCAACTCCAGGATCACTCCCTGAGCCAAAGGCAGACGCTCAACCACTGAGCCACCCCGGTGTCCCAAATCTGGAGTATTTAAATCAATGCATTTGATAATTATTTATTTTTTAAAATTTTATTTGAGAGACAGCGTGCGTGCATGCACGCACACGAGCAGGGGGAGGGGCAGAGGGGCTCAATCCCAGGACCCTGGGATCGTGAACCCAGCCAAAGGCCGATGCTTAACTAAGTCACCCAGGCACCCCTAAACCAATCTATTTTAAAACAAAGATTTTATTGGTGAGGATTAAAACTTTATTCTAGGTTTTGTTGAACTAGCTATGCATAGAAGTCCAGTTTTATGCTCTTGCTGTCTTTGCTTTGTGAAAGGCAGTTTTATGATTATTCACAATGGACACCTCTGTGAGCCCACAGTTCAGCACCTGGCGGATTACAGCAGGGTATGCAGACGAAAGTATCAGTGCAAAATAACAGCACATTTTGAATGCACCCGTGTGTCAAGAGCAGTGCTTTGTTTCCTAGTGACTACATATGGGAATTGGCAACAGCCACACCCAACAGCAGATGTGGAAATACTAACCTGACAGTTCACACTGTGCTTTCCTTTTTGTTATTTGCAAGATTGTCATTGAAGTTGAACTTAAAGTTCTTTTCTTTACTCAGTGAAGTTCCTCTTACCTATTTTTAATGAACACACAGTTGTGTTTTTATGTCCCCAAAACATACAATCTTTCTAGTATGAGAAGAAAGCAACCTCATTGTAGAACATTTCAAGCTTTGGAGAAGCGTCAAAAGGAAAAAGTCACCTGCATCCTACTAACTAGTGATGACCACTATTAACCTTTTGATGATTTTCTGAACCTTTAATGCATATGGATATGTGTGTGTGTTGTATCTTTCTTCATTGTGCATTATGTTGTGGACATATGTCATTATTCAGAATATGACTTCGGTTATTGCGATATTACCTATTTAATGGGGATGCTGGGTTTTATTTAAATGATGTCTGATAGATTTCAAAAACAAGATTGTTAGATATTATCTGGTGAGAAAGAAAACTAGAGTTTGAGACATATTCAATATTCTGTTCTTTTCAAGTTATAAAATATTTATTTGAGCTATATATCAGATCTGTTCTGGGACACATGAACTATTTCTGAACTCAGGAGAATAGCATGATCATTTTATATAGAGAAAACTCACTTTGGAGGCCCATGTTTCATATGGTGTTGATGTTCAAATGCATAGTCGATTCATCCAGATGCCCTCGTATGTAAATAACCTTGAGAAGGAAAGCATTCCCCTCACGAGGAGTCACAACTTTTCAGTAGCTTATTCTTTGCTGTGTTGGGATATTAGTTTGTTAACAGGAAGAACGTTTTAAACTGAAGTAGCGGCTTCAGGTAGCAGTGTCCTGATGGCTACTGGAAGGTTGCTGAGAAGACTCCCTGGGTTGTCACTAGCCATGTGACCAGTTAATCTGGCAGCCCTTGGTCACTGAGTGGTGTGTGGCACGACCATTCCCACACGTGAGGGCGTCACTACGTGGGCGCATGCTGGAGAAGCAGATTCTGGCCCTGGTAACTGAATCCAGTCCTTTCTTAACTGTGCATGTGGGCAAGTTGGCCACACCTCTTAGACCTTAGGTTCCTCCTCACTAGGTAAGCATTGAAATGAGCTGTGAAATGAACATGGTGTGGCTATGAGGCTGGAATGAGGAAAGGCCCAGGGAAATGCTGGGCCTGGGAGGGCAGTGGCTGCCCAGGGTGCCCTTGAGCTGGTGACTTGAGTGGCTCCTGCTTCCTAGCAGTTGCCCTTGTGTTGCTGCCAGTTTCCTGCTGCCTGAGTCACTTCTCTTACCCACTTCAACTGAAAGGGGGCAGATGAGACCTGGAGTTTCTCTTTGTTTCTGTTTGCTGTGGTTTGTTTGTTTTGTTGCTAAGAGTTTATCTACATTAATGCTTTGTTATTGTTCACACTGGAAAGTACTACTACTAATTTCTCTCTCTTCTCTGTACTTCTCTAAAATGATAGCCAAGGAACCTATGTTATTAATCTGCTTCCCTCCTGGTGTTTCCTTACATGCTACCCTGAGGACATGGTTCTGCTTGAAGCAACTGCCCTGATGCAGTAGATAACCATAGTTGCATTCCAACCGTATCATGTTGTAAAGTTGGTTCATTCTCACACTC
Source organism: Canis lupus dingo (assembly GCF_003254725.2). Classification (NCBI taxonomy): domain Eukaryota; kingdom Metazoa; phylum Chordata; class Mammalia; order Carnivora; family Canidae; genus Canis; species Canis lupus. Next base: position 21,777,929 of record NC_064258.1, on the reverse strand, counting down.
ATTCCCTTCCTCTTGTGAATAAGTGTTGGTTAATGACTAAAGTGGGGATTTGAAAATCTCCTATTTCTGGGTCAGTTATAGTATCTGTGGAGTCGTTCCCTTCTGTTAGCATCTGAGGGGTGATATGTGTTAGGTTTCCCTAAAATAAGGTAGAACTGTGCAAGATAAACCTGATAATGTGGGAGGAGAACATTGTCCAACTTGTTTCATGCCATAAATACTGCACTGGAGTACATGTTATAAGCTGGTTTTCAGTTACGCTGCTTACATTCTAAGATACCAGCACCAAACTGCTAAAATTATTGATCTGAGCAATACTCTTATTTTCTATTTTCTTAATAAATGTTGCTTTCATATTTACTAAAGCATTTAGTTAAATTTGCTTTGTCCTGTACTTGTGTGTAGAATTAGGAGTTTGAAGACAAGGACTTTTAATATTCATTAGAGCATCTAGCAGAATGCCTTTATATATAATTTACTTGGTAAAACTAGGGAATTTTTAGAATAGTGAACTACTGGTTGCTTGTTTCATTAGGACTTTCTATACCCAGTTTGTACATTGTTACGTAATGTCCATGTTGCCATTATTGTATATGTTTGAGGTGAACTGTCTACTGAGTTAATTTATTATGCTTCTGCTATAAGTATTTAAATGGCTAGCAAATGAATACATGAGATCTGTTAATAGTTTCTAAGTTAATGTCTAAGTACTGGGTTTCTTTTTTTTTTAATATTTATTTATTTATTTATGAGAGACACAGAAGGAGAGAGAGGCAGAGACACAGGCAGAGGGAGAAGCAGGTTCCATGCAGGGAGCCTGATGTGGGACTCGATCCTAGGACTCTAGGATAACGCCCTGGGCCGAAGGCAGGCGATAAACCACTGATCCACCCAGGGATCCAGTACTGGGTTTCTAAAAGCAAAAGCCCAAATGTAACTCAAACCATAATTCAAACCATTGCTTTCTGCTTTCCACCTATATCAAATCTCCCTAGGCTCCCTCTCAAAAGGATGCTGTGATTGTGTTATGGCATACCTGGCTTATCCAGGATAATCTCAACTCAGGATCCCTAGTTTGTCATGTCTTTTTTGCCATATAGGGCAACACTCACAAATTCTAGGGATTAGGATATATATATGTATATCTTTTGGGGGGCCATTACATACGCTACCCTGTGTCTTGGGATACCTGGCAACCAGGATGGCTAAACAATGGTAATTGTGGCTCAGCCATAGTTCATCAGTTCTGAAAGATACTCCCAACCCCACCCCCCACTTCCTATCTGTGGACTCATCTCATAACCATGTGTCATTGTTGAGTTCAGCATGCTCTTTCCTTCTTAGGGCATAGAAAATAATGTCTGTTTTATAATTGATCTCGTCTTGGATGCAACACTATGGCTATTCCTGTTCTCACTGTGGCTGAGAATTATGTGTGGTCTTGAAGAGATGGTATAAGTAGAAACAAATGGGAGAAAGAGCTGAGCCTTTGGAAAAAGGGTGGCCTACAAGTGGCAGTGCTTTTGCATTGTAGATGACGAGACAAGCACAAGAAGCAGGGCCTTGCACTGTGTCAGTGTAGACATTAGGGAAGCATCAAAACATTTAAAAGAGTGGTGTGTCTCAAGTTTAAAAGGGGCCTGTACAGGGTGATGTATGAAAGTGTTAAATTACTATATTGTACCCCTGAAGCTAATAGGACACTGCATGTTAACAATTGGAATTAAAAACTTTTTTTAAAAAACACTTTTTAAAGCAATTAAAAATACTTTAAAAAAACAAAAAATTAAAAGGGCATGTGTAACAAGATACATTTTGGAGTGATATCCAGACAGACCGAGAGGACAAAGACTGCGGTTGGTCTGAGCATGAGGAAGGAAGGAGTGCCTGAATCTCAATGGAATCACATTGAGAAGAAAGGAAGAAGAGGCGATGGAAAAGTGAAAGATGACTCCAGGTTACTTGCCTGAGCTCCTGGGAGAGGAGAGGATGTTGCCATTATGCCAAGAAGGATATATAGGAGCAGCAGTTTGGAGGCCTAGGGCTAGGGACAGGAGATTATTAATTTTGTTTTATAAACATGTCAGGTGTAAGAAGCCTAGGGGAATTTCAAGAGGTATTATCCAAACATCAATGAGAAGTAGATGAGATCAAAGAGACACATATCAGCATGTGTTCAGCTCACAGGCGATGGGTGGCTGAAGTCATGCTTGAAGAGGGAGATGGAGGAAGCACATGTAGATAGCATAACAGGAGCTGATGGCCTGGGGCACACCCTTGGTGATTCTGGAGGAACTCAGAATGGGAAGGTAAAGAACACGGTTAATGCATTTAGTGCTTATACTGTGTGCTTATCTAATGCTCTATGTAGAACTCATTTAACCCCCACAGACCTGTTACCCTCATTTTACAGATGAGAAACTGACACCATGCTAACTCTTGAGAGGTACTGTGACTTGCCTTTGGTCCCAGAATCTGAAGTGACAGGGACAGAATATGAACTGGTACCTTTGCTAGCTGTTGCTCCATTGTTTTTCTGCTCTCCACTTTCTCTTGATAATAGTGAAGAAGATACTGGGGATTAGACATTGTCTTATCTAGTCATTTTGATAATTTCCACTTTTCAGAGGAGGAAGCTAAGGCCTTAGGAATTCAGCAGTTACCCACAGTCACACAAGTACCAGAGTGATGCTGGGCTACGAGGTCAAGTGTCCCTGCCTGCCATACCCTTTCCACTGCTCTCAGGGCCCAGAGAGCTGGGCCCAGGCACCTGCAAGGGTGAAGGTGGCCTTGCTGCCAGTAGAGCACACTAGCACACTCTCATGGCCTGTCTCAGGAGCAGATTGGACATTCAGTTTATATAGCATTTTTATTTTATTTTTATTTTTATTTTTATTTTTATTTTTATTTTATTTTATTTTTATTTTATTTATTATTTATTTATTTATTTATTTATTATTTATTTATTTATTTATTTAATTCAGGATAGACATAGAGAGGGAAAGGCAGAGACACAGGCAGAGGGAGAAGCAGGCTCCTCAAAGGGAGCCCGATGTAGGACTCAATCCTGGGTCCCCAGGATCATGCCCTGGGCTGAAGGTGGCGCTAAACCACTGCGCCACCCTGGCTGCACAACATTAACATATTTAATTATTACGTTAGGGGTAACAAGTGGACAAGGGTGTATATTTCAAATGTTTTTGATCTATGCAAGTATTCGGGACAAATAATAGAAACATTCTTCGTGGTCTTTGTTTCCTCCTTACATTTCCAAGTTTTTGTATGGGATCATTTTCTCCTGACTATAGAACTCACTTTCATATTTTTTTTAGTGCAGGTCAGCCAGCAGTGACTTTTCTGTTTGTGTTTGTTTACAGAAAAAAATGAGCAAATAATACAGAGTTCTCATATTCCAACCTATATACAATTTTTTTTTGAGATTTTATTTATTCATAGAGATGCAGAGAGAGAGAGAGAGAGAGGCAGAGGGAGAAGCAGGCTCCATGCAGAGAGCCTGACGTGGGACTCCATCCAGGGTTTCCAGATCACGCCTTGGGCTGCAGGCGGCCCTAAACCGCTGCGCCACCGCCACCGGGGCTGCCCCATACAATTTCTTATATTAACATATTGCATTAGTGCCGTGTATTTGTTGCAATTATTGAAGCTGTTGATTCTTTTAGCTAAAGTCCACAGTTTACACTAGGAGTCTCATTTATTTTTTTAAATTAATTTATTTAGAGAGAGCATGCACACATGAGTGGGTAGGAGGAGCAGAGGGAGAGGGATCAGCTGACTCCCCCTGAGGGCAGAGCCCCATGCGAGACTCAGTCCCAGTTCCTTGAGATCACCACCCCAGTCGAAAGCAAGGGTTGACACTCAACCTACTAAACCACCCAGGCGCACCAAGAATCTCTCCTTATTTTGTAGAATAGTATCATTGCCCTAAAAAATCCCTCTATTCCCACCCTCTTCCAAGCTCCTGCGTGGTTATTGGTCTTTTTACTGTCCATAGAGTTACCTTCTTCAGAATGTCAGGTAGTTGGAATTACGTAGTCTGTGGTTATCTTTATTGCAAAAATATTTCAATAACAAAATTAACTTTTAAAACATGTGCAGTTCGGTGTCATTTAGTACCTTCACAGTGTTGTGCAACTATCACCTCTGTCTGGTTCCAAAACATTTTCATCACCCCAAAAGAAACCCTGTGCCCATTAGCAGTCCCTTCCCATTTCGCCCTCCCCCTACCCCAGCAGCTGCTGATCTACTTTCTGTCTCGTGATTTTCCTATTCTGAATATTTCCTGTAAATGGAATTATACAATATATGACCTTTTGTGTCTGCTTTATTTCATTTAGCATTATATTTTCAAGATTTTATCCTAGAGTATACACCATTTCTTTTTATGGTGAATAAAACTCCATTATACGGATATACCACAATCTGTTTATCATTTGTTTATCATTCCATCCATTGATGACCATTTGGGTTGTTGCTTTCTTTTGGCCATTGTGAATTGTGCTGTGAACATATGTGGACAAATTTTTATTTGAATACCTGTTTTCAATTTTGGGGGGCGGTATATACCTAGAAGTGGAATTGCTGGGTTTGACTTTTTGAGGACCTGCCAAACTGTTCTCCACAATAGTGGGGCTATTTTACATTCTAACCAACAATGCGAAAAAGTTTCAAATCCTCTACATGCCTGGCAACGCTTGCTATTTTTTAAACTATTTATTCGACTTTAAAAAAAAAAAGATTTATTTATTTATTTATGAGAGAGAGAGAGAGAGAGAGAGAGAGAGGCAGAGACACAGGAGGAAGGAGAAGCAGGCTTCATGCCAGGAGCCTGACGTGGGACTCGATCCCAGGACTCCAGGATCGCGCCCTGGGCCAAAGGCAGGCGCGCCAAACCACTGAACCACCCAGGGATCCCCTATTTATTCAACTTTTAACCAATGGGCACTTACAAAACTTTTTTTCTTTTTAGTAATCTCTGTGCCCAACGTGAAGCTCAAATTCAAGACTCCAAGATAAAGAGTCACTTGCTCTACTGAGCCAGCCAAGTGCTCTGAACACTTGTCATTTCATTTTTTGTCTTTTTGATTATAGCTATCCTGGTAGATGGGAAGTGGTATCTCATTGTGAGTTTATTTGCATTTACATAATAAGAAATACCACCTTTATGTGATAATGTGCATTTCTTCCCAACTCCACTTTTTTTTTTTTTTTTTTTTTTTAAGGGAAAGCACTTAACTCCACATTTAATGAGTTTTTTGGGGTAGTTTTAAAATTGGCTATGTTGAGAATATTTACATACTAGAGTCGGCAATCTCAGAACTGGTCGTAAATGTGTAACAGCATATCACTGCTCTGAATGATGTTCCCCTCTTCCAGACAGGGCTCACCTGTCCTTTAAAGGCAGAATGGGAACAGGTCACCTTAATCTAATAAGGTTCTGAGTTAGGCCTAGGGCAAGTTGCAGGGAAAAGCTCTATCTCGTCTGATCTCATCCATTTTCAGGCATAGCTCCCCAAATGTTGTAACTAGAGACATGCTGTGTTGACTAAGTCCCTCTTCATTCAATCTTAGGGTCCACATTATGCTTTCTCAGTATAAGGAACCTGCCAAAAGCTCTGTTTTGCTTGTTAGAGGCTAGTTCCTGGTACTGAGTAGTTTAAGAATTTGGCAAACACCTCAAGGGTAAAACTATAAGAGTAAGTTCACTTCCCTCTGCCAAGGATCTTGGACCTGGGGTCCTCTTGCTCAGCTGACCCCACCCAACTCCCTATTCTTGACTCTGGTCTTGTGGGATTTCCATTACTCTGGCTTCTCTGCTTCTTAGGCATGTTCTCAACCTTTTAGACCACACCCCTGGGGGAAGACAGCCTTGGAATGTCAACTCACCACTGTAGTGCCTTCTCCCCTGCATTTTAGCCCCTCTGGCCCTTCTTGCTTTGGCAGATTTCCAGTGTCTTCAAGTGCATATATGCATATGTGAGAATGTGAACATGTGTGCTGAGTGTGTTTTCATCTGGCTTCTCTCATTGGTCTGCTGCAAGGTACTCCTATCCTCATAGCTTGAAGCCAGTGTTATTTTTAGGGAAAAGTGGGTTTGTGAACTCCTAGTATATTGCCCTGTGAAAATTAGAAAAAAAAAGTATTTTGTTGACTGTGTGATTTGGAAGTGGGATGGGAAGATAGATTCAGGAGAAAGGGATTAGGGGTCAAGTTTTTTTATTTTTATTTTTAAGATTTTATCTATTCATGAGAGAGAGAGAGAGAGAAAGAGACAGAGACACAGAGAGAGAGGGGGGCAGAAAGATAGGCAGAGGGAGAAGCAGGCTCCCTACAGGGAGCCCAGTGTGGGACTCAATCCCAGGACCCCAGGATCACGCCCTGAGCTGAAGGCAGACACTCAACTGCTGAGCCACTCAGGCATCCCATAGGTGTCAAGTTTTATTCATATAATTTTATTTCAAAATGTTTTCCTGGGTAAATATTTTACATTTATGTGGGTTTCATGGTACTTTTCCCCTCAGCTTTTTATTTAAATTCCAGTTAACATAAAGTGTAATATTAGTATCAGGTGTAGAATTTAGTGATTTGTCACTTACATATAACACCCAGTGCTCATTACAACCAGTGCCCTCCTTAATCCCCATCACCTATTTAACACATCCCCCCAATGACTTCCCCTCCAGTAACAGTTCTCTATAGTTCAGCTGTTTTCTTGGTTTTCCTCTCTTCCCCTTACTCTACATTGTGTTCATTTGTTTTGTTTCTTAAATTCCACACAAGAGTGAAATCATATGGTTTTGTCTTTCTCTGAATGACTTAACTCACTTAGCATAATATCCTCTAGTTCCATCCATGTCGTTGCAAGTAGCAAGGTTTCATCCTTTTTTTATGGCTGAATGACATTCCATTGTATATGTTGAGCATCTTTTCATGTGTCTGTTGGTCATCTGGATGTCTTCTATAGAAAAATGTTCATGTCTTCTCATTTTTAAGCTGGATTGTTTGTTTCTTGGGTGTTGATTCTTCTAAGTCCTTTATATACCTTGGGTACTACAGGGTACTTTCTAAAAAATTTTTAAGTAGGCTCCATGCCCAGTGTGGGGCTTGAACCCGTGACCCTGAGATCAAAAGTCACACGCTGTACCAACTGAGCCAGCCAGCCATTTCAATTTTTAATTGAAATTTAAAATTTATTTATATATTTACTTACTTATTTTAAATATTTTATTTATTTATTAATGAGAGAGAGAGAGAGAGAGAGAGAGAGGGGCAGAGACACAGGCAGAGGGAGAAGCAGGCTCCATGCAGGAAGCCTGATGTGTGACTCCATCCCCGGACCCTGGGATCATTCCCTGAGCCAAAGGCAGATGCTCAACCCACCCTGCCACCCAGGCGTCCCTAAAATTTCATTTTTAAATGAAAATACTGTTAGCACTAGGTGTGAGACAACCTGTAAATTTTAAACGGTAGAGCTTGAAGTAAACAGATAGAGAAAAATCCAGTTTGGGCTTCACTTATTTTACCTGTGAAATGGTACCTGACAAGTTTGGTAAACTTGGGAAATACCTGTCAAACATGACCATTGAGTGAATTTATGTTTTCATGGGTCACAAGCACTGTTTCATTTATTTTATACTTTATAGTTTCAGGAGGAGGACAGGCTGAAGACACTGGTAATGTGAATTATAAGTAGAGGAGAAAAATGGATTTTTAAACCTTGACATGTGTCCCATTTGTATATAAGGAGGGGAGGGAAATCTGGCTGCCCTACAGAATAGTTTGGCTAGCACTGCCTCAGGGGAGCTTGCCTGGTGTATGCTCTGGATGTGGAGTCAGGGTCAGAGTCCAGACCTCCATGGACCCCAGCTCAGTGGCTCTTGGCCAACATCAACCTAATGGGGCTCAGATCTTTCATCTGCAAAGTGGTGAGGAAGTGCATTGGTTGCTCTCTCAGGTCCATGCACCCTCTTAAAAATAAAAATGTACCAGGAGCAAAGGATGGGAGTGGAAGAGTAAAGGGGTGAGGTGATGAAGGAGTTGGGGTTGAGGAAGGGAAAGAGTAGGTTGTGCTGGGTAAGTATAACCATTGGTTGTTAAATATACAGCCTATGATGCAGTAAAACAATTTATTCATGTATCATTATGGCCTCACCAAATAGCTCTGACATGTATACAAGTTTGTAACTTCAGAAACAAGTTAGGACCATAGTGGCATGACTGTGTTCCTGCTTCACTAACGGTTAGGCCAGGCACCTAGTAAGGGCACATAGATCACTGATATGTCCTTGTTTGTTGGCTTATCCACTGACAAGGAACCTTCCATCAGGCTACTGTCTCTAGGCCTCTGGAATTACATATTTGGTTCTGATATTATTTGGGGAAATATCAGAATAAAATATATGAAGTATGGTAACACTGTATATTCCAGGGAATAGAATATTCATTTCCTTTTTATTTTTTAACAGCTGTATTAGAGATATAATCCACATACCATACAGTTCAGCCACTTAAAATATACCATTCATGGTTTTTCCATGATTGTGGAGCTAAAATCACCAGTGTCTGATTTCCATGATTGTGGAGCTAAAATCACCAGTGTCTGATTTCCATGATTGTGGAGCTAAAATCACCAGTGTCTGATTTTAGGATGATTTCGTCCTCTGTTAAACTCCACACCCACAGGGCACCCAGGGGGCTCAGGTCATGATCCCAGGATCCTGGGGTTGAGCCCCACGTCTGGCTTCCTGCTCAGTGGGGAGCCTGCTTCTCCCTCTACACCCCCCCCTCATGTTCTCTCGCTCTCTCTCAAATAAATAAACATCAGCAAATCCATGCCCACTAACGCTCATTCCCCGTTCCCTCCATGTTTCTCACACTAGCCCTAGGCCACTACTGATCCATTTTCTGTCTCTATAGACTTACTTGTTCTGGGCAGCCTGAGTAAAGAGTCAGTACGTGGTTTTTGTGACTTTGACTACCTGTGTGATAGAGAGGTAGATAGATGATAGAAAATGAGAGGTGATAGGTGGTTGATAGAGAAGTGGTAGATATTATACCCACTTCCTGATTTTGAGGGTGCTCTGCAGTTGTAGAAGATCCACTCATTGTGGAAACTGGGAAAGTGCACACAGGGCCTTATGGTGCTTTTTGCAATGCCTGTAATTATTTCAGAAGAAAAGAATGGGGTGCGTAGGGGGCTCATTCGGTGAAGCATCTGCCTTCGGTTCAGGTCATGATCTTAGGGTCCTGGGATCAAGCCCCACATCGGGCTCCCTGTTTAGCAGGGAGGCTGCTTCTCCCTCTCCTTCTGCCTCTCATGCTGGAGCTTGCATGCTCTCTTTCTCTCTCCCAAATAAGTAAACTAAATCTTTTTTTAAAAAGGTAGAGATTATTGAAGATGCTCTTGGGATCTAGTTATTGTTTCTGCGTATAGTTACACATATAGAGTGAATAAACAGCGATCTTATCATTTCTGTATGTAATGATGCACATATAGTGAATAAACTAGTGGGTTTTCTGGGGAGAATTGGAGAGAGCCCAGGATTTGATCAAGAAATATACATTTTTGTGATTATTTTCTCCAAGATTTCCATCATTAAGTCTCTTATATGGAAAAGAGACTGATAGAGTAAGCCTGTCTTGTTTCTCCCTGGGAAATCCTGTAACATCAAAATGGAAGGTGTGGGTTTTTTGGGTCTTGTTTTTTGTTTTTAGGTGTTTCTGTCACAGTTGATGACAGGCATAATGGGAGGTGTATCAGAATCTTGGTTTCAAACATCTAGTAAAAATGATATTTAGGAAAAAAGTCCTAATGTTTTCAGGTGCCTTATTATTTATTGTTCTTCATTGCATACCAGTAAGGAATAAAAAGAGAGAACAAGTAGATTTTGGGTTTGTAAATATCTTTGACTTCATTTTTATTTTTTTAAATTTCATTTTTATAATGCTTCAAATATATAGTTTGTGTGAGAGAATAAAATTAAGCTCTTAGAAATATGTAAACCTGTTTCTTAAAAATGAAAAATTCATAGTAAAATTTCAAACATGTAATGACTTCTGAGTCCATGTAGATGTTTGGTATTCCTGTCAGTTCCATACTCCAGGGGATTTTATTTTATTTATTATTTTTTTTAATAATAAATTTATTTTTTATTGGTGTTCATTCAATTTGCCAACATACAGAATAACACCCAATGCTCATCCCATCAAGTGCCCCCCTCAGTGCCTGTCACCCATTCACCCCCACTCCCCGCCCTCCTCCCCTTCCACCACCCCTAGTTCGTTTCCCAGAGTTAGGAGTCTCTCATGTTCTGTCTCCCTTTCTGATATTTCCTACCCATTTCTTCTCCCTTCCCTTCTATTCCCTTTCACTATTATTTATATTCCCCAAATGAATGAGAACATATAATGTTTGTCCTTCTCCGATTGACTTATTTCACTCAGCATAATACCCTCCAGTTCCATCCACGTTGAAGCAAATGGTGGGTATTTGTCGTTTCTAATGGCTGAGTAATATTCCATTGTATACATAGACCACATCTTCTTTATCCATTCATCTGTCGATGGACACCGAGGCTCCTTCCACAGTTTGGCTATTGTGGACGTTGCTGCTAGAAACATCAGGGTGCAGGTGTCCCGGCGTTTCATTGCATCTGAATCTTTGGGGTAAATCCCCAGCAGCGCAATTGCTGGGTCGTAGGGCAGGTCTATTTTTAACTCTTTGAGGAACCTCCACACAGTTTTCCAGAGTGGCTGCACCAGTTCACATTCCCACCAACAGTGTAAGAGGGTTCCCTTTTCTCCACATCCTCTCCAACATTTGTGGTTTCCTGCCTTGTTAATTTGCCCCATTCTCACTGGTGTGAGGTGGTATCTCATTGTGGTTTTGATTTGTATTTCCCTGATGGCAAGTGATGCAGAGCATTTTCTCATGTGCGTGTTGGCCATGTCTATGTCTTCCTCTGTGAGATTTCTGTTCATGTCTTTTGCCCATTTCATGATTGGATTGTTTGTTTCTTTGGTGTTGAGTTTAATAAGTTCTTTATAGATATTGGATCCTAGCCCTTTATCTGATAGGTTATTTGCAAATATCTTCTTCCATTCTGTAGGTTGTCTTTTATTTATTTATTTTTTATTTTTTATTTTTTAAATTTATTTATTCATGATAGAGAGAGAGAGAGGCAGAGACACAGGCAGAGGGAGAAGCAGGCTCCATGCACCGGGAGCCCGATGTGGGATTCGATCCCGGGTCTTCAGGATCGCGCCCTGGGCCAAAGGCAGGCGCCAAACCGCTGTGCCACCCAGGGATCCCTGTAGGTTGTCTTTTAGTTTTGTTGTCTGTATCCTTTGCTGTGCAAAAGCTTCTTATCTTGATGAAGTCCCAATAGTTCATTTTTGCTTTTGTTTCTTTTGCCTTCGTGGATGTATCTTGCAAGAAGTTGCTGTGGCCAAGTTCAAAAAGGGTGTTGCCTGTGTTCTCCTCTAGGATTTTGATGGAATCTTGTCTCACATTTAGATCTTTCATCCATTTTGAGTTTATCTTTGTGTATGGTGAAAGAGAGTGGTCTAGTTTCGTTCTTCTGCATGTGGATGTCCAATTTCCCCAGCACCATTTACTGAAGAGACTGTCTTTTTTCCAGTGGATAGTCTTTCCTCCTTTATCGAATATTAGTTGACCATAAAGTTGAGGGTCCACTTCTGGGTTCTCTATTCTGTTCCATTGATCTATGTGTCTGTTTTTGTGCCAGTACCACACTGTCTTGATGACCACAGCTTTGTAGTACAACCTGAAATCTGGCATTGTGATGCCCCCAGCTATAGTTTTCTTTTTTAAAATTCCCCTGGCTATTCGGGGACCCAGTCTCCTATAGTAGTAGTAGCTACTGCTGCTCTTCCTTCAATAGTAGAACAAAGCTGGATTGATTCCGTGTGGTATATAGAACATGTGCAGTTAAGTCAGTGCTATGATTACGTATGTATCTTCTGGTCCGTTTCAGTCAAAACATAAGCATATAAATTTGAATAGTAGCATTTGATTTGAATTTAAGACCAAAAACAACCAGATTGTCTTAAATGTGTTAGTGAAGGAGATGAGAAGACATGTTTCCTATTCTTAGACTCATTTTAGTTTGTAAAATTGATGTAATTTATGCCAGAACCTCAATTCTAAATCAAGATTATCACATAATCTGTTTGACTTTTCCTTAACAGTTGCAGAAAGAATGTCTAAATGACTTTAGAATTTTGTTAAATTATGCTTCTAGCCCTTGAAAAATATCCATGGATCTGCATCTGTATGTAAGGCATTAAATAAATCTCTTGACATTAGTATTTTGATAAAGGGTATCTAATTGTTGTCTGGGTAGAATTTATGAAGTGCCCCTGTTTTGACTCTGCCATTGAATATTAGCCCTGGCTTAAATTCTCCCATGCATGCACTGAAACTTATGCCCCTCTCATCCTTCAAAAATAAATGGATGAACAAATAGTTCATCTAACCAGGGCAAATAATGCTATGTGAAATTACAGAAGGTAAAATTTCTCTAATGTATATATTAGTGAATTAGAAATAAGAATTGGTTTTCAAATGATTTAGACAGCTTGGTTAGTTATAAAAGATGTGCTGGGATAAACTTAGCTTTTTAGTTTGGTTTTACTTTTTCCTGATTTACAAATATAGGTAGTGATCATTCATATAATAACAATAGTAATGCATTATTGTAGATAAACATGCTTTAAGCAAACATTTATGTATGTTAATACTTCCCCTCTCTGCCATTGCTTGAGCCAGAAGAGTGTCAAGATCATGGAGCTGAGGTGTGGTCCATACTTGTGGCTCTCCATTGGGGTTTCAACCAGACTTCCTTTGTCAGCAGCTAGTTCTTATTTCAAACTGTTAAGAGTTTAAGACCACAGAAGAAAGCAACAAATTTACTCCATTAGGTATGTGGTGAGCATAATAAAAAAGTGATTACGTTACTGCCTTTGCTCTAAGGTAAACACTGCAGGAATATTAGTGCTTCTCAGATTCCCTGGTGAAATTTCTTGTTAATGTAAAAAGCACCAAGGAGAGAATTTTAAAAATGTTTCCTGGTGGGAAAAGGCCCTTAAACAAAGGTGGATTTTCCAGCATGGCCATTGTATTTTAATGTCTTTGTGCAATATTATTCCTTCTAGTGTATGAAATCACACTGTTACACAGTAGTCCAAATCCACGTGAAGTGGACCCAAACTACTGAGAAAGGTACAACTGTTTGGACTTTGAGAAAGGTTAATTGCCTTCTTTACTGCGTGAATTAGTTGGTTGCCTCCCTTTTATGTAGACAAGGAATAAGTAAACCCAGTTATTTTGTAGTTTCTTTTTACCATCTAAATGACTAATTTGACCACTGTTAATATTTCATTACAGGATTGTTAGGTTTTGAGAGAAACATTCCTCTCTCATGCTTTTAACCTTGAATATTTTCTTTGTAGAGGTGCTTTTAGGATAAAGCACCCCAGTATCTTAGAGAAAATTATTGTATTAAGATTTCTTGACTCCAGTTTTTAGAATTTGCATCTGTATGGAGCCTCTGGGGAAGGTGGGAGCAGGGCAGATTGTGAGGAAAGATAGAGGTAGTTTACAATAACCCTTCTGGGAAATAGGTAAAGAAGTTCAATATAAAAAGATCGGAGGGCACAAATTTATGTTGGTACCAGTTTCACTGGAGTCATTTTCTCTGGTATGTTCAACAGCCAATCTGTCAGAATGCTCGGAGCTCCTCACTGATATGTTTACCAAGAGGTAACATGTACACTGGAAGATACTGATGACTTACAGTTTAAAATTTTTGAAATCCTTTCATTTGGAAATTTGTCCAGTGTTAGTACTTAATACTTTTTCTAATGCCTTTTTTTTTTTTTAAGATTTATTTATTTATTCATGAGAGACACAGACTGAGAGAGAGAGGCAGAGGGAGAAGCAGCAGACTCCTCACAGGAAGCCCAATGTGGGACCCGAACACAGATCCCGGGATCACGACCTGAGCTGAAGGCAGGCGCCCAACCGCTGAGCCACCCAGGCATCCCTCTAATGCCTTTTTTCCCCCTCATAACTATATAATAGAAAGAAATTGTGATTTCTTTCCCCCCTCCAGGTTCCATGGAGAAGTCCCCAGGTCCCCTCCACTTATCTCAGCAGGCTATACATATTTTGTTGTCTGTGTCTGTCAGGACTGGAAAGCACCGGCATGGAGAATTGTAGATGTCCACTTGATCCAAGGTCAAGAGAGTGAGACCAATTTCTGACATTCTTGTACTGGTGTCCTATACTTCCATCTTTGTTGATAGCAGTTCCAAATCCTGGATTCTATACACTGGGTCCTTGGACTCCTTTTGGTTGGTTTGTGAGTTAACCGGAAATTTTCTGGGTAATTTTAACTTGCTGCAAGTCTTTTTCCATTTGCATTGATTTTAAAATTAAGCAGTATGCAGACAAGACAATATTAAACATTTGAAGATTTTTAGTTAGTATCTCCCCAGCTTATGAACTGTTTGAGTGCAGCTCAGATCTATTTAAGTAAACCTGCTGTGTACCCCCAGGCAAAGGTATGTGTTATTACTTAAAGGTTTTCTAAAAACCGAGTTTCTTTTGTGATATAATGAATAAAGTATAGGCATATCATGTTTTCTTAGAATCTGTGGTTGTCCTGTTATTGCCTAATTTGATCTTATTTTTGAGAGGTAAATGTTAATTTTAGATAAGGAAATTGCTGAAAAGTCTTTTTTCAGTTTGTAGGCTTACGTAGAACTCATTGCATGGTGTAGGAAGGTTGGTGTTTTGGGACTGCCTATATGTGGGTGGCTCTCACTTGTGCTGGATGGCTGCTGAGGAAAGGCTGGCTTGGGTTTATGCTGGTTGGGACCTCCCCCAGGTTCCAAAGGCACACTCAGAATAGCTGTATCAGAAGGACTGAATTCCTTTTTCCTTTGCCCCGAAATAGTGAAAGAATTCTTTCACTGGAACCAGTCACCGCTCCAAGTAAGAATTTAGTAAGTTTTTGGTATTGGGCATGGTTTTGCTATTGGTTTTTATTTGTTTTTGAGTAGTGCCTAAAGGACAATGCAAAAATGAGCAAAGCTCAAATCTTTCTTAGGATGAGGAAGAACGTGAACATAAGTGAATTTGATGAACTTAATTGGCCAATTTCCTGTTTGAAGTTTAATGACATTTGGTTTCCAAAATGATCACTTTATTCATTTATCCTTTTACTTAAAAATATTACATCAATCATGCTTCAGGTGTCATAGATACATATCTTCATATTTTCCCAGAGCATGATTACCTTATTATAGATTTTTTTTTTAATAAGGGAAGGAGTCCACAACACTTATACTGTATGTTTCAGTGCTGGTACCGTGAGTGAAGTTTAAAAGGACACCCCACACTCAGTGTGCTTCCTGTGTAGTTGCTGGTGCCCAGTCCTCTGCCAGTGCTGGATTGAGCACTCATGTTCCACACAAGTGCTAAGTGTCCACATTGTCTTCAAGGGGAGTACTGTTTGAAGAAAAAACTCAGTCCTTTAATTGAACTTCAATTTTAAGTGTTAGCCTACATTATTTTTAATGCTCAGAAATGGGGAAAAAAGATACAGTGAAAAAAGTTTAGCTGTGCTCTGACTTGCAGCACCCTTTGTACTTCAGCAGGTGGGACAAGGAGAGTCTCTTCCCTCCAGCCTGTTCCCCGGTGTCTTTGAACAAATTAGTCATCCTCTGTGAGTCTGTTTCATGACCTATTAGATGGAGCCACTGATGGTTCAAAGTGTTGGGAGGATTAAACAAGATACTGTATGTTCTTGGCACACAATTAATGTTCTGTCTTTGTATATTTGGTTTAATTTTTTTTAAAACAAAACAACTTTGGTAATATCAACATCATATTAGAATCCAAAATATGTCTTTGTTCTTTTTAAAGATTAAAAAGAGATTTCTTGTGTAGTGTCAACTTTTAAATATAGTCAAAACTTAAGTAACCATACAATGATTCTTTCTAGTTTGTAGAGATAACATAAATAATAAATACAAAAACTTGTTTTTTAATTGGACTTAGAAAGGAAATTTAAGTGGCTGTTGTGTTTTTTAAGTTCAAAGATAAGATTTGAAACCAAATGATGTGTGTTCATAGACTCTTCTGTGATATAGGAATGTGTTTTCTATTTTCTCTGTACATTCCAGTTTTTATCTTCGATGTTTTTGCTACTTTAAATTCTGTTTGGTGGAACATAAGCAAATGTTTATGAATATGTATTAGTGAGAAGCAGATTTTTTGACTTAGTAAATAGAATTAAAATTTGGTAACAGATTTACTTTCTTTAATTCTAATATATTTTTCTTTGACACTTTGAAATAATCCCTTATAAATTAGAAGTCTCAGAACTATTGAGTGCTTTGGGATCCTACTACAAGGAGGTAGCTTGACTCTCAATGCTAGCTAGTTCACTTGCATTGAGGGCTTATTTGTACGGGTGGTTTCTCCTTTCTTATATTTTCAGAATAGATTGGGGGTACTGCAGAAGTGTTTCCTTGAATGCTAATCTTCCATCATTTCTCTACTGAACACTCTAGCATTGACCCATTGCTTGTAGAATAAAATCAGCACCCCTTTGCACAGCATTCAGTCTGGGCTTGACCTTATTTTTCAGCTTCAGCATTTACCATTCCTCCCATCTCCAAATCCAGCCAGTATAAATTGCATATGCTGTTATTTCTGCATAGAATAGTCTCTTTACATAGCAAGCCCCAACTGATTTTTCCAAACCAATATTACACACTGTTCTTCCCAGATTTCTTATGGACTCTTCCAGGCAGCATCAGATAAATTCCTTGGGCTCCCAGATCTTCCCTCACAGACCAGTGGTTACACCTTTCCACACCAGCCTACTCCACCATCTGTGAGCTTCCCAGAGACAGGAGTGTGTCTAAGTCTATGGTAGTATCCTTAGCTCTGAGGACGGAGTCAGAAGTTAACTGGTCAAAAAATAGCTGCCTCAGCCCATGTCTCAAAAATGGAGTCTATACGTGTGCAGTAGTTTGAGAAATAATAGCATGGTGACAGAAATGCAGTAACAAAATCAGAATTCACACTAATCAAACTGTATTTCTGTTCTGGTGCATGATGGTGAGTTAGAGAAGCTTTATTACATAAATTTAAATTCTGTGGACAATTTGTGGGACTGTTGTGTGTTTTGCAGGAAAAGTCAATAACCTTATAGGGTTACTCTTTTTTTTTTTTTTTTTTTTGTAAAGATTTTATTTATTCATGAGATACACAGAGAGAGGTGGAGACATAGGCAGAGACAGAAGCAGGCTCCATGCAGGGAGCCTGATGTGGGACTCGATCCCAGAACTCCAGGATCATGCCCTGGGCCGAAGGCAGACACTCAACCCCTGAGCCACCCAGGTGTCCTTGGTTACTCTGTCTTTAAGTACCACAGGGTGAGTAGGAACTTGTTAGCATACCATTGGACCCAATTTGAAAAATACCAGTGAAGTTAAAGAAACCAAATAATGTTAGAGAAGGCACATGACTTCATTGTGGAATGTTTTTTGCAGAAGTCATTTTATATTTAATAAGTTGCTTAGAAATGGGATTGCTGGGTCACAGGGTAAATATATTTGGGATTTTATCATTACTGTTTAAATATCATCGCCCTCTCATGCAAATGTTAGGTAAAACCAGTCTTTAAATTACACTTTTCTTAGTCTTGGGTGAAATACTGGGTCTAGTGATTGTGTTTTATTGTAAATTGCTATCATGCTTGCTGAACTTTGCTATCAGCTATTTCAGGACTTGTACTGTATTTGATGTCCTGAGTCCAGATAAGTAGATCACTATTAAATACAAAATTTTCTACTTCTGACTTAGTACTTCCTATAATTTAAGGCATATAACCTGAGTTTTGAGCTTTACTCTTCAATGGGAGTCTGCCCTACTGAGAACTTGATGGACTCTGGGTTGACTATCTCCATGCCACTCTTTACATCCCTCAGTAATACAGTGGTCAACAGCAGGGGCAGACAGATCTGATTTTCCATCCCCTTTCTGTCACTTAGTAGCTATCCTGTACGTTGGAGGTATTAATGATTCCTATTTGTAGATTTGCTGTTTAGAATGAACTCAGAGCATTAGAAGGAAAAGCTGACCGGGGTTGGGGAGTGAAGGAGAGGCAGAAATGGTGACTCTGAGATTTCTGGTTTGCTCAATTGGGTGGATGGTTAGAAATAGTTCAGGTGCAATGCAGGAGAGAAAATTAACACAGGTCCCATATATGTGACTTGGGAGATGGAAAGCTTCATGGACTCGTTGAGACAATTCCTCAGTCTACTCTGAAGGCAGTTGGATGAGAAGAAGGAAGAAACGTGGACACATGCACTTCTGCAGCAAATATCTGAGGATAATGGGCGTGGATCCATGTCCTGGGTTGTGCAAACTAGTTGTGTCTACCTTATAGTCTACACATACACACACACACACACACACACACACACACACAGAATTAGCTCAATAATGTATTTTGATAGCTTACCACAGAACCTGCCACACACATAGTAGCACATAGTACTGCCTGACTAAACTGGTTACCAGTTACTTTTATTATTTCAACCAAGTATACTTGGCTTTGAAAACTCATAATGCCCTTAACTCATCTTCCAGAAACACGGATGGACAGAGATTTATTATCTGTTCCTCAGCCATCCAAGGGACGGGGTCTTCAGCATCTGCCTTCCTTCGCCTTCTTCAAACCTTTTATATGAAAGGCTTTGAAGGGACCTCAACCTTATTGACTACCTCATCATATGATCTTAGCTTTCTTGGATTTGTGGACTCTAAAAATCTGATGATTTATCTTTAAGTAAATTTGTATACATACAGCTTTTGTGTGTGTGGATTCCCAGACAGGATCCTAATCTTTGAGCTTTAAATTTGAAGTGGGTGGAAAATCTAGATTAGTCAAAGCTTTCTATGTGTGAGGCATTGTACTTAGGATAGGTGGTTATGGGCTTTTAGAACTTAGCAAGAATTCAGTTCTTCGAAGAAACTAAGGAATCCTAAAGAAAAAAGTGAAAACTGCTATAAATACATTTTACCTCTCAGTAGTAGAAAGAAAACCTTTTGCACCTACAGAGAACGTTTCTCTGAAGTATGTGTGATTAATAGATGGCTCTCTACCAGTCAATGAAAAGGAACTGACCATTTACCTCCTCCCTGCTCACTGGAGAAAGATGCAGCCCATCTGGCCCAGATGTGTCTGGGAAGACCTGAGTCTATCCCGTCTCCTGGTTATTGAGGGATATCCATCTATAGAGGTGCTGGGACCAGCCCCCCAAGAGCCTACCGTGTTCTCAGTAGGGATGGACATTCTGATGTTTGCCTTAAGTGATGATTTGCGGCATCACAAGCTTAGAATCACAGCAGGTGAAGTCATTGTTTTCACAGATGGTGTTTCACTTGTTTACTGGGGATAAGGTATAAATGAACATATCCTTTCACTTCCTAATATTTGGGAACAAAAAAAGATCTGAAAACAGGTAAAAGGAAGTCTTAAGTGACAGATTAAACTCATCTTGCTATAACTTGACATTGGGAATATTTCTTTATGAAGCAGAGCAGCAGTTTAAGATTTCTAGAACTGAGGCCATATCTCCTGTGCAGGCCCCTCTCACTGACATCCTGGCATCATCTGCAAGCCCATGTGGTCCTAAGGATTATCTTGATGTGGATCGCTGCTATTTTTATTCAGTGTGGAATGATACAGGATTTTAATCTAAGTCCAACACTGTATTGAGGTTTTACCCTTCACATGACATTAGAGAAATTTACAAAAAGAATTTACAGTAATTTCAGTAATATTCTAAATAGCCACAAATATAGATGTCTCTGAAAAAGCAAAGTCCACACAAAGAGTCAGGAGTGTTGTTATTAGGTGGAGTGTTGAGCAGTCGGTCAGTTCTGAGCAGCCTCTCTTTAGAGCATCTCTCTAGAGACACTTCTTTCCTTTGTACAAGTATGTTCTGCACTGGGCCAGAGGGAGGGGTTGGGTACACAGAGTGATTGTGACAAATGCAGATTTCTGGACAGAACCTGAGTGTGACTGTGCCATGGGGCTGAGGAGTGATTGTGAATGGTGACATGTTTGCGAAGTTGTTTGGAACTGAGGTGAGCTGATTATAAGGGGAAATGGCCGAGAGGGGAAGTTAGGAAAAAGGTAACCAGTAAATAAAGAAGAATATATTTCTGCACAAAGGAGCCATTATTGTTTGGTTGAATTCCACAGGGCTGTGATAAAGACAAGATTTGGGCATGGCAAGTCAGAAAAAATGATTTGAACCAGGTCTTTGATCTCCCGATTGATAAACATGTAGGAGTTTATGGCCTTCAGTGAGGGTAACTGAAATGGAGCTCCTGTGTTCCTAGAGTTCTAGAGCTAGGCAAACTAGCATCATGTGTGGCTGGGAAGCCGAGCAAGGCCTCCCTGTGAGTGGGTGTCAGCAGGCCCGGCATCACCAGGAAAGGCAAGCCTGCCGTGAGAATTGCCGACTCTATCGTTTGCCTTGAAATTGTAGGAGAAACACACCTACAGTGAAGGGGTTCTGGCTCTCCCCTGGTAGGTGCTCTGCTTGTGCTTTTGGTCCTTCCTGTTGCCATTGTGGCTAGTTGGATTCAGAGGGACAGGGGCCAAGGGAAGACCATCTCTGTCCTGTGAGGGAGCAGCAGAGCACACAGCCTGCAGAGGAGCTGCACACACTTCATTTTTGTACCCCGTCCAGTCACTCTAACACGCCCCCAGATTTTCAGCTTCTTTGCAGAAAGTAGTTCCACAGTGGTTTGTCCTCTGGATTTACACAGTCTTTGCCAGCTGTTCTCTTCCCTAAGTCATTGCCTTCTTGAATATTATCCCTCCCAACTCTCAAGACTTTTTCTTAATTCTGGAAGGTTGCCTTCCCTTTGGTTTTGTCCCAGGATGGAGTCAAGCTAACTGACTTAGAAGGCATTATTTCTGTTCCCTCTAGCCCACCCTCGTGGTTTGGGTATCCTGAGTCTGTGACATGGAGGGGTGGGCTGCCCAGGCACGTGGACAGACACACAGGAGGAGGAGGAACCTGCTGTGTCCCCTCTCGTGGGGCAGTGATGTGGCCTCCCCCCAGGAACCAGCTGCTGGCTGCTGCTTTGCTCCTCAGGACGAAACATGAGAGCACTGTCTTCCTGGGAACCTCCCTGCCCCCTGCCACCCTGTTTTTCTCTGGCCAGCTCCTCTGAGCTAGACTGTGGGGTGGGGGGTTTGTCTTTCACTGGCTGCTAGTGTGGCAGTTCTCGAAATCAGAATGTTTCTCAGACCATCTCTCAGTCATCCTTACAGAACTGCCTGTGACCCATTGTACCTCTAAACCAAAAATATGGTTTTCAGAACGTTGGTATGGCCTGTGTGGTATTCTTTCTTTGAGGAAGTACCTAGCATTTCTCAGAGGAGAACTCCTTACCCAAAACAGCTTTAGCCTTCCTCTGCACAGGGTTTTTATTTTAACAGCAAAGAAAATACCTTTTCATCTTTTTTTTAAATAAGTTTGTTTCTCTATCTGTAAACACTCATTTTCTGCAGTATACAGGCCCTACTCACGGAGAACTAGAACTATAATATTCATTTAGGAGATGGTGTGAGAGGAGCCAGTTACAGAAAAGCATCTGCTGGCTGGTTTGGGCCAAAAGAGGAAAGTAAGAGGGAAAAGTGGGTTCTTGAAGACTGAGAGCATAGATGTTTGGATACAGATGGCAGTGCTGGCCATGGAATGGAGAAGCATGTCTCTTCAAAAGGAGGAGATTACAGCGGAATACTCTTCCCAATGTTAAGCTTCCTTCTGGACCTCAGAGATACAAAGAGGGGACTGTGGCATTGGTGGTCACTAGACTTTTCTGCCCCAAAGTGGTGTTGGGACATAAAGAACCAGAGTGTGACACGTTTCAGTTTCTCCTCAGAAGCCATTGTGCAGAACTTCAGAGGTGGGCAGGTAAAGAAGTATTATCTAAACAAGCATGCAGTAACAATATCAAAGCCTGTGTGACATTTTATGTACAGTTGCTGGGAGTCCATAAGTCATGTGTATGTTTTTTTCTCTTAGGTTCATTTTCCAGACACTGAAAGAGCAGAATGGCTAAATAAGGTAAGAGTAGAATATACTAAATACCAGATTATCAATGGGAGTTAGAAGATGAGTTGCCATCTTTCCATTTTGGGGAATTTGGATGTTGACAATATGTGAACTCATTTGGACTTAGTGGGCTGGCTCCTGCTCTCCAAAACACTGAGTCATAACTAATATATTACTTTCCTAAATGGTGAAAACTGTGTCTTTAATGCGAAAAAATTGATTATATATTCATAGCTGTGTTTTTGGTCTTGTGTCTACTTCCCTGGTTGGCTAGTCCTCAAGTCTATTTTATAATGATCACAAGCACAATTTTTTTGAAATACTACAAAAAGGAGTATAACTCCCAAGAAACTTAGTAATTAATAATTATTTTTAAAGGTTATTTTTTAAGATCATATACTTTGAAGTAGATGTTTGTCCCTGTATTTTATATGTCCTTAGAGCTACAGAGGAGGAACTAATTAATGTTTGCCTTACAGCACCAGAAGTTAGTCCATTATTAAAGAAAACTCATTAATGTTTACTAAAAAAAAGCCTAAAAAAAAACAGATCTGTTTTAGGTTTTTAAAAATGAATTGGAACCACAAGGCTTTCTGATTTTTTTCCTAAGCAACTTGAAATGTACTAATATGCTTATAGGGAGTGCTTACCCAGAATAACTAATTCCTGTAGCATATTAGTTTTTTGTTGAGGTCCATTTTTGAAAATCAGATCATGTTATTTTGCGTAACAAAAGTAGACACTCCCCCCTCTTTTAACTTTCAAAAATTCTGGTAAACTATAGAGGTGTAATTTTTCATGATGACATAAGTACATTATTATGTATTAGAGCATTTTATTTGACATGGGTTCTTTCTTCTTTACAGACTGTAAAACATATGTGGCCTTTTATTTGCCAGTTTATAGAGAAGTTGTTTCGAGAAACTATTGAGCCAGCTGTGCGGGGAGCAAACACCCACCTTAGCACTTTCAGTTTCACAAAAGTTGACGTGGGCCAACAGGTTAGTTTCTTAAGTATTCTCAGTTGTGCGTATGGTAGAATTGGTGTGAAAACTTAAAAAAAAAATATTAAACTACTTTATGGGGATCCCTGGGTGGCTCAGCAGTTTGGCGCCTGCCTTTGGCCCAGGGCACGACCCTGGAGTCCCGGGATCGAGTCCCGCATCGGGCACCTGGCATGGAGCCTGCTTCTCCCTCTGCCTGTGTCTCTGCCTCTCTCTCTCTCTCTCTCTCTATGTCTATCATCAATCAATCAATCTTTAAAAAAAAAAAAAAAAAGGAAAACTACTTCAAATTACTTTCTAGAGAAAAACCTGTTCCTGAGGAAGGCCTGGCAGGGTGTCTCTGCAGCTTGTCCCTATGCTACCTCATGTGGGACACCCTCCCCTCACTTGTACTCATTCTGCCCCTGCTGTCTGTGGCCAGTTCAGTCTCCTTGGGCAGTTTCTCTCAGTTCCCAGTATGTCCTTGTACCTTACAGCCTTCTGTCAGAATTACCTTTGCAGTTTTTCACAATCTGTCTCATTGGAAAGGGAGTTTGTATGTGAATTCATACTAAAAGTTTAATAATTGACAACAAACTTAAAGGCATTTACCCCTCAGGACATTTAAAATCAGCCATTAAGGACTCTGGTGCCAGGCTTGTAGAATCACATTAACGATGTGGATGAAGGGAAAGATAGATTTTGTTATTAGAATCATACAGAAAGAAAAACTGGGGATGCCTGGGTGGCGCAGCGGTTTAGCACCTGCCTTTGGCCCGGGGCGCGATCCTGGAGACCCGGGATCGGATCCCACCTCGGGCTCCCGGTGCATGGAGCCTGTTTCTCCCTATGCCTGTGTCTCTGCCTCTCTCTCTCTCTCGTATGACTTTCATAAATAAATAAATAAATAATAAACAAACAAACAACTAACTAACTGCTAATTCCTAAACTACTAGTGAAAGCCTCAAGACAACATCTAAATTAGTTGAGCATAGCGGGCTTCCTTTTTTATTTAAGTCAGTGTTTACAGTGATTAGCAACAGCAAACAGTGATTGCTGCTTCCTGGTTCAGTGGAAGTCGTGTGATTTTTGTCTCTGTATCATGTATTAGATTGTATTGATTAGATTAAAACAGGTAACATTTTTCTTAACTGAGGTATAATTGACATGTAACATCGTATTACTTTCCAAGGTAGCATTGTTTTGTATGCCTAATGAAAATTCAGAATTCAGTATTACTTTTAAATACATACAGTTTACACACACTTAGTGCTCGTTCAGTAGACCCAAACAACACACCATTGCCATGTGCTGTAGTTTAGATTTCCTTGCTTCACACCATTAGGGTTTTAATAAATGTGGCCAGGAGTGTCTGACCTGGTTGTGGTGTTATGTTGTCAGTGCTCCTAGGTCCATTCCCATCCTTTACTCCCTAGGCCATCTGTCACCTTCCTCCAACACCAGATGATTTTCTGTGTGCGGAGAATGCTCCATCTTATCTGCAGTTACTCAAAAACTGGGGTCTCCACTGTAGGCACATGTTGTACTTAGCCATCTTTCCTCTTGGCTGTGAGGTGTCCAAATACATTAGAAGCTCGGGATCTGATCGTCCTCTTGTTGAAGCGCAGAAGTGCCTGCATAACCTAACACTTACCTTTCACATGTACTTTACTTTCTCTGACCTAAAACAATAACAGCAGATAGGAAAACACAGTTATAGGTAGAATGTTATGTGAGCATGAAGCAAGAGTTGACAGTTTTTCTGTAAAAAGCCAAGTACTATATGTTTTAGGCTTTGACAGCCACATGAAGTCTTTGAGGCATATTCTTCTTTCCCCCCATTTGTTTTATAATCGTTTATAAATATAGAAGCCTTTCTTAGCCAAAGGCTAAATTTAACCTGCCGGCCATGGTTTGCAGTCCCATAATGTAAGATGATATGCTTGTGTTTATGGAGATTTAGAATTCTAACCCCAGCTGGATTTGTTTTAGGGAGAATTATGTTCATTTTCTATTACACACTCTGAGATTATCCTTGGGAAATAGGACGAATGTTAAGAGTAGTGCTGACTTATCAGAGGCAGCATGGCATCGTTACCAAGTGCCCCAGTATCTTACAAGTACAGGTGAACCTGGGCTCTCTGAGGAAGGAACAGGCTAGAAGGACATGCAGAGCCCCGAGCAGGGTGCTTTGTACACACCTGATGTCAGCGGGGTTCTGTTGCCTTCAGGTGTTCACTCTGTTGAGATAATGCCCAGTCATCTGGAGTGGGGTTGGCCTTGCTGCTTCTCCTCATCTCATATGTCATGTTAAGGGGATAAAGGGAATATTATCTAATGCAGACAGTTAAACTAAAGGTCCTAAGCCCCTGTACCCCATTTTCACTCCTCAGCATAATGATTTGAACTGTGTTCATTGTGATTCACCAGGGAAAAGGCTGGGAACCTAGGGCAGCAGGAAATGTAGATGCACAAAGACTTAGAAATTAGTCCTCCAGCTAGTTGAGGGGTAAGATGTTAGGGCACCTAAACCTCATAGTAAGCTCTAATACTCCAAAGGGAAGGCATTTCTTCAGCTTGAATGTTTGATGCTCAAATGTGAGGTTGAGAACCTCTCTAGAAGCAATCTCAAAGTGCTAAAATGAGAATAGGTTTTTGAAATGGTATTAAAGCTGGGTCCTTGAAACATGGCGTGTATTATAATCTGCTGTTTCTTCTTACAGTCATGTGATTTTTGTCTCTGTATCATGTATTAGATTGTATTGATTAGATTAAATCATACCTACAGCCAATATTTTTTATTTCATTCAAAAAGCCCCATTTTGTGAAAATTTTAAGAAATGAAAAATTATAAGACCTAAAGGGGAAAAAAAGCTATGTTTCAAACCATGTCAGGACAGAATAGAGGGAAAAGAGGTCTGACCTCTAAGCGCTCACACACCAGACACATTCCCTCTGTCCTTTGATTTCACAGTAGCCTTGTGAGATAGATGCCATTGTCACCCATACTTCACAGATGAAGGCCTTGGAGAACGGAGGCCTGATTACTTGTACTTTGAAAGCAGAAGTTTAATTCCTATAGCCCAGGGCTAAGTTTGTCCTCATTTCTATGCCATATTGCAAGGTTTGGGGTTTTTTTTTTTAAATAAGCTGCCTCTTGTTTCAGCCTCTTAGGATCAATGGTGTTAAGGTGTACACTGAAAATGTGGACAAAAGGCAAATTATTTTGGACCTTCAGATTAGGTAAGTTTTTACTTGTGTTATATTTATGTCATAGGTAATGACATACAATGTCATTTAGCTGTACCCATAAAGTGGAGGATATAATGAGCACATTTCTTACCTGATGTTTGGTGGAATTTGACTAAATTGTTGAAGACCCAAATTTATTTACTTTCTGTGTCTTAATTCTTGATAGCCTAGATAATTGCCAACATAAGCATGTTAAATTAAAAAAATTAAAGACAGGGCGCCTGGGTAGCTCAGTCGGTTAAGCATCTGCCTTCAGTTCAGGTCATGATCCCGGGGCCCTGGGATCGAGTCTTGCATCAGGCTCCCTGCTCAGCAGGGAGTCTGCTTCTCCTTCTGCGTCTGTACATGTGTATGCTCACTTGCCCTCTCTCTCTCCCTCCCTCCCTCTCAAATAAATAAATAAGTAATCTTTAAAAAAAAATAATAAAGACACTACAAGAAAACTACAGGCCCATATCTGATGCCAAATTCCTCATCAAAATACAAGCAAACTGAGGGATACCCGGGTGGCTCAGCGATTGAGTGTCCTTTGGCTCAGGGCATGATTCCGGAGGCCCAGGATCGAGTCCCACATCAGGCTTCCTGCAAGGAGCCTGCTTCTCCCTCTGCCTGTGTGTGTGTCTCTCTGTCTCTCTCTATATCTATCATAAATAAATAAAATCTTTAAAAAATAACTAGTAAACTGAATTCAGCAGCATATTAGAAGAATTATATACCATGACCAAGTAAGATTTATTCTCAGGGTGCAAGGATCCTTCAACATATGCAAATGAATCAGGCACTACATTAATAGAATGAAGGGGAATGATCAACTCAGTTGATGTAGAGAAAGCATTTGAGAAAATTCAGTTTTCTTTCATGATAAAAACAGTCAACAAACTGGGAACAGAAGAATAAAAGGTATAATAAAGGGTAAGAGGTGTGTGGCTGGCTAGTTGCAGGAGTGTGTGATTCTTGATCTCAGGTTCATGAGTTCCAGCCCCACTTGGATGTGGCAATTACTTAAATAAATAAATACTAAAAAAAAAAAAAAAAGGCCTATGTGAGAAACCCCCAGCAAATATCGTTATCAGTGGTGTGAGACTAAGCTTTTCTTCCAAGATCAGGAGCAGGCATGCCCACCTCCATTTAACATGGCCCTGGAAGTCCTAGCCAGAGCTGCTAAGTAGGAAGAAAAAGGCAAGGCATCCAGGATGGGAAAGAGGAAGTAAAATTGTCTCTGTTTACAGGTGGTATGATCTCATATGTAGAAAATCATAAGGATTCCACAAAAAAGCCTCGGAGAACTAATAAATTCAGCAAAGTAGCAGAATATAAAGTCAGCACACAGAAAATCAGTTATGTAACAATGCACAGTCCCAGAATGGAGTCAAGGAAAGTCTTGTTTACTTTAGAATCAGAAGAGTAAAATTTGTAGGAATTAATCAAGAAGGTGAAAGACTTGTACAAAGAAAACTATAAAACACTGCTGGGAGAAATTTTAGAAGACGCAAGTAGATAGAAGGCATCCCATGTTCTTTGTTTGGAAAACTTAATATTATTAAATGTCAACACTGAAAACAGTCCATAGAATCTGCACAGTCCGTATAATCACATGTCAGGTAAGGGTTTAATATCTGAGGGTGTAAAGAACCCCTAAAACTCAACAGCAACAAACAAGCTGATTTGGAAATGGACAAAAGGTCTTGAATAGTCATTTCTCCAGAGAAGATATACAAATGAGCAGTAAGCACATAAGATCCTCCCCTCATTACTAATCAGGGAGATGCAAATCAAAATCATGATCTTCTTCCTCATACCCATCAGGATGGCTACTGTCAGACAACAGAAGGCAGCAAGTGTTAGCATGGACATGGATAATGGACCCATGTGCACTGTTCATGGGAATATAAAAATGGTGCAGTTTGCTGTTGAAACAGAATAGTTGTCCTTCAAAAAATTAAACATAGAATCACTGTTAAGACCCAACAATTCCACTTCTGGGGCTATACCCAGAACCAAAAACAAAGTTTCAAAGAGATAATCCGTACACCCACATTTGTAGCAGTTCGTAACCATTAAAATGTGGAAGCAACCCAAGTGTTCATTGACAGGTGAGTAGATAAGGAAAATGTAGTCTGTACGTGTAGTGGAATATTACTCACCTTTAAAAAAATCTTCATGATGAACACCAGATGATTAAAATAAAAACTTATAAAAGACTTTGTGACTTTGGGATATTGCTAATTAATACCATCCTAACGCTAAAGAAAATAGAAGGAAATTCTGACACCTGCTGCAATGTAGATGAACCATAAGGACATTATGCTGAGTGAGATAAGCCTGTCATAAAAAGACCAATACTGTATGATTCCACTTAGATGAGTACTTAGGTTAGATGCATAGAGGAAGAAATTGGAATGGTAGGCATCAGGATGTGTGGTAAGTTGCTTCACAGGGATATTCAGTTTTATAAGATGAACAAGCCGTGGAGGTGATGCTAGTGATGGTTGCACGATAAGGTGAATATGCTTGATACCACTGAACTTAAAAATGAGTAAGATTGTACAACATACATTCTGTGTGTTTTACCACAATAAAAAGTAATTGAGAAAAAGATTGACAGTCTGCCAGGTGCCACACCTGGCAGATAAAGGTGGTTTTGTTTAGTTCTTGTCCTCATTCTTTGTGCACTTGCTCATGGCTTCCTGCATCTCTCTGAGGCCTTAAACAGCTGTGGAAGGGGAGCTGCTGAGGTGTGTCAATTGACAGACTCCACTCATAGCTTTCTTTCTTTTGTCCTTGACTGAGGATCCTTTTGTTTTATAATGTCATCTTTGAGTTTCTAAAGTATATATATATATAGTAAACGTACAGAGTTTATACCAGTGACCTTTACTTTAGAAAAGAGCATTGACTGCCTCTAATGATCTGATTGAAAAATCTGTATCTTTAAAGTATCAGGTATTACTACAGACACTGTTGTCATCAGTGAGATAAAAGGAAGCCCTATGTCTTCAGCTTGGCTGTACCCTGGGACTGTCCACTAGGCTGATAATGAGCTTCATGAGGATAGAAACTTTGTTCTCTGGTTCCAGCACCAAGGGAGGATTTCATACACATTTATTAAATAAACATTTGAATGTATCAGTTAATGGACGCCATTGTGAAGACGCAGTCTGGCTTTCATGGTTTTAGCAGTCATAACAACATATGCAGATTATGCTGCTCAGATATTTATGTCTCTAAAAAAAAAAATCTGCATTCCACTTTCTTCTATGTTCCAGGCTGGAACTTTAATTAGGTTATTGGCAGTGGAGATGGGGGAGGAGTAGTTGGCAGATACTAGGAAATAAAAAGATCAGGTCTTAGGGTGAAGAGGAGAAAAGTTTTGAGATGGGTTTTTAACAGGTGATTTTATCAGCTAGATCCAGAGTCATGCTCAGTAAGAAGAATCCATAGATGCTGGCGTTAACACCAGGACATAAATATTGAGAGAATTCATCCCAGATGCCTTTCATTAGTATTTTACTTGTGTGTTTAGATATTCTCTTTGCAACATCTCTCAAACTGCCCCATGTTCTCAGGAGCATGGTGTGCTGCCTTTGAAGGTGGGAGTCAAATCAGAGATCCTGCACAAAACATAGATGATGTTTCACGTTCATACTGAGAATAGCAAGCCTGGCATTCAGCATCATGCTCTGTTCTTGTTTCATTTGTTTCATTTTGTATTAATGACTGAAATTATTTAATCATTGAGTAAAATTGGTGCCCCTAAAAGATGCATCATTTCTAACCTTTGATGTCACAGAGCCCTGGAACACTGTTGGTAGTTTTCTCACTACCAGGGAGCATAGGTGTAAAATTTACTTACGGTGAAATATAATATGAGATTTTCTTTAGGTTTTAAACAAACTCAGTTGTTTATAAAACAAGTGAAAACTACATTCCATCAAGAAACAGATCCAGAAGTTGCACTTTGAGAAGTGACATGTGTAATTGGTGTGGCTGCATCGAATCTGCTAGTGGGGATGCCTGCGATTCTGGGCAGTAAGATACTCGGGCATGGGCCTCAGGTCACAGTTTTGCCTGTAGGCTGATTTTGGTTGTTCTACTATCATTTTACTCAGATTATATACCTTGCATGTCTGTGGTGATTAAGAGACAGTAATACAGAACTTTTTCTGGCTAGTTTTGTAGGAAACTGTGAGATTGATTTGGAGATCAAGCGATATTTTTGTAGAGCCGGTGTTCAAAGTATACAGGTAAGGTTTTTAAAGTTTCATAGTCTTCTGAAATTCTGTATGCTCTGTTCAAAATGAAAACTGTGAAGTTTTTATTAACTCAGAATTTCTTTGAAGTTAAGTTTTTTATTTGTAGGTTATACTTGAAGTCAGATGCTCAGAAGTCACTGAGATGACCATGTGTCCTCTTTCTTGCATCAGTAGGTGGCCTGTGGGTTTGTCTTATGTGACATGTTCTGATTTCTCGTTTGAATTTAGATTCATGGTACAATGCGGGTGATCCTGGAACCGTTGATTGGAGACATGCCCTTAGTGGGAGCCTTGTCCATTTTCTTCCTTAGGAAACCAGTAAGTCAACATTAAGTTCATTTTTCCAATTAACTGACAAAGATATGTAAGGAGAGAAACATAGTCTGTCCTTCTCTCACTTTTCCCTTTTCTGTTACATGAATCCTGTGAGTGTTTTTATGCTTCTTTATGCTCTTAAAGGAGGGCTTCATCTCTTAATAGACAGCTTTTTTTCCCCCTGATTATAAAAGTAGTATGTTTCTTACAGGAGATTTGAAAACATAGATTTTTTTATTTTTTTTATTTTTTTTTATTTTTTTGAAAACATAGATTTTTTTAAAAGTGTGGGTTGTAACTAACATTCAGCTCCTATCACTGAGTGTGGTTTATAGATATTTGCTCATCTAATCCTCATTAACTCTGCAGTTGAATACTAATGTAGGTTCCTTTTACTGACCAGGAACTGAGAGTCTAATTTGTCAAAGTTACAAAACCAGTAACTCCAGGACCCCAGGCTGACAGTTGCTATTCTCATACTAACCCATAAATCTCCTTGGCAACCCCCACGAACAAAGGCTGCCATCATTCACATGCATTGTCTTTCTGTCGTGGTATGTTTAATGAACTACATAGTACATGGTTTTTAAGATTCATAAAGGTTTTGGAGGGCTTTTTGACTGAAAAAAAAAATATATATATATAATATTTTTAAGTAGGCTCCACATGGTGTGAAGCCCAGTGTGGAGCTTGAACTCATGACTGGGATTGAGCCACCCACATGCCCCTACTGAATTATATCCTAACACTTGGATACACGATAATAATCATCACTTCACATTGTTAGGCATATATGTATATTCCACATTTTATTATAAATAGTCAATACTTATTACTCATTATTAATTCAAAAATAAGACAACAAAAATGTCTTTCCTGCCTAGTCTCCTCCTCACCTTGGCCCCTCCCACTCACCTGGGTGGCTCCTTACCTACCAGGCTCCTCTGATGTGGCCTCCTGCAGCCTCTGACTGGCTTCCTGCCTTGACTCTGTCGTCAGTAGACTTCACTAGAGTTAACCTCCCAACGTGCACACGGACCATAGGGACCATCTCCTTCTTGCAGACAAGCGTCATAATCTAGGTGGGGTCTCTCTCCAGCCTCATTTCCTGGCACTGCTCTGATGAGCATCCCAATTTCCAGCCACAAGGAAGGATCATAACCCAAGGATTGTACTGACCCCCATCATTGCTCATCACCTCCCTTTGTCTTTTCCTCCTCCCAGAACACTGTCTTCATCCCTTTGTGCAGTCCCTTCCAGAGACACAGGAAGTCAGCTTTCCCCATATTCCCCAGTGCCATAGTGGCCTCTATGTTGTGGCCTACTTCTCATGAACTCTTTGAAAGCTACAGCCAGATCTGTCTCCATACAGTTTAGTAAATATCTGATGGATGAATTGATCTGTATCTCAGTTATCTTTTCATAATATACCCTTTTTGTAACTTCTGTGAGTCCTTTTCTGGAGGTACCATTAACATCATGTATAGTTTAAAAAGGGAATATTAATTTTTATAATTTGATTTAAATAACTTAATACAAATTATTGTTAGGTTTTTAATATACAAGTTTGCTTAGACCAAACTACAAGTCGCATTTTTTTATGTGTAAAACCACAAGACTTTCGTGTCTTCACTTTGTTACCTCTAAAAGTATTACTTTGATTTGCTTTTTATTGCTTAAATAACAGGCTTATTTTGAATGTATTTTAACTACATAAAACACAGTAAAATTAAAAGGAATAAAAGAATTTCTTGTAAAAATTTAATTACAATTTTGAGAAATGGAGAGCTTCATAAAAGATTTAAAATTCATGTTTCTTCCCCCTCACCTACCAGTTGTTTAAAAGCCATTATGCTTAAGAAACTTCCTTCAGGGCAGCCCAGGTGGCTCAGCAGTTTAGCGCCACCTTCAGCCCAGGGCCTGATCCTGGAGACCCGGGATTGAGTCCCACGTCAGGCTCCCTACGTGGAGCCTGCTTCTCCCTCTGCCTGTGTCTCTGCCTGTCTCTCTCTCTGTGTCTCTCATGAATGAATAAATAAAATCTTAAAAAAAAAAAACTTCATTAATGATATAAAAAACTAATCTTTAATAAATGGCTAAGTATTTTTGATTTACAGAGAATTTTTAACAGTTAAAGACCTTTTTTTCAGTTCAGAAAATAATGAAATCTGAGTCTTTAAATCTCCCTCAAAACTTAGTAGTACTCTTCCTTAGGTTGAGTCCTCCATAGGTATATTTACTTTAAAAATAACATTGCCATGTAACTTCCAGACAAAATCTTAGTGTCAGAAATGGATGAGGCTGTGAAAAGTTCAGAATTATTCATTTCCTTATATGGTAAGTAAAGTCACCACACATATGCTTTGAAGAGAAGGGAATTTTTTTTTTTTTTCAGTTATTTTCGACTGGAAAATATGAGAACAGAACTCACTACTGGTTGCCAAGTAATTCTTCCTCACCCAAAGGAAAATACAGCTACAAAGATTTGGGGTTTTTTGGCTATCCAGATGATTTAGAAATATAGTGTCAGAGACTCTTATGAAACCTTTGCACATTTTTGTTCTTGTTGATTTGTTTCAGTTAGGTTTGATGATATGCTACTTGTAAAAAAAAAAAAAATTCAAAAGTTATAAACTTTCAGAGCACAGTAAAAGCAGTATATATGGTGGTTCAGTGACAGACTTGGGTTTCTCCAGCCTGGTCTTCCACACCTGGATTTTCTCTTCTGACCATGTGCCTTGTGCTGTAAACAGTTTGTTTAATCTAAGACCAAATCTCCTCATCTGTGACATGGGGACCACATGTCAGTGGGCATCTCCTGTCTGTGACACGGGAACTACATGTCACTGGGCATCTCCACATCTGTAACACGGGGACCACATGTCAGAGGATGTCTCCCCACAAGATTAAATGTTAGTAGGTATAAAACAGTAGGTGCCTGGTGCATAGTAAGTCCTCAGGCTTTTAAGATATTAAGTATTTTCCTACACATAGGTTTAGCATTCTGGTGGGTCTTAACATTAGAAGTCAAGTTTTGGTTAAACAGAGAACCTTGGGTAAAGGTTCTGGTAAGGGCCAGAACAAGCCAGTGTCTCCCTTTGGGCGTCGCAGGGAATTGGTCACTCACTCATGCTAACCTGACTGTTGTTGAAACTGCCTCTGGCATACACTGGGAGAGATGTTTCAGAATCCTCAGTTACTTGTTAGGTCTATTCCAGGATTACAGATTAGCCTCAAGTAAATCCAGGAGGTTTCTTCCAGAACTCATTCAGAAGATGATCCAGGGCATGCCCATAATGTGTTTATCCTAAGACAGTCCTCCCAGCCAACAGTCTGAACCACAGATTGCATTTCTCCATCTGTAAAAATGGAAATATCTTTATTTTACAGCGACCATGAGAAGAACTTGAGTTCTGTTTGCTACACATCCAGCAACTGAGATACTTTGATCAAAGGACAGGAAAAAGGAAAGGCTTTATTTAAATGAAAATAGCATGTATTGCTCTCTCACTGAAACCTACTGGAATGCAGAATTTGAAAGCCTTTGTGACTGTCACACAGGCCTGATAGGCCCTTGCTGCATTCTTTCTTCCCTGTGAGACCAGCTTCCTCTGGTCCTCCAGTACACATGCCAAAAACAGGGCTGCCAGTGCACTTCCTGCCTTCCGTTCCCTGCTCCATTCCCCACTCCAGCTATGTCAGATATAGACTCCTAGACTGGCTGGGAGGAGGAAGGTTGCAGTGTTTGGATCAGGTTCCCGGAAGCCAGTTCTACAACCCTATGTAGACGGCAACAGTGAGGTGGAGAGGCAGGGCTGGGCAGACAGGTCCACCAGGGCCTGCCAGACTGGGGAAGGTCCCAGACTTAGACCACACATTAAGTCATCTGGGAGCTTTGGGGGTATTTATCCTGCCAGGTATTTGGTATCTTTCATTATTTTGGATAGTCTTGCCCTACCCCCATTTGGGACCGGGGAGCTCCTCATTGCCCTGGCCTGTACTGGGCTTCACGGCTGGCGCCCTTTCAAGTGACCTTGCCTTCTCCTTTTGCTTGTGTCTTTGGTGGGTCTTATGCAGGAAAGAGTCTGCACACCCACCTCCAGTAATACAGGATCTGTAATGGTCAGGACTTGAGATGGTGTCTTCTCCTATCCCCCAGCTGCAGTGAGCCTTCTCCTCTGTGTCCCTGTTCCCAGTGGCTTCTCTTCCTTACCATGGAAGGTGGAGTTTGTGTCCTTCCAGCAGCACCCTCCCTGCTGTTCCCTCCCTGGCCTCACCCCTGCTAGAAGTGTTCTCGGTAGTCTCTGTAGCGCGTGCTCGCTGCTCAACCCACCAGGGCAGGGCAGTTGGAGATGCCCTGTGTCTGGATTTCAGAGGGCTTACCTCTGGCTCACCTGTACTTGGTCTTTAGTGATGACGATCCAGCTGGAACCTCTCAGCTGCCCTGGGGTAGCCATAGTCACCCTGTAAAAAAGAGTTTTGGGCGGGTGGCCCTGTCACTCAGCTTTCCTGTGCATTCAGCAGTGGTGCCTTTCCAGTTTTCAGCATCCTAGGTGGAAGCTGGAAGTCCCAGGAGTTTCAAAATAAAAGCATTCTTGACCCTTTACCACCAGTGAAAAGTGACTAATTGAAAAACTCTGGAGAAGGGTGGGAGCCTCTGGTCTGTACTGTACAACTTAATGTACCTGGAACACCTGGTGTATAGTAAGTGCTAAAATAAACAGTTGAACTGTCCATCTCCCTCCGTCCATCCAACCATGCATTGATGGAAAAGCAGAGAGGAGATGGGATGTCTGTGGTTTTCATGAAGTACACAGATTCATTTGTGTTGTTCAGTTGAGTTGTAACCACACTACTGCTTCCATTTGTCCTAGAAGAGCTGCAGCAGCCCAGAGGGGTGGTTGGGAAACATCTCACTGTCTCTTCAGTTTGTCCCAGTGCACTTAAGGTGGGGGCAGGGGACCTGGGGGTGCTGCTTTTCCCAAGCATTGCCTCGCTCCCTGCCCTCTCCTGGCTTCCCCCTCTTTGTGCTCACTTTCCAAATCTCTCTCACTCATCCTCAGGTACATGCACACTTGTTCTCACGTGTGCTTATACTCATCCTCGTTCTCACACATGCTCACTCTCACATGCTCTCACACACTGGCTCACACACAAGCTTGCTCTCCCTCCTTTCTCACTACCCCTCCTCTGTGGCTCTGGACTCTTCTTTTCCTCCCTCCCTCCCCTGTGCTTGAGCTCCTCCCTCAGGCCTCCAGTGGCCCCTTCCCTGGGGGCTCCTTTCTTGGATTTGGATCTCTTCCCAAACGCAGCTGACTCCTGTTCTAGCCTCCCTGGTGTTGTTTCTCTGAACTTGGGTAGCATTTAAATGTATCTCCTCATTTTGACAAGGGTCATAAAAGGAAGCCCTCTTATGTTAACAGTTTGCGCACCAGTCCTGGAATCACCTGCTGCTTCACAATCCCTTGGAAGATGTATTTAGAGATCATGATCAGGGTGCTGGCTGGCCAGTGCTGGTTGCCCCAGACTGCCATTGCTTCCACACCTGTTCTTGGGGGATGGGGGGGGGCATAAGGGCACCAATATGAGTTTGTACTGATATTTGCAATAAATTTACATTTAATTTCTCTTATTCTGAAAAATCTTAAGTCTTTTAGGACTTACTAAAAAAGAATTTCCAGTTTTGGTCTATCCAAAAGAATCTTGACTCTTCTAGTTTGTATTTATTTATAACTGTGTATTTCCCAAAGGGATTTGAGCAGTTTTATTACTGTAATTATATGGGTAATTGAGATCATGCAATCTCAGCATTTTTTTCTACAAATATAAAGCACAAGTAATTTTATTATGTGTAATACACACTTTGACAAGAAAGCAGTGTTTCCAATCAAGCTTTTTTTTAAAACCCATCTGTATCCAATAAATAGAATCTTATCTTAGCCAACTGTATAGGAATTATTCTAATACCCAAATACCCACTAGAAAATTGAGCAAATAAAATACATATGTTGACTGAATGGATAGAATATGTTCCACTGATACCAGGAAAATGCAAATTGAAACAGGGATAAAGTACCATTTTTAAACTACCAAATGGACTGATTTTTAATATGTTTTTGGTGAGAGTATAAAGAAAGGACATTTTTACATTTAGGGTGGGAATATAAATCAGTACAGTATCTTGTTTATTAAGGCAATTGGGTAGCATTTGTGAGCATAAAAAAATGAACATGTATACAATGGAATATTACTCAGCCATTAGAAATGACAAATACCCACCATTTGCTTCGACGTGGATGGAACTGGAGGGTATTATGCTGAGTGAAATAAGTCAGTCGGAGAAGGAAAAAAAATTATATGGTCTCATTCATTTGGGGAATATAAAAAATAGTGAAAGGGAATAAAGGGGAAAGGAGAAAAAAATAAGTGGGAAATATCAGAAAGGGAGACAACATGAAAGACTCCTAACTCTGGGAAACGAACTAGGGGTGGTGGAAGGGGAGGGGGGGCAGGGGGTGGGGGTGACCGGGTGGCAGGCACTGAGGTGGGCACTTGACAGGATGAGCACTGGATGTTATTCTGTATGTTGACAAATTGAACACCAATAAAAAATAAATTTATTTTTTAAAAAATGAACATGTAAGGGCACCTGGCTGGCTTGTTCAGTGGAGCAAGACTCTTGATCTCGGAGCTGTGAGTTTGAGACCCATGTTGGGTGTAGAGATCTTTTAAATAATCTTTGGGACGCCTGGGTGGCTCCGTTGGTTAAGCATACGGTGTAGAGATCTTTTAAATAATCTTTGGGACGCCTGGGTGGCTCCGTTGGTTAAGCATACGACTCTTGATTTTGGCTCAGGTCTTAATTTCAGGGTCGTGGGATCAGTTTGAACGTCGCATGGGGCTTTGGGCTCAGTGCACTCTGCTTGAGGTTCATTCTCTCCCACTCCCATCTGCCCTCCCCCCACACACAGATGTGCACTCATGCTCACTCACTCTCAATATCTTCTAAAAAAAATACAATTTGTTTATTTTAAAATTTTTTATTTATTTGAAAGAGAGCACAAGTGGAGCAGGGAGAGGGAAAAGCAGACTCCCTGCTGAGCAAGGAAACCAATGTGAGGCTTGACCCCAGGACCCTGAGATCGTGACCTGAGCTGCAGTGAGACACTCAATGGACTGAGCTACCCAGGCACTCCCAAAACAAAAATTTGTAAAAAAAAAAAAAAAATATATATATATATATATATATACACACACACACACACACACATATATATGTGTGTGTATATATATATATGTCTTTGACCAAAACTTTCTTTTTGAATGCTAGTTTGCATGTGCTATAAGAATGTGTATATAAGAAGATATTAACTGAATCCTTACTTATAATAAAAGAGAAATTATAAATATTCTAAGTGTCCATTAATAGGATGAAAGGTATATAAATTACTTGATTTTATCAGAGGGACAGATGCTATCAAAAACACACAAGAGAGAACACTCTGCGTAACAACAAAGGACAATGACTTTGATATTTGACAAAGTGAAAAGGTGTAGTAGGACAGTGTTATGAACTCATGCATTTTGTTTATAAAGAAACCTGTATGATTTGATTTGATAATTGGAAATAATTTGGAAACTTAATATTTTGCCCTTTTCTTAAACAGCTTATAGAAATTAACTGGACAGGACTGACTAATCTTCTCGATATCCCAGGATTAAAGTAAGTATGATCTCATGCCCTAAGGTTAGCTTGTTGATGGTGTAATGTGTGTTTCTAGTGTCATGAAAACACAGAATGGGCACCAAGCAAAATCTGTGCCCCTCAGGCCAGCCCTTGTGTGCGACTCAGGCGAAGAGACTTGGGTAGGCTCCACACTCTTGACTGCATCTGGGACACTGGAAGGAGAGTGAGTGAGGGGGTTCGACAGCATCACTCACCTTTCATTTTACTTTTCCTTCATCATGAAGCATCTTTCCAGCTTTTGTTGTTTCTTTTCATTTTTATTTTTTAAGTAGGCTCCACATCCAGTGTGATGCTTGAACTCACAACCCTGAAATCAAGAGTCACACTGTGAACTAAGCTAACCAGGTGCCCCAAGCATTGGTGTTTGAGAAAAGTAGCAGCCTTTTAATATCCTTCAAGTTAATTTTTAAATTTGTTTTTTCTTATTTTCCCAGAAAAATGAAACTTCAGAAGTGAATTTATGAAAAAAAATTTTTAATCTATAAAAAAATAATAATAAAAAGAAGTGAATATATGTTTCAGAACTAGCCCTTTGGATTCTTTTCAGGCTGTGCTACTGCCTTGCATGCCTCCAGCAGCTCCTCACAGAGGGGTAAATGTAGGTACCAGACCTAGAATGTATAGGTTGGGTGTGAGAGCTGAGAAACCTGGACTTTCTGCCTCACATCACTGGAGTCTCTTCATTATTCTGTTGGAATGTCACATCTAAAACATGAGGAAATTTGCCCATAATAAACTTAGGAGACCATGAAGGTCACATCCCTGCTGTGGGGAAAGTGAAATCTTCCTCAGGTCACAACCATCATCTCACCTGATGGAAGGTCCCTGTGTGCGGTGAACCTATTAGTTGTTGCCAAGCAGAAAATTCTGGAAACCTGCTTTTGCGGTTTACTCTTATATTATTTGAAGGTTGGAATACATTACTTATTGGTTACAGTTAACTATGTTCCTAGTAGATAACTTGTCTAATTGGATTTTCTTTTTTTCTAAACTAGGTCAGACACTAGTCTGTTTTTTTTCTGTTCCCATGTGTTTGTTTAGGTCCCTAAAATGACCGCTAGAAAGAGCTTTATTTTGTTTCATCATCAGGGAAAATTTAGGACTTTAATAAAATGAGGCATGGTCCTAATAAAAAAAATATTTCTTAGATACTGTGGTTTAATGGACATAGAAAGTACTGTTCATCTTGAAAAGATCTTTACAAAGAAAGGACAACTTAAAGAATTGTTGAAGTATTCATTAGGATAGTTGGTTGCAAGCTATAAGTCCAACACAAGTAGTCTTTTTTTTAAAAAAGTAAATGAGCAGGGAGTATTTGGCTGCCTCAGTTGGAGGAATGTGCAACTCTGAGATTGAGGTCCAAGGCCCACATTGGATGTGGAGATTGCTTAAATAAATAAACATTTTTAAAAAGTAAATGAGTAAATAAATACTATTTTTTATTCATTTATCCAACATGTAGGTATTGAGTGCCTGCTATGAGCCAGCCACTTTTCTGTGCTGTAGTGTAGCTGTGAACAGAACTGTCACACCTGCTCTTGCAGGGCTCCTATCAGACTGGCTTCTTCCTAGCTGGTGTCACTGAGCAGTCTGGAGCACTCTCTGGGTGAAATCAGTCACAGGCAGGCATTGTTGTCCATGCGATGCCCTGAAGACTCCCTGCCCAACTCTCGACTCTGGTTTTCTCTGCGTGGGTTTGTTGTTAAGCAGGCCCTTACTGT
The DNA here is from genome assembly GCF_003254725.2 of Canis lupus dingo. Lineage (NCBI taxonomy): Eukaryota > Metazoa > Chordata > Mammalia > Carnivora > Canidae > Canis > Canis lupus. The sequence goes on along the minus strand of NC_064258.1, from coordinate 21,737,458 downwards.
GAATTAGCAGCTTCTACCTTCTGTTCTTCATGCTTAGCAACTTCAGTCTGAAAAGAACCTTCTTCTGCTAGTTCTGGCAAAAGTCTCAGAGCTGACTTGTTTGTCCACCCATCCTTGGACAAACCCTATGATTCTGATTATTAGGTGTGGGTCTCATGCCCATCCCCAGAGGAGAAACAGGGGCACCAGGAGAAACCAAGGAGGAACTTTCACCATTACTTGCATCTGTGAGAACAGATGCTGATTAGCCAGCAAAACAACAAACCTGCTGTTTAGTGTAGAAAATGTTTGAGGTGGCTCAGTTGATTAGGCAGCTGACTCTTGCATTCAGCTTGGGTTATGATCTTGGGATCCAGGGATCAAGCCCTACATCGGGCTCTGTACTCAGCAGGGAGCCTGCTTGAGGACTCTCCCTCTCCCCCCGTAGACTTTCTCTTTCTCAAATCAATAAATCTTTTTTTTTTTTAAATGTGTTTGTTCTGCTTTCCTGTTGTATGCATCATGGGAGGACTGAAAATAAATGCAAGCTTGTCAAGCAGCTACCCTGTAAATAGCATTATATTAGTTCCCTTAGAGAGTGAGCCAGAGGGCGTATTTTACCTTTGGCAAGCCTGCTGCTGGGGGAGTCAATCTCAAATCATTTATTTAAAAGAGAGAAACCTGGGTGGCTCAGTTGGTAGAGCATGCAGCTCTTGATCTAGAGTTTTGGAGTTCAAGCCCCATGTTGGGCATAGAGCCTACTAAAAAATACAAAATACAGTGAAAGGGCTCCTGGGGGATAAGTTAAGTGTCTGACTCTAGCTCAGGTCATGATCCCAGGGTCCTGGGACCCAGCCCCATGTTGGGCTTCCTGCTCAGTGGGAGTCTGCTTCTCCATCTCCCTCTGCTTTTTCATGCATGCTCTCTCTCTTTCTCTCACAAAAATAAATCTTTAAAAATAAGGTAAAAGACAAATTATACACACTCACACATATATGTCTATACACATGGAGAAACATATACACTCAGTTGTACTTAATGATAATGACAGATTCTCTTTATACAGTAATAGCTTCAAGCTATTTTATATATAGATTTCTATGCACATATATAAAATATATTTAGTATGTAGAGAATTATATATGTCATTAAAAATATATACTCATGTATATTATAAATTTGGAAGGAAATACACGCTAGTTCGAACCAGAACTATGATATAAAAGGTATATATAAAAACATCCCCTTTAAATAAAATAATATATTTATATAGGATGTATATAAACAAAATTATGTAAAATTTATGTAATAAAAGATATTTTATATTTATATAAATGCTACGTAATATATACATATATACTTAAAACTTGGGCTGTGCTTTTCTCACTTAAAGACTTTCTAGCAATCACTGCTATGGCAAATCTTACAAGAGTAAATATTCGGTAACTTTGAACCTAACACATTTTGCCCTGAGGGTTACAAAATGAGTATCTATTTGCTGTATTCATTGATTAAAAACAGAACCCCGGGGCACATGGGTGTTTCAGTGGGTGATGCGTCTGCCTTCAGCTCTGGTCATGATCCTGGGGTCCTGTGATTGAGCCCCACATGGAGAACCTGCTTCTCTCCCTCTCCCTCTGCTGTGCACTCGCTCTCTCTTCCCCTGCTGTGCTCTCTCTCTCTCTCTCTCTGTCAAATAAAATCTTTATGAAAAATAAAAACATAACCCAAGGTATTATGAAGTAGCAACACTGCCTAAATTACTGTACTTCACCATAAGTTGGCTACCCCTATCAGTGAAGAGTCCTAAACTCCGTGCTAAAGGTATAGGAAGGGATGAGAATTATGGGAGAAACAGAAATAAGGGCTGCCCGGTGGGGCAGCAGTTTAGCGCAGCCTGCGGCCTGGGGTGTGATCCTGGATATCCGGGATCGGGGCCCACATCAGGCTTCCTGCGTGGAGCCTGCTCCTCCCTTTGCCTGTGTCTCTGCCTCTCTCTCGCTCTCTCTGAATAAATAAATAAATCTTAAAAAAAAAAAAAAAAAAAAAAAAAAGAAACAAAGTGATGAGCAGGCAGTTCTGAAAGACAGAGGCCTAGATACAATAGCTGTTCCTGACCATGACAGCAGCCAGGACCAGCAGAGGGGCCCGCTAGATGTTGGGAGTGATTAGGAGCAGCACTGCAGCCCTGATGCAGCTCTGAGGAGGCTGGTGGGTGTGCAGTAGGGTAGAAAGGTGAGCAGGAGTGAGGCATCAGGATGGGTCTGCTGCTGCTTTCCTGGGTGTTGGGCCTCAGTCTGTATGGCCAGGTGGTGGTGAGGTGGTTGGCCTACCACCAAGGCATTTGAAGCATATCATCATCAAAGGATCTTGTGTTCCAGCAAATTTTTTAATATAAACAAACCTAGTATTTTTGGGAGGAAATGACTAAACTGAGAATATGCTTGATCTTGAAGCTCTGAAGGCCCACCTCACACTACTGCTTAATGGACATATATCTGACTATCTGCCAGCTGAAATCCTCTCTGTCTCTTTAGACTATTAATGTCTAATTAACTGACCTCTTCATAAAAGAGCAGTGTTTTCTGTGGGGTTTTGGGTATTTCAGTCTTTTTTCCATCTTGAACTGAAATGTCCTAAGTAAGGTAAGACCTCTTATCTTGTTACTGTGTTTGGATACCCAGCTTCCAGTAAATGTTCAGTTATTACTGCAAGACTGTGCCTTTCACTCTGTCCCAGTAGGTATTTCTCTGTGTTCACATCTCAGAAGTATGGGCGGGAAGTAAGATTCTCTTCAAACTTCTCAGTTCTGATTAAAAGTGTTCTTCTGCATCAGTGAAACTTCATTGATGTGTGCTTTCAGAAAGTGTCCTCAATGCTCACATTTACCCCAAAGAATAGCCCAAAACATGTTTATTTTCTACATTTTATTCATGTTACTGAGTTCTCTGTGCAGTGGCAAATAGAATTTCAAAATTGTGACAGTATTCAGTTCCCAAATATAGTGTGAAGAGAGAATAAACTAAATTATTCTACTTCTTTGGGGGATCCCTGGGTGGCGCAGTGGTTTAGCGCCTGCCTTTGGCCCAGGGCGCGATCCTGGAGAACCGGAATCGAATCCCACGTCGGGCTCCCGGTGCATGGAGCCTGCTTCTCCCTCTGCCTGTGTCTCTGCCTCTCTCTCTCTCTCTCTCTCTCTCTCTCTCTGTGTGTGTGTGACTATCATAAATAAATAAAAAATTAAAAAAAATTATTCTACTTCTTTGGGAGCTGTGAATATATAAGGGAGAAATTTAATGTAAGAAACATGGAATGAGTAGGGAAGATGTTTGTTATGGTATTCCTTGCAGTTTTTTGAACATTTGAAATATGCTAAAAAAAATGTAATGTGTCTTAGTCAATATTAAGTCAATGATGAAGTTATGTAGGAATATATGAAACATTATTTAGAATATTATGAAATGTAGCCAGAATATTAACTGCGTGTTCTCAGCTATGTATGTATCCCACATAATAGTCACCGTAGCCATATTGCAGCTAAAGTATTGAACTGCTTGTTTTAAATATTGTCTTTAAGAAATTAGACAATTCTGTCTTTGTAAATGGGGTGTTGTTATCAGTTTGTGCTAAGTTAACTGTTAAAGTGATAACTAGTGTTGCTATGCCTGATAGTTGGTTTGTTCTTTTTACTGCCCACCTGATAGTGGTCTGTCGGATACTATCATTCTGGATATAATATCAAACTATCTGGTGCTTCCCAATCGGATCACTGTTCCTCTTGTCAGTGAAGTTCAAATAGCTCAATTGCGGTTTCCTATACCAAAGGTAAGTATGCTTGAGCACTCATTAACACTTAGACATAGACACAAAGAAGCTTATCACATATTCGGGTATTATAACTTCCTGTGATTTTCTCTCTCTCTTTAGATTTATTTATTTGAGAGATCACAAGCAAGGGGGAGGGCAGAGGGAGCCCAACTCCGGATCCCAGGACTCTGGGATCATGACCTGTGCTGAAGGCAGACACAGTCACTCAAGTCACCCAGATGCCCTCTCATGATTCTCTTAAAAGTGACCTTGCCACTAGGATCGTGATGTAATAGTTTGTCCTATCACACTCCTTAGAAGGTTGGCCAGTATGCATCTCAGAGACTTCAGGGCAATTCTTGAACCCCAGCCGTGAACATCCAAGGTGCTTATGGGGATTTAATTCTGCAGATGTTACTGCAAGTCATGAAAGATCACTGTGACAGCTTAATTATCTCAGAAAACACATACTATTTGTGTTATCAGAACATAACAGCTTAGTCTAAGTGATGGGCACTTTGTATAATGACTGTTTTCTCTCAGCTGTGAGAGTATGGTTTACCTCTGGAGTCATTTCATAAGCACCAGGGCAGAGACAGTGCTTGTGTTACAGCTGCCCTGGACAGGATGGAAAAGGCAAGGCGTGGATCTCAGTCACAGCCCTGGAGTCTAACAGCAGCTTTGCTTTTTGGGCGTATTATTTGGCGTGTGTGAACCTCAATTTCTTCATCTGTAAATTGGGGGTGATGCTTAGCACACACAATTAGGTCACAGATATTGGGGTTGCCTTCAGTTGCATAAACTACATAGCCTCAAAGACAGTGAGAACTTTCTAGTCAGGGACAGAATTTCTTCCACTGGTCAGAGAGGAGGTGCTTGGCGTGCATGGACCCTCACAGGTTAGTGAGAGCATTACCCTTAAAAGTGAAACCCCCAGGGGTGCCTGCATGGCTCAGTCTGTTAAACATCTGATCCTTGATTTCCACTTGGGTCATGATCCTCAGGGTTGTGGGATCAAACCCTGCTTCAGGCCTGCTTAAGATTCTCTCTTTCCCTCTCCCGCCCTTTCCTCCCTGCCTGTCTGTCTCTTCCTCCTTCCCTCTCCTCCCCCACTGCCTCCCTCTCCACTCCCCTTAAAAATAAAGGGAACCGGAGCCGGGAGGCCGCAGGGGGCTCTGGCACCACTGCTCTGTGTCTGCTGCAGACCCAAAGGAGGAGACCCGTGTGTCCCTGGGGAGGCCACTGGGTTGTCCCCGAGGTGGGAGGGAGGTTCCTCCTGCCTTGGCAGCAGCTGGGAAGCCAGCTGCTTCCCTGCTCCCTCGCTGATTGGGTCAGTACTATTACCTGGTAATTTTAAAAGGGTTTGTGGAGGACAGTGCTGCCCTGTGCTAATGTTACCGCCATTGTTTGCCCTGAAAGAAGTGTGAGTAAGTATTTTTTATTTTACCAATTAAACATTTTAGGAAAAAAAAAGTTTGCTTTAAACTCCATGAGTAGGGACACCTGGGTGGCTCAGCAGTTGAGCGTCAGCCTTTAGCTCAGGGCATGATCCCAGTCCCGGTGGGGAGCCTGCTTCTCTCTCTGCCTATGTCTCTCTCTCTCTCTCTCTGTGTCTCTCATGAATAAATAAAATCTTAAAAAATAAAAATAAAAATAAACTCCATGAGTAGTATAGTATGTATTAAAAGTTTTAGTTTCCTATCTGTAAAATAAATATGACGACAGTACAGTTGCCCCTTGAATAACACGGGTTGGGCCACTGACACCCTGAGCAGCAGAAAATCTGCATATAAGTTTCGATTCTCCCAGAACTTAAGTGGTAGTAGCCTAGTTTTGGCTAGAAGCCATACCAATGACAGAAACAACACATGTTTTGTATGTTATGTACTATTCTGTATCATAATGTCAGCTAGAGAAAAAAATGTTACTAAAACTATATAAGGGAGAGAAAATTTATAATTGTGTATCGAAAAAAATCCATGTGTAAGTGGATCTGTGCAGTTCAAACCTGTTTTGTTCCAAGGTCAATTGTTTTTCATGGAATTGTTGTAAAAATTGAAGTCATGAGTGCCTGTCGAGGGCTTAGTAACACTTGAGACTTCCTGTAGTGGTGCTTCTCAGTGACTGTCTTATTGAAATGGATGGCTGTTGGGTGAGCCTTGGGGCTCTGCAGCTCAGGCTCCTGGAGCACACACTCCACTGGACCCTGCCAGAAATCTCCCAGGAAGCTCACACCTCACCCCCCTCCCTGGTGTGGCCTCCCAACTCAGGATCCTATTACTCGAACACTGTCATCTCGCCCTGCTTCGTCTCCCTCAGCACTGCCACCTGACACATTGCACATTTACCTTATTGCTCGCTGAGCAGGAAAAGGGTCTTTGTTTCATTCTCTCTCCGTTCTGTGAGCATGCAGTCATTGTTCCACGTCTGTCAGATGACCCAGCAAACCATCCACACATTCTTCTCCTTTTCAGGGTGTTCTAAGGATACATTTTATTGAAGCTCAGGATCTTCAAGGGAAAGATACTTATCTTAAGGGACTCATCAAGGGAAAGTCAGACCCATATGGAATTATTCGAGTTGGCAACCAAATCTTCCAAAGCAAGGTCATCAAAGAGAGCCTCAGTCCAAAGTGGAATGAGGTATATGAGGTAAGATATGTCCAGTGGCATCAGTTAGCTTCTCCGCACGTTCTGATTCCACTTCTGTGACACAGGAGTGTGGTTGGTTTAGAGGGTAACAAATCATTTTTGCTTTAACTTCCCATCTTTAAAGTATTGTACCTCTGTCCCTACCTTACAACGTTCTTGTTGTACTAACACATAAACAACACATAAATTTTAAACTTTAATTGCATTAAACTGTCACAGTAAATAATTGACAAAATGATTTCTGTGGTTGTTAACATATGTAACCATTTACAAACATGAGATTATGTTTTGTAAATTCTCATTTAATACATGTAGACATCTCTGTGTCAGTACATAGAGATGGACCTGACCTGTCATTGCCATTCACTGAGTAGATCCCATCATTTCTTTACCCAAAGAGATCTTGGCTGTCCATGTCAGCATTGGAACCACTGCTGTTACCAATGCGACGTGAAGGTAGTGTTCTTCACTTGACCACTTTTCTCCAGATCAGCTTCTCAAAGTGGAATTGCCACCTCATTATGCCTTTTTTTTTTTTTTGCAAAATTTTTCTCCAGAACAGTTATCCACTTTATACTTCAGCAGCTCCCCATCTTCCTGATTCTGTTTATTGCTAGATGTCTTACTCTCTAAGTGGTGGTAAATGGAGCACCACTTGTAGCTACCCCAGGAGCAGCACTTGACCAGAGCTGCTTTAGGACTACAGAGATGTGCCAAGCCTGTACCATTCGTGGGTGCTGCCTTGGGACTTCATTTCGGAGCAGTGGAAACGCAATCCCAGAAAACTGGAAACAGTAGAATGTTACTATGTGAGCACGTATTTCATCACGATTTCCCATGGGAAAATCTGTGTCTGTGTCAAAGCAGACACATTGGTTTGACGATGATGTGAAAGTGCTTTACAACTACTTGCATGAGAGAAATACACCGTGCTGTTAACTACTGTCATCATCAGCTGCTGCCAACGCTAGTAACAATGTGAGATAACTACTCATTATTTTTTCAGGCTTTAGTCTATGAACATCCTGGACAGGAATTAGAGATTGAGCTCTTTGATGAAGACCCAGACAAGGATGACTTCCTAGGAAGGTAAACCCTTTGGGAAGGACAACACAGGGTACCTTTCTTCTGAGTGGTCACACATAAAACTAATACAGCTTCAAAAAATAGGCCTATGTATGTGTTGCATGTATTTTTACGTGGCTCTTAGGTAAAATGTTTGTTTCACCTTAAATTTCTTAAAGTATGTTTTATTCCTAAAACAGCTTACATTTAAGGACAAGAAGGAAAAATTCTACATCTCTGTCTGTCACAGCAGCTACTGGCCACATGTTGCTATTTAAATTAATCAAGTAAATAGAATTTTAAATTCACTTTTGTAGTTGTACTGCCCCCATTGAAGTGCTCATAAGCCACATGTGGAGTGTGGCCCTGATGCCTGTGAGGCTCTCCAGCTCTCACACCATGCTGGCAGCTTCACTCTAGATTGAAGAAACGAGTTTTTAAACTTTTTCCATTTGTTGAGTTATTTAGGGAGCAGGAGGGATAGTAATTTATACCGTGCCTACACATTGGAAAAATAAATTTGCTTACTTAGAATAACCAGTACAGCTAAAAAAGATATTTTAAAAAATATATCTAACCCTGATGTTTATTACTTAACTGAATTTCTTGTAGCAAAAAGAAAAAGGGATAGATGACATTGGACAGATTTGGCCTTTTCAAGAATAGCCTGTGCATTATGCTGTGACTTCAGAGTTCATTCATGAAGAGGTTTAACAAGGAGTGACCGAGAGCTTATAAGCAGGGCAGTGACAGATCAAATGTACATTCTAATAAAGCCACTGTGTGGCCCAGAGGACCAGGGACTGAGACTGGGGGTTGTGGCGATAGCTCAGGAAAGAGCTGGGTGGGCTCACCTGGTGTAGGGGCAGGTGCTAGAGCAGATGGAATGCCGTTTTCCCATCCTCATCTCCCGCTTCTGCAGGGGGAGCTCCAGGCTTTGCGGTAGAGCAGGATTCTTAGGGGAAATGGAAGGGGCTCTCAGTGGAGCCAGAGGCCCCTGTGGGGCTCCAGAGACCCGATGGTCCAGGGCTATGGAGCGAGGATGGGAAGGCGGCCCCAGTGACTGCCCTGTAGTGACGACGAATGGCAGCGCCGACGGGCTTGCAGACATTTTTGGCACATTGTAAATAGCTACATTGTGGGGCAGACCGCAGTTTTTACACCTGATCCTGGCTTTGCCAAACTGAGGATCCTCACCTCCCAGAGACTCACCCTGGCTTGTTTCCTTACTTCTCTTCATAGTTTTGGGATAAGTATGAAGAGCTGGAAGAAGTCTTTTCTTGATAAACTGTAGCATTTTGATGCATTTCCGGAGCACTTTTTGTAGACAAATGTTTAAGGTTATTTCAGTTGTAAGAAGTGTGTTTCTATGTTCTAAAGTTGTTGTGTTGTTATTTCTATAGTCTTATGATTGATCTTATTGAAGTTGAAAAGGAGCGCCTTTTAGATGAAGTAAGTTTTCTTTGAGTATTATTCTATTTCATGAGCATTGATAGACCTGCTGCCCCCACACAATGTTCTGAGAACTTAGGCCTTTTAGTAAAAACAAAGTGAAGAGAAATAAGTTCAACAGCTCAATCAGATGTTATGTACTGAGTGCCCCCCATGTGCTAGAAATTCATAAGAGTACAAGCACAGACCTACTATTTCAGGCAGGTGTGTGCTTCCTTTGGGAGTCAGGATAGAGGCTATGAGAAGCCTCCTAAAAGTGGGCTTTTTAAAGAAAGCTAGAGTTAATAACAGCTAGCACAGTGCAGTTGGTGAGAAATGGTCACGTGAAAGCTGCCTATAAATAACAGTGAGAATTGACAGTAAGCAGACACTACTTCCAAGATATTGCTATCAGAATAAAAAATATTCTTAAAAAAGAAAATTTTGAGGTGGCTTCTAAAAGATGGATATAATTGGGATAAGTAGGCCATGATTAACCAAGTAAGTGTTGAGGTCCACTGCTTTCAGAGTAACACATTTTCCTTCCTCTGCACTCAGGGCAATCTCTCAACACTGAGATTTGGGGACTATCTTTGATTAATTGCTTTGTGGTTTTTAAGCTGAAACAGTCGTGTGCTATTTTATTAAGTAGTATAGTGGTGGTTAAAAACAAGCATGTGAACTTTTTTGATAATGAAATTCAGTATTTGGGATCAGTGTTCTATTATCTCCTGGCACATAAATTCTATTAAATCTATACATGGAAGCCTGATAATACTGGACTGTACTAGAGGACATTTGAATCTTGTGTATAAATTAGGGATGAAAATAGTATTTATTCTACAGTGGTTCCCTTCATGTAAGTAAAGCATTGAGCACGGCCCCCAGTCAGCAGGCAGTCCTGGGCTGGTTCCAGCCTGATGCTGCTGTGTCCTCTGGGGCCTTTGGCTCATTGGAAGGACACAAAGTGAACTATGGTAGGCCTTGGTCCTTGAGTACTAATCCCCAACTGTCCGTGCCTCACGTGAGAAGCTCTTGATGTTTGTGGAAGCTGCTTGACTGGAAAGATTGACTCAGGAGTACTTGTGTGAACGTTTGCATTCTCTCCGCAGTGGTTCGCCCTGGACGAGGTCCCCAGAGGAAAGCTCCACTTGAAGCTGGAGTGGCTCACGTTAATGCCAAATGCTTCAAACCTTGACAAGGTGCTGTGATGTGTTTCCCATGACAACCACCACCCTTCATAGCTAAGAGTAGTTTCTTCAGGGCACTTTGCTACTGGCTTAAAAAATAACAGCAGTAATTTTGATTACTGTGCTATAAGTCACTACAGTCATGTCAGGGATAAATTAAAGATAATGGAATTTTTTTTGAAAGACAGATTTACAGGTCATTCCCACCTGTTTTATGAGATCTTCATGCTTTGTGCTTGATACATTATGGAGGCTGTGGAGAGCCACAGATTATCTTGCTTTCTTTAGTTGATTCATACAGATTCTTGTCATTAAAAGTATATTTATTGTGTTCATTCTCTTTGTGTTGCATGTATTGGATGATTTATTTCCCCACCCCCTCTTATTTTCTTGAGCATTGCAGACATAATCAGGTAGAAATAGTCTAAAATCTTATGGAAATACACCTGCTGAGGCTTCTTGTCCTTTCCTCATAGGTGCTAACAGACATCAGGGCTGACAAAGACCAAGCCAATGATGGTCTTTCCTCTTCGTTGCTGATCTTGTATTTGGATTCAGCAAGGAACCTTCCGGTAGGTAATGCCATGGGAGCTCCCTTGGGTGCTCCTTTCCTGGTAGCAGATGTTGCTGCATTCAGCCACACTGTGTCACCTGTTACTATTCCTGTGTTTTCACTTCACTCCCACCTGGAGAGCACCAAAGGGAAGGGATCAGTGTGTATTTGCTTCACGACTATAATTTATGTCTATACACTTTACTGATTTATCCAGATGTTCAGAATTATTTTTACTCTGACATGTTTTATGAAGACATCTCCGTCACATAGGAAAGGAATGTTCCTTGTAGTTAGAGGAGAAGATATTCTGTAGAAACTCACTAATTATTAAAATAGAGTTACCTAAAGATGGAAGCTGTCTCTAATTGTCATGGAAGTAAAATGAAGCAGCTCTGCCTACAAGCCCAGAGTCCATCCTGGCTGTAGTGTGGCAGGATGACAGACAGGCAGCCTGGAAGAGCAGGGCCGCGGAGTGCAGCCTCTGGTGTTCCCCCCTGGTGCACACTGTCCTGGTCATCTGTCACACTCAGCTCCTGCAGCTCAGAGCAAGTGCCCCTACTCATTTGCATCATAACTGTTTTGCTCTTAGAAAAAACTGTGAAGTACAGCTTTTGAAGGTAATGACTGTGGGGAAGAAAAATCATACTATTTTCATTCACGTGAGCACCACACTTTTTTTTTTTTTATTAGAGTTCAGTTTGCCAACATATAGCATAACACCCAGTGCTCATCCTGCCAAGTGCCCCCCTCAGTGCCCGCCACCCAGTCACCCCAACGCCCCGCCCACCTCCCTTTCCACTACCCCTTGTTCATTTCCCAGAGTTAGGTGTCTCTCATGTTTTGTCACCCTCACTGATATTTTCACTCATTTTCTCCTTTCCCCTTTATTCCCTTTCACTAATTTTTATATTCCCTCAAATGAATGAGACCATATAATGTTTGTCCTTCTCCGATTGACTTATTTTACTCAGCATGATACCCTCCAGTTCCATCCATGTCGAAGCAAATGGTGGGTATTTGTCATTTCTAATGGCTGAATAATATTCCATTGTATGCATATACCACAACTTCTTTATCCATTCATCTTTTGATGGACACCGAGGCTCCTTCCACAGTTTGCATATTGTGGACATTGCTTCTATGAACTTTGGGATGCAGGTGTCTCGGTTTTTCACTGCATCTAGATCTTTGGGGTAAATCCCCAGCAGTGCAATTGCTGGGTCATAGGGTAGCTCTATTTGTAACTCTCGGAGAAACCTCCACAGAATTTTCCAAAGTGGCTCTACCAGTTCACATTCCCACCAACAGTGCAAGAGGGTTCCCCTTTCTCCACATCTTCTCCAACATTTGTTGTTTCCTGTCTTGTTAATTTTCACCATTCTCACTGGGAGCACCATACTTTAAACTCACTATTTAGGATAGTGTGACCGTTATATAAACATATCGTTTTGATCATTTCTCCTGAGTGCCAGTTCACTTATTCAAGAGATGGCCATTCTTTATTTCATTGTGTCAACCACTAGTTTTGTGAAATTTGGTGAAAGAAAGACCATAGACTATAGCCATAAGGTACAGGTTGTTTTCCTCCCAAAATTATAATAAATTCTCACCCATCCAGGTGCATTTGCATGTAATCTCCCCTTGTGCTCCCCTTGTTGACATCTACTTGGTGGAGACAGATAAGAAAGCAGTGTGTTCACTGCCCTTCATGGTTTGCATCTGAGTGTCATGTTGGGCTGTTTTTACCTCACCTCACACAGCTAGATTATCTCCTTTATCTCATGAAATGCCCTAGTTTCACTTAGCACCTTTCAAGGTTTTAAAATTGTGTTTTACTTACATTTAGCTCAAAAAGAAATAAATGTACTTGGTGCATCTCTTTGTTTTAAAGTTTTAACAAAATATTAAAAATGATCATTTTTTTAATACCAAGAAGATGTAATTGAGCACTGTGTGTAATTATATGTGACTGTACTCTTTCAGTGAAGAGTACAGGTTGACTGATTTTAACTTTACAAATCCTTATTTTTTCTTAAAGTGTTACTTTTTGGCCTGTCTTCCAGTTAACTCTGTGACTTTTTCTGTTATAATTTCAATTTGGGGAAAGTTGTTATTTAATTTAACCTTCCTACAGAATTTCTCGTACAGCAGAACTTTGTTTATAATCATAGTAATGTTTGTTATAAAGTCTTTTATAATGCCTGATGGAAGTGAATTTGTTGTATATTTTAGGATACAAAGAATAGTAGTAGTGAATTGGCAAGAAAGAATTAGGCCTCTTTCAAACTGTATATTTTGTCACGTTAAATTGAAATTTGAATAACATCACGTAAGCAAAACAAAAGCAAAAGTGAATTTATTAATCTATTAAGATGGCACTTTGTGCATGAAGTATGCTCTGGGTGTCAGAGGCAAAGGATCTTTGTGAAACCACTGCCCTGTTGGGTGTTTGTTTTAAATGGGAGCATTTGCCCACCGGTCCTCCTGCGTTTCTGTGGGATGCTTTGACTCTGCCGTTGCACTCCTGTTTATTACGGCTTCCTGTGCGTTCATTGACCGCAATCCACCGTTCTTTGCTTTCTCCTCCTGTTTCTACTCTCCTAAGAGTATCTACGAGGGAAACTTTGGGTGTGGCTACTTAAAAGAGAGGCGAGCGTCGGGACTAGTGTTTTGTGAAAATACTACCTCAGTCTATAGAGCACTATTTGTGAGTTCTTCAGTGTTCTTTCTTCCTTTTGTTTTGATGGAGACTGCTAGAATGTGGGCTGGAACTTCTAATGCCATCAACGCTCTGGTGGAATGGTGTGGCATGCTTTTTAAACTTTCTTGCATGATTTCAGTTACTGTCCGTGTGTTTCTTTTGTGCTTGTTTTGTAAAAGTAACACTGCTGTAGCCAACTTTGGTGACTGCATCTGATGATGAGATGAACAAACCTGGTGAGTCATGAAGAAGCCATAGTGGTTCATCTCAGTGTGAGATGTAAATATTTTTTTGCAAGCTTTCAAAAAACTTCCTTAAATCTACTTTTTCCTCCTGACAAAACACAGGAGTGTCAGAACTTGGCTTTCCCTAAAGTGCAAGCCTTGGCCTCACGGATAGTCAGGACAGAAGTCCACCTGTTACCCTGGAAACTTACCTTCTCCCTCACTTTTTACCCAGAGCTTCTACGGGAGAAAAAAGCATATTGGGTTTGGGATTCAGCTTCTCTTAAGGAACTTACAGAATTTCCAGGAGTGGATAATTGAACATTTCTAACCCTTCTCTGGGAAGCTGATTCCGATCTCATTATGTCTGTTTCCTGGGGCCTTGATTCCCAGTACTGTTGGTGCTTTTAGCTGACAGTTATTCTTCCTTGCTTTGAGGTCAGAGAAGGTCACCAATGGCTTAGTCATCAGTCTAGAAAGTTATTCTTTCCAGACTGATTTAATTCAATAAATAGTGAGGTCCTTAAAGTTCTTTAGCCTTTGGATCTAATAGTGGTAGTGCTTTGCATTTTTGAAGGATTTCCATTTCTATTTCCACGTGCATTTTCAGTTTATTCTTATTAAAAAAAAAAAGAAGGGTGGGGCAAAACTTGAAGACTAGGTGTTCTGTCCCATTTTATAGCCAGGGAAGTAAAGACTCAGACCCTGAAGGCTTTGCTGAGCTGTGGAGAGTCACAGAGGCAGGAAATGGTAACCATGGATGGGCTCCTCATTCTTGGCTTGTTCCTGTTAAAGGCATATTAAAAGTCAAAATGAGGCCACTGATGCATATGGCAACCATTCTCTGCCGTGTTTTTATAAAATGACTTTGTTTTAGGCATTTCTTTAGTGGAAGATGGTCCTGTGAGCTGTTGCTGCTGCAGAAGCTCCAAACTACAGCAGCTTTCCTCAGTTACTTCTCATTCTCTAACTCTTAGGAAATATTTCTGACCTTGTGTCAGGATTTTTTAATTGCTTTACATGATATTTAGCTCCTACATTGCTGGGTTATCAAAACTAGCTTTCCTCCCACATTTTCAAAATCACATACTAGTACTGCCTAACGATTCAAATATAGGCATTAACAAAATGTTTTATAAAATAAATTTGAAATTATTTGATTGCCTTTTTTCTTTTTTAAACCCATTGGTGTTCAGTGTGAAATTAAATCATTGCTTTCTCAATTTTCCCTCAAAGGCCTGATACCATTGGTATTTCTAATAAAGGCCAGCTCCATGAAGACTCTTAGCTTCTACCTATTGAGAATACTTAATTTCCAACCCCAGGCATGTGTTACCACCACTGAGGCCATCTGCAAACCCTTAGTGTTACAGGACTTTCTCCTCTTGGAAAGAGCTTCCTGACAATATAGACTGTCAGCACTTTGCCTCTTTCTTTTGATGAAATTTCAGGCTGAATTTGAACCTGGAACATGGAGGGTGTTCTCTGGCTCCCAGTGGCTGGCTTTACAGCCTGAGACTTAAATGGTAGCATACGTTTGCTAAGCACCTTCCAGGGGCTCTACCTATATGGCTCACTTAGTCTCAGGCCCTCATGATCACTTTCAGACAGCACATAGAGTGTGAGGGACTGAGGACAGACCCAAGGTCACAGGCAGTTAGTCACAGAGCGAGAATTTAAGCTCAGCTGTCTACTCCTTCCTAGTTTAAAGTATATTTGTTATCACTTCAAGTTTGTAAGCTCATAGAGCTGTCCATGGAGCTTATCTGAGATGAGTGTTCTATATACTTTCTACTTTCTATATAAATATGCTAGCTGATGTGAAGACTACTGGGTGTGATGATGCCAGGTGCCATCTCACTTTTAAAAAGTACAGGTGGTATTACTTTAAAATCTTTTAAAAACAAAGCAGGGGCACCTGGCTGGTTTAGTTGGGAGAGTATGTGAGTCTTGTTCTCAGGATTGTGAGTTCAAGTCCCGCTGGGGGTAGAAATTACTTAAAAATCTTTTAAAAGTGCAGGTAGCTGTTACAGTGAATAGCCCATTGGCAGAATATGCAGTGACACCCAGGGCTCACCGTGGGCTCCTAGTGCAGCGGTGTGATCTGGCCTGCCTGTCCCTGAAGCCTATACAGCTTTACACAATCTCACAGTGCTCCGCTAGCACCCTGACCCACACCACGGCCTCTCTCCTCATTTTGCTTTCACTGATGCATGTTAGAATAATATATATACTTAGCCTAGATCACATCCATCCAAAGTGAAATTCAGAAAGGTTTTTATGACACCTGAAGATGGTCAGTCCTCACACCTCAGGGCAGTGGTTCCCAGCCTCACCTACCCCGGCTCCTGGGGATCTGATGGATCCCATTTTTAAAGCTCCACAGGCCACCTCAGTGTTCTGGCCTTTATGTCACATTAATTCCTTATGGCCAAATTTTTTTTATCTTCTCACCTGGCCCACCTGGCCACAGGAGGCAGGGGGAAGCCAGTTGTCCATCTTTCTTCATTATGAAATCTGTTTAATGAAAACATAATAAAAAAAGCAGTTTGTCATATGAAGTCCATAAAGGAGCTTACAGAACAACTTAGTCACCCTCTGTAAGCCAAGAAATCAATTAATTAAAAAAGTCGATAAAAGTAGAACAAAAAACCCATAATAGAACTTTAAAGCCAGGACAAACTTTTGAAGTGATATGATCAGAAGATGCCTCTGCATTTGATGCTTAGGAGAGAATGGGAGTGAAGTGGAGAAGGCCCACACCTGCTGTGGGTTTGCACAAAGAAGGAAGTAAAGTTGCATCTGCTAGGGTAGGATATGATCTGACTTGTGAGCAGTTTGGGCATTGACAGCCCATTCATTTGTAGTTCAGATAAAACCTGTAGTGTATTTATGGTTGATATTTTAGGGTTTTATTCAAGTAAAGGATAGTAAATAAAACCCTTTCTTAAAGTGTCCCTCCTGGATTTTTCAAATCCCAAAGACAAGAGGGCTGGGAGTAAAAAGAACAGTGATCCTAAAGGATTGTAGTAATCATAGAGGAAATGTGTTTTGATATTTATAGATTAAAGGTTTATTCTCAGATGAAACCTTACTCATAAAGAAGGATTTTATGTGCTAACAATCAGTTTTATTGTTTTTTTTTTGTGTGTGTCATTCTTGTTGGTGGTTTTCATTTAAAAATTTTTTTGTTCTCATAAATTTTCATGTCATTAACCTTACAAAACTCATTGCATGTTTTATTAACCCTTGGTATATTCATTTTCTTCTGACTTGAAAGAGTAACCCATTAGAATTTAACCCTGATGTCTTGAAGAAGTCTGCAGTTCAGAAAGCTTTAAAGGTAAACTAAAGCTTCCCTTTGAAAAGTTAATTGAAACATATTGAAAGAGATGATGCTTTTTAACTCTCATGGGTCTATTGACAAATTGCCTCCCTACTAATGTAGTAGTTAGTTATCTAATTAGATGCTTTTTTTGTTACCCAAGAGTTGTTAGTTAGAATTTGTCAACTGTGAAAATAAATTTTATAAAGTACCAATATGGTAAACTAGACTTCTGTCTTATTGGCCTTAGGCAGCAGTATCTAAGGTGGTTTTAAATCATCTGCATTTTATTTGGATTTGAATTTGTGAAAATGGAGAAAGAGAAGATCTGTTTAAAAACTTAACCAATTTCTAGATTATGATTTCAAGATATTCCTTCCTTGTGGAGTGTGACTATCCATTTAGAAATCACCTCTTCCAATATGCTGAGTTAGGGCTGTCTCTGAGTTGGTTGCCTCATGGCTTTTGGTGCTGCTGAGTTTGGGTGACAGATCTTTTGAGAAGCTTTACATTTCGTTAAATGAGGTATATTGAAAACTAAGCTCCACTCCCTAAAACAACATGAACATGTATTTTCTGGCTAAATTGTTTTCTATGACTTACAGTGTTTTATTTCTGTCTCTCTGATTTCTTTGAATGTTTAAGGCTTAAATATTGGGGAGGGGGTGGATTAAATGTAATTGTCTTAAGAAAATTCTATCCAAAGGAATCAGGAATGGCTTTTAATCAGCTTCATCTAGAAGAATAGTTCAGTTTTAAAAGAGAGGAAGACAAACAGTGTCTACTTTCCAATATAATATTTATTAAGCCCTTACCTACTCTGAGATGAGGTGTGGCCTAGCAGTGAATTACTCCTTTATAGTACTAGTTGGCACAGCAGTTGAAGTAACTGCCCCAAATACACTGGAAGGAATTAGATTGACAGTCTCTCTTCACCATTTCTGTGATATTGGAGGGTCATTGGCCAGTGAGACACTATGGTTGGAACGAAGGCTCTAGGTCATGTCTTGGTGTGAACACTTACCAATGTGACCTATGGCAAAATGTTCAATCGTCTGTTAGACACTGGTAATGATACGATCTTTTTTGGAGTATTGAGTAAGATTATGCATGTAAGAGAGCTTAGTGTAGCTATTGTTAGGACATCATTTCATTTAAACCTAACAAGGCTTTGGAAACTGTATTGTGTACATTTTTTAGACATGAAAACCAAAGTTCGAGTAGTTGAAATATGTAGGTCTCAATCAATTGCAAACAGCTGAAATATAATTCAAGATAGTCTAACTTAAAAACTCATGTTTTCGAGGTATCTGACTGGCTCAGTGAGTAAAGAATGTGACTCTCAATCTTGGGGCCGTGAGTTCAAACCTCCTTTGGGCGTGGAGCCTACTTAAAATTTAAAAAATGCTAACAAAATAAAAATTCATGTTTTCATTATATTTGTGTCTCTGACTCATGCTCAT
Source organism: Canis lupus dingo (assembly GCF_003254725.2). Classification (NCBI taxonomy): domain Eukaryota; kingdom Metazoa; phylum Chordata; class Mammalia; order Carnivora; family Canidae; genus Canis; species Canis lupus. Next base: position 21,719,066 of record NC_064258.1, on the reverse strand, counting down.
ACATTTTAAATATTGCATCACGGTAGGAGACTTAGTGATTTAACCTTATTTCATGGAATCTAAAACATCATGCATTTAAAAATACACCATTATTTTATGTACTACTAAAAGAGGAAAAAAAGGTCCAGTTAAGGTTTGGTAGTGCTTATGTTTATTAGAAGAATTTTTAGGTTTAAGATAAATACAGATTTTTGTTACATCACACACAACAAAAGGAAAATAGAAGTAAAACAAATCAGTTAAAGTAAGAACAGCTATCTCACAATTGGGACCTGCTCAAAAATAAATATATAAAGTTACCAATTGTAAGTTGCATTCTGTTTTCAAGAGAGGTTAGAAAGTAAAAAAAAAAAAAAAAAAAGTGTGTCTCAGAATTGATAAGGTATAGTAACTCAGGAATGAATGCCTGCTTTTTCAGAGATGAAGTAACTTACATTAACTGTGAAGTAGTTTCTATATTAAAGCAGCTGATTTATCAGAAGGTGCAATATCTTAAGTAAGACAATTTTATTTCCCTATAACAGAATCGTGACCCAGGGCTCTGCCATTCTATACCTCTAGCCCAAAGTGGCACTGTGGAGGGCGGTCGGGTCGCCCCTCATTGAAAGCCGGACTGTTACCTGGCCACATCCAGCTGCATGGGGAGTTCAGAAATAGAATTTTCAATTACAGAGCACTTGTGCTCTGCTGGAACTCCAGGGTTCCAGTATTAAAGGAAGGATTTAGGAGAAAAGTTAGTATTCTCTACCAGCAGTCTATAGCTTTGGATATTTTTTTTAACAATATTTATTTCATTTTGCAGAATTTATTTACATCAAAAAGATGAACCAGAAAATAAATTGTCACAGTATGTTTGGGCTAATAATATTTTATTTTGGTGATAATATGAATTCGATGCCTATTTTTATCATTGCTGCAGTGTTGAGGATCGACTCTGAAATTGTTTAAAAAACATTTTTATGACCTAATTAATTCTCACTAACACAGATATTTAACTACATCTTGTGGGGCTAAGTTATAAATAAACCTCATGTCCCATATATGTTGTGTTTTACTGTGTTCTGTCACCTGTTTGCTAAAGTATGCTTCTTACCATTTTTTCTCATTCCGGGATATTTCTCATATTTATATCTGCTTAATTTAATGCAATTCTAGATTGATGTTTATTCTTCCAGTCAGAATTAACTTAGGAGCTGGTAAGCAAGATTTAATACCTGATAGCTACATGTTTGCACAGAAGGTACTCAGTTAAAAACATGAAGACGTCTCTGATACTTTGTAGTATTTTTATTATTCCAACCAGGGAACTGTTCTGAATTGTACCCTACCTTTGCCCTTCCTCATGCTTTTCTGTTTCCATTCGCTGCAATTAATCATCCTCTTATCCCAGTAAGATAAGTTTTGAGAACTGGAATTAGCATTAAAGATTTTTTGGAAGATTCTGTTTTTCCAAAATAATTTGCTTTAAAAATGAAGGACTTTAACATTTAAAAAATGCATACAAACAGGAATTTTTTAAATTTATTTCATGGTAGATACAATTATGCTTCGGGATATACTCAGCAACTCTTTTCCAATTAAATTATTCCCAGATATTCCTTGTAACTGAAGTATCAGAAATAAATAGAAGTGATTATTAATATGAGCCAATAATCTCATTTTCAGTAAGCCCCATTTCAAGATGTATGCTTACTTATTTTCTCTTTTTTTTTTTTTTTTTGGATAGTCAGGGAAGAAAATAAACAGCAATCCAAATCCTCTTGTGCAGATGTCAGTTGGACACAAGGCCCAGGAGAGCAAGGTAAAGCTGCCCACTAGTTTTCTGGGATGTGACTGTTGCCGGTCTCAGATGAGAACTGTTGTCAGCTGGCTGATGGTGTGGGCATGAGATCATTGATTTCCATATTTTCTCTTGTTTTCTCAAATCAGTCATCTCATAGTTAACCATACTTCTTTATTGGTCAACACATTGTTCGTTTTTAAAAATAGCATTAAAAATACATGTTTTTTGCTTAATTTTGTGAGTGAATGACATAGGATAAATTTCTGAGTTTCCTTGGAATGCTCTTTTATTTTGTTGGAGAGATAGTCAGCAGTCCTTAAAATTCAACAAACACAATTCTGCTTAAGAATTGAGAGGGCAGGGATCCCTGGGTGGCGCAGCGGTCTGGCGCCTGCCTTTGGCCCAGGGCGCGATCCTGGAGACCTGGGATCGAATCCCACGTCGGGCTCCCAGTGCATGGAGCCTGCTTCTCCCTCTGCCTGTGTCTCTCTCTTCCTCTCTCTCTCTCTCCCTGTGTGACTATCATAAATAAATAAAAATTAAAAAAAATTGAGAGGGCATTGCTGTTGCTGTAATGCCTTCCACTTTCCTAATATAAGAGAAAACATTTTGTGAATTATTTAAAGCTACAGGCTATTCACTTTTTTTTTTAAAAAAAGATTTTATTCATTTATTCATCAGAGACACAGAGAGAGAAAGAGAGAGAGAGGCAGAGACAAGGCAGAGGGAGAAGCAGGCTCCATGCAGGGACCCTGATATGGGACTCGATCCTGGGACTCCAGGATCACGCCCTGGGCCAAAGGCAGGCAAACCGCTGAGCCACCCAGGAATGCCCCCATTGTTCACTTTTAAATGTTCACAATTTAGGAAGCTTCCTGACTTACCAGCATTTTGTAGTCCCTGAGGAAGAGGTAGGACAGCGACCAGACAGAGCAATTGAGGTCGTCACTGGGATGGGCACACAGTTCATTCCCCTGACCCACTCTGAAAACTTTGGACTGTACCCACCTTTGAACACTTTTCACAATTAATATGTAATATCACATGTTGAGTAAATAAATGTCTTGGAATTTAATTAAAGTTATCCTAAGTTTCCAAACACAGTAAATGAATAAACACAGTCTCAGTAGCCCTTTTCTGCAGAAAATATCACAGAGCTGATACTTGGTTATTTCTTTCAGATTCGATACAAAACCAATGAACCCGTGTGGGAAGAAAACTTCACCTTCTTCATTCACAATCCCAAGCGCCAGGACCTCCAAGTCGAGGTATTTTATTTGCATTTTTAAATAGTTTCATTGAAATATAACCAACATACAAGTTGCTGCACAGATCTAAAAAGTACAGTTTAGGGGACCCATCACTGTAATGGACACGTCTTTGTCAGATTTATCCCTAAGTATTTCATACTTTTTGACATGTAAATTCTTTTTTCAAATTTCAACTTTTGATTGCTTGTTTCTAGTATTCGAAATGCAACTGACTTTTGTATATTGATATATTATTGTACTGAGTTGTTCGCATAACTTCTTATGGATACTTTAGGGTTGTCTTCAATCTGGCAGTCATGTTTTCTGCTAATAGTGTCCTTTCTGCTTCTGTGTTTCTAATTTGGGTGCCTTTCATTTCCTTTTCTTGCCTGTCACCCTGCTGTGGCCCTCCCACCTCTGGAGTGAATAGTCCCCTCCACCTCCTTCCTGATCTTAAGGGGAGAGCCTCAGAGTTTCACCATGAAGTCTCTTAGGAAGTTTCCTTCTACTCCAGCTACTAACTAGTTTGCCGAGTGTTTTTTTAATGAATGGATGTTGAATTTTCTTAAAGGCTTTTCTACAACTATTGAGATGATCGTATGGTTTTTCCTTTTATGTTTGTAAATAGGGTGAAATATGTTGTTCATTCTCAAATGTTAAACCTTCCAAACCTATATATGGGGATAAGCTCCACTTGGTCATGATGGTCATAGGCGTGGAGCCTACTTAAAGAAACAAGGAAAACTGTGGGAAAAAAACAACCTAACAAGAATAGTACCTGTTACAGAAATAATGCTGAAAGATTATTTAGGAGACAGAAATTACCATGCATTTATTTATTTTTTTAAAAGATTTTATTTATTCATGAGAGACAGAGAAAGAGAGAGAGAGAGGCAGAGACACAGAGGAAGAAGCAGCTTCATGCAGGGAGCCAGACATGGGACTTGATCCCTGGTCTCCAGGATCCCACCCTGGGCCGAAGACGGTGCTAAACCCCTGAACCACCGGGGTTGCACATTACCATGCATTTAAGTGGATAGTGTGAATTTTCGAAACAAGCAGGTAGATTTTGAATAGAGAATGCTTAAAAGGTACTTAGAAATGTTTTTCTCAAAAAAAAAAAAAAAAAATGTTTTTCTCCAAAAGCAAGTATCACCAGTAGAAACTTGGTAGACACATCACTATGAATGTATATTTGTCATCGTTTTCACAGACTTTAAGACGTTTCTCCCTAATCTTCAGATTTGAATAGATTAATTACTCTCTATTAACTCACGCTTCTAGTGGATTCCTTAAACACAGTATTGTCTCATGCTCATTGTAACTGTGTGATCAGGAGGTAGCAGGCACATGGGCTTGGGCACATTGTAACCTCACTCGTCACAGGATTCTGAGGGGTGGCCATGGTGTCCGTCGTTTATGAGAACCTACTTAGAAATGGCGGAAGTGGGGATCCCTGGGTGGCGCAGCGATTTGGCGCCTGCCTTTGGCCCAGGGCGCCATCCTGAAGACCCAAGATCGAATCCCACATCGCACTCCCGGTGCATGGAGCCTGCTTCTCCCTCTGCCTGTGTCTCTGCCTCTCTCTCTCTCTCTCTCTCTGTGTGTGTGTGTGTGACTATCATAAATAAATAAAAAATTTTAAAAAAAATGGCGCAAGTGTTTTTTAAAGATTGGATTTTAGACATTTATGCATTTTCTGTCTTTACCTTCAGAGCTAAGTGTGTTGTGTCTTGTGTCTTGCAGGTCAAAGATGAACAGCATCAGTGTTCTCTGGGGCATCTGAAGATCCCTCTCAGTCAGCTGCTTACCAGCGATGACATGACCATGAACCAGCGATTCCAACTCAGTAATTCAGGCCCCAACAGCACTCTAAAGATGAAGATTGCCCTCAGGGTACTGTCGTCTTCTGCATCATGTCCAGGAGTGGATGGGTTCGTGAGCACTGCTCCCGAGTGTGGTAACAGGCATGGGACACTCGTGGACGGTGATCACGCACTTGTCTGGGAAGCAGGGAAACCACTGCTGGCAGCATCTCAGTGCCCAGGGGACATCCGCCCAAGTTGGTATTTCCAGATTGCTTAAGCAGACCAGATTAAAATTTTAAAGGTCATTCAGGAGAGAAAATTTACTAAAACTCTACAGGGTGGTAGAAACTACAAACAAAAATTTTTTTTGTCCAAGATAGACACTGATTCTTGTGTGCCTAAGGAAATACTCAAAATAAATAAAATAAAAATGCTAAAACTCACAGATTTTTAAAATGCAAATTAAAAAGAAGAATCCACTTTTAAAAAAATTAAAGCAAACTTAGTCTGTGGAGAATGCAGTGTACGTGGTCTCTTTCCACTTGGCCCCAACTCTGGGGATCAGCATAGTTTCTCCAGAAAGGCCTGCAGTGTCTCCAGGACTTAAATCATAGAGCCCTTTGAATCAAGAACCCTTTCTCTGCAAATCTGACTTTCCGTAAGAAGAAATGCAGACAGGCCATGAACATAAAGCTGTTTGCCGCAGCTTCATTTTATAAAAGTGGGAAAAGGTGACACTGTCACAGTAATGCCAGAGTGCGGGGTTTGTGGAATATAGGCTCTGCTCAGTGAGTGTGAGTATTGCACACTTGACATAGGAAAGCCAGCAAAGCAAAGGGTCCGCATGCTCACACGAGCCTATGAGCATGAGGCCTGCTCCTGCATTGAGGCTGGTGTGTATGGAGGCCACTGGGGAAGATGTCCTTGCCTCTCATCCTCTCTTGGGGGCACTCAGCTCAGGTTCACCCATCAGGGACATCGCTTCACAACTGTGCGAAAATGTGTGCAAATGGAAGAGGCTGAGGAGAAATACAGAAATGACATTTCATGACGAAAGTGTGATCCTTTGATTAGATTTCCTTTTCTAAACTAATACGGCATTGCTTCAGTAATAAGAGTTGTTGAACGTACTGACAGGTATCAGGCTGTCCTAGTGTCGCTGATTTTAATTTCATTTTCATTTCCACCTCTAGGTACTCCACCTCGAAAAGCAAGAAAGGTCTCCCAACCACCAACACTCAGCTCAAGTAAAACGACCTTCTGTTTCTAAAGAAGGGAGGAAAGTGTCTGTCAGATCTCATATGTCTGCATCACCAGGTTCTGGTGACAGCAGCACGGCCCCATGCACACCAGTTATTGGGAGCAGTGATAAGCCTGGTGTGGAAGACAGAGCCCAGCCTGTGGAGGCCAGCCCCCAGGGGCCCCGGGACCTGGGCAGGAGCTCCTCCAGCCTCCAGGCTGGTGCCACCTGCTCCCCAAGCCACATCTCCGTCAAGGAGCCCACCCCAAGCATCGCCTCTGACATATCACTGCCCATTGCCACCCAGGAGCTTCGGCAGAGGCTGCGGCAGCTGGAGAAGTAAGTAGACACCCTCTTTGTTCTTGTCAAGTCAGAGTACATGTCTCTCATGCTGCAAGGATGGAACATCATCTTAAGTTAAAAGAACCTACAGTGGCCTTGGTTTTTTACTCAGAGTCTTTGACTTTTAAAATAAACCTGCCATTTTCTAGGACCTAATATTTGACTCATTTAAGGATCAGGAAGCAGTGGGATAGCATGTTCCATGAATAGGAAAGGGTCTGAAGCCACGGCATTTCTGTCCTCATACCAGGAAGGCAGGACCCTAAGCTGATGTTTGCTGTTAGCACTGTGATTGTATCTGTGCTCCCAGAAAGAGTCCTGTTTGCTCAGCATGGCGCCACTAGCCCTATGTTATCTAGTCTCTGGATGCATATTTAGGCTCCAGAGTCTTCAGAGGAGGAGGAAAATAGCTGACAGTTGTCACAGGCTTCAGACCTTGGCCTTTAGCTTTCAGCAGAAGGAATAAATGTGCTACTTGGAAGCTACTATTTCTGTTCTTATTCTCAGAGGTGTGTTGAGGAATCAGAAATGGAGGCAGAGATAAAGGTTGTGCTCCTGAGTCTAGAGGAGAGAGTATGCAGGTCTGTGACCCACACTCAGCACGATTTTCTCCTTCAGACTTTCTTGGGTCCACTATTTGGGGAAAAGAAAAAAAAAAAAAAAGCCAGTCCTTTCTCTCTTGCTTTAAAAGGAAATAGAATTTTAAATAAGAAAGTACTTTTTCTGGGGCACCTGGGTGGCTTGGTCAGTGAAGCATCTGCCTTTGCCTCAGGTCATGATCTCAGGGTCCTGGGATCAAGCCCCACGTCGGGGTGGGGGGCTCCCTGCTCAGCATGGAGCCTGCTTCTCCCTCTGCCTTTGTCCCTCCCCCTGCTTGTGGTCTCTCTCACACACGAAGGCTCTCTCTTTTTCTCTCTCCCCAATGAATAAATCTTGAAAAAAAAAAAAAGAAAGTACTTTTTCTCAGGAGCCAAATTTGGGGAGCAGCTGGGATTTTCCCAGCTGGGCGTTGCATCTTGAGAGTCTGTGCCTCACCCCTGAGAGAGAAAGCCAAGAGGTGGTGCTTCATCCGGGAGGCTGCCCATAAAAATCAGAGCAAGCAATGTGTGTGGGGCTCTGAGAACACATATGTAGGTTTGGATACAGATAGGCCAGACGTTGCTTTGCGGAGACCAAGGAATTATTAGGGGACCTCTGAGTCTCATTTTTACCATGGGCCTTAACTGAAAATGCTGTCAGTGCTGAATAACTCAGTTATATTGAAACCTTGTTTGAAACGTGAGCTCAGCTGGTTGATTCCAAGTTCAAAGTTTAAATTATTTTCAAGTCCATGGGTAATTTGGTTCCTTTTTGTGCCAGGGACACACACCCCTCAGTCCTGAGGAGAGCTGTAATTCTCTGCTTTGCTTCCCCAGTGGGATGACCCTGGGGCAGTCGCCCCTGGGGCAGATCCAGCTGACCATCCGGCACAGCTCACAGAGAAACAAGCTGGTGGTGGTCGTGCACTCCTGCAGGTGAGCTTGGGCACTAAACAGGTTGCAAAACACTTAGTTGTAGCCTCACCAAACAGGTGAATTTATTTTATCTTTAAAGAACAAAGTCATTAGATTATAGCATAACCGTAGTATTCAGTGTTGTGTTCTTGATATTTGTTTCACAAGTATTTTATATTCATAGCCATTTTGGTTGCTTTGAAATACATTCTTGAGCTGCCATCCTGGATGTTTAAATTGTCCTATTATGTATAACAAAGTAATGAACATATGTTTCTTTAAGTGTCTCTTTGGAATTAACTTTTCAGGAATAAGTGTATATCAATTCAAAGGATCCAGAAAACTTTATAGGATCATGTTGGTATTGCCAGTTATCTCTGTAGACTGTTTCTGGAGCAAACCAGTTGACATTGGCACAGAGTGTACAGGCGTGCCTTTCCCACCCCCAGTCAGGAACAGTTCATTGTTCAGTGTACTGATCTAGTAAGTGTAAGGACATGACAGTGTTGCTTTAATTTGTATTTGAATGGGATGCCTGGGTGGCTTAGCCGTTTAGTGACTGCCTTCGGCCCAGGGTGTGATCCTGGAGTCCCGGGATCGAGTCCCGCATCAGGCTCCCTGCGTGGAGCCTGCTTCTCTCTCTGCCTGTGTCTCTGCCTCTCTTTCTCTCTGGGTCTCTCATGAATAAATAAGTAAAATCTTAAAAAATAATAATTTGTATTGGATTAGTGATGATGATATGAAGCCAAATAAATAGTTCTCTTTTAGGAGACTTGTCCATCCCAGGAGAAGGTATGATGTTAAGGTGTGACATAAATATTTGCATCTTCTAAAAGGCTCTTAGAAGCCCAGGAGTTAAAGTGAGTGACATTTAGAAATACATATATAAATGTAGAGTTTAGTTTCATACCTGTTTATTGGCACTTTATTCATTCTTGCTGTGAGATAATTACTTTCACCAAATAGTCCCCTGACTGGATTTCCAAGGTGATCAGTAGGTGAATAATTTGAAGTAGTTGTTGATCATTAAATACTAGACTGTGTTTGGCTCAGACCAGTTGTCCTAGGACAAGAGCAGCATGAGTTGCACAAAGGAGGTGAGGGGTTTGGGTGAATGGAGGGTTTGTGGGCTGAGCAGCCCAAGCAGCCACACCCGTGGAATGTGGGTGTCCTTGCTGGGGTGTCCCAGCGGGTGCTTCCTTTAGCTGTGAGGCCCACCATTCTCCCTCAGGAGAGATGACAGCCAGGGTAAGTACCATGGAAAGGGAAGCAGCACATTCTGCTCTGATGCCAGCAGAGCTAAGTGTCAGAATGTCCTCCAAATACTGGGCTCAAGAAATGGAGGCAGAAGTCACCTCCGCCAACAAGCGAGCAGAGTATGAAGACAGGAGCACACTTTGCTCCTTTGTGCTGCTCAGCATTTTAGATAAATAGGAATTCAGAATAGTTAATTTGAATGTGACACTACCATTTTCCTAGATTCTAATATTTAGTGTTCTCTGGTTTGTGTCATAAGAAATCTCATTGCCTTCTCTGAAGATGGCTCTGACCCATATGTCCGCATGTATTTGTTACCAGACAAGAGGAGATCAGGAAGGAGAAAAACACACGTGTCAAAGAAAACACTGAACCCTGTGTTTGACCAGAGGTATGGTGTTCACTGGTGGGGGGAGGGGGGCAGGAAGGCTGGATCAGTGCCTCTGAGCCCCTGATGCATTCAAACCAGTGCTCTGTCGGGAAGTATCAATAAAAAGTCACACTAGCACCGTGGCTAAACTAAGAATTTAAAAATAAGTATATATTAATTTTTTTCTTCAGATTTTTATTTAATTTCTAGTTCATGGACATACAGTGCAGTATTGGTTTCAGGAGTAGAATTAGGTGGTTCATCACTTATATACAACACCCAGGGCTCAATTTTAAGTTTTATTATAAATAACAATAATTAACCTATAACATCTTAAAATATTCTTCTGAAAAACAGCTAGTTTCTAAAACAATAAAAAAAATAGTGAAAATAAATAAATGGCATTATTTAACATTTTTGCAGATCTCTTTAATGCATGTCTTAATAGGGATCCCTGGGTGGCGCAGCGGTTTAGCGCCTGCCTTTGGCCCAGGGCGCGATCCTGGAGCCACGGGATCGAATCCCATGTCAGGCTCCCGGTGCATGGAGCCTGCTTCTCCCTCTGCCTATGTCTCTGCCTCTCTCTCTCTCTGTGTGTGACTATCATAAATAAATAAAAATTTTTTTAAAAAATGCATGTCTTAATGAAGGTCCTATATGCTTTTGCCATCACTTTGATGTGCTCATCTCCAGAGAGGGCCTTGGGGGCTTAGGAGCCTCAGGAGCCACATTTAAATAAGCCTCAGTCTGTACAAACTGGGTGCCTTACATTAGAGTCTCCATAGCTAAAAGTCCACCAGCATTTTGGGAAATAATAAAGTCAAATGGTGTCAATATCTGTCACTTCTGTTTACATTTATCTGTAAAAGGACTGGTCCTTTATCATATTTTCATGCCAACAGCTCTGTTTAACCAACAGAGACTGACAGGTGTGGTGCACCTGGGTGGCTCCATGGTTGAGCGTCTGCGTTCGACTTGTGACCCCTGGGTCCTGGAATCGAGTCCTGCATCAGGCTCCCTGCATGAATTCTGCTTCTCCCTCCTCCTATGTCTCTACCTCTCTGTGTGTATCTCTCATGAATAAATAAATAAAATATTAAAAAAAAAAAACTGACAGGTGTGCACCAGATTCTGGTATCAGTGTGTCTTGACTGTGTTCTCATGAAGCCCCAGCATTTAAGGTTTCAGAAACCTGACCTGCCAGGTTCCTAGCTACTCTAAATCCGTGGACAAGCCGGCCACCTTCCAGCCATGTCCCTGTGGGGCTGGGGGCTCTTTGTCCCCTGGTTTACTAGAGACCCCACCTCACAATGGCCAGACACCAGCCAGCTTTGAGGATGTGGTTCCCTGCAAGCATTTTGGTTTGCAGCCTCTGACTTCAGTCATTAGAAAGTGCACTGGACATCTGTTCCCTTCTGTGAAGCTCTGTCACATAATACCTTCCTTCAGTTCACTCACCCAGGCTTTGTAATCACTGTTCTTTGGTTGTTAGACCTGGATGAGAGAACTTGTCTGCACTCCCTGCCATGCCCTGTAACATCCACAGGCCCCATCGATAGGATGATGACGACGATGGAGGCTCAGGTGTGGATGTTCCAAGAACACCCCTCCCCACACATGAGGGCCTTTCCCCTACTTAGAGTGCTACAATCGTCACCTCACATTTGGAAAATAATGGGAAAAATTTGTTTTTGAGTCTTTATGAAATGCCAAATCCAAACATTGAACAAAACTCAATTGTATAATAAAAACCAGCATAAGATTCAGAACTGTCTCATAAGCAGAAATGTCATTTTTAGTCATAGTAAAATACAACAAAGTTAAGGGGAAATTTAAGGAAGGTCCTCTTTTTTCCATGTCAGCTTTGATTTCAGTGTTTCATTACCAGAAGTACAGAGGAGAACGTTGGATGTAGCAGTAAAGAACAGCGGCGGCTTCCTGTCCAAAGATAAAGGGCTTCTTGGCAAGGTAAGTTTGAAAACTATCCTTGGTTAATTCCTATTTTTTTATAAATAGTAAACACTTAACCAAAATGCATTTTTTTAGACCATACTTAAATAAGTGGAAAGGAGTGAGCTCCCTGTGTGATTAATGCTTATTTATAAAATAATAGACAATAAAAGACTGTTGTCTTAAATCTGAGTACATTTTCAAGATTATTTTATTTTCAATGTTTTTACATATTTTTTTTAATGTTTTTACATATTGATAGCATATATTCATCTAACAAATTAGTGGCTTTATTTCTCTGAACTTATTCTAGTTTTTGTGTAAATTCACATGTAACTCTTACACAAGATTGCATATTCTTTAATATTAAATGTACACAGAGGTCAGGTTAGGAAAGAGGAGTTTTCAGCTATCGATAGCAGTTACCGACTGTTCATACCAGCTGTGCTGCCATGAGTGGCATGTGAGCCAGTATCCCAGTAAACTATCTGCACTGGTTCTTATCTGCATTTGGAGTCTGCTGGATACGGGGTGCAGCCCTTGGACCCAGTGACCTAGTGTCTCACACACGGAGGAGCAGGTTCCACTGCGGCAGGAAGAAAGGCCGGGAGGCTGGCGGAGGGTGAGTGGGGCTGCTCCACCCACTGCAGAAGATGTCGTTTGCCCCCATAGGTCCTGGTGGGTCTGGCATCCGAAGAACTAGCCAAGGGTTGGACCCAGTGGTGAGTTCCCCGCACAGACAAGCCTGGTGTGTTTGCTGCACAGCACTCTCCCCAGCTGACCTCACTTCTGTCCTCATCCCCTGTGCGCCCCTAGGTACGACCTCACGGAAGATGGCACGAGACCCCACGTGGTGACGTAGTCTGTGCCGATGTGAGGAGCCTGCTGCTCTGTGCCCTCCACCCTCCCACACGTGTATCAGGACTACGTTTATAATTTCAGTGTATTTAGTTACATAAATCTTAATAGTTTTATAAGCCATGTTGACATTTTAGGCATATTTGGCCAATATTACCGTTAGATTTTATATGTTTAATTTTCTGTAGTATTTCACCAGTTACTATAGTATGTAAAGGGGTAGCAGCTCATTACTGTGTCTCATAGAGCTGTGTGTCTGTAAGTCATGTCTACTAGGAAGCAGGTGTATGTACATGCTTTACTGTTGCCTTGTTTTGTACACACTGAGGTACATTATGCCATGTAAATAGACTATTTTTTATAATCTCTACATGCTGGTTTGAATTCTGAAGAAAATGGATTAAGGAAATATATTTTTTTCTTCTAAAATGTATTAAATTCTTATGACAGATAATCATTTTGTCTTTGCAGGATAAAGTTCTCAGTGACCAATTTTATGGTGTTTCTTTTTAAAAAGAAAAGCTGAAAGATTAAATATTAGTATACTTCTGCCCGTCATGAATGATAAAAGTATTCAAAATATTACCAGTTTCATGAATGTAAAGATGTATTATTGAGAGTTAGTTGAAGTGCTTATAAGGAAAAGTGTGTAACTGAGTAATACAAAATACTAAGAGCATTGTCATGGTTCATAAATCATGGTGCACTAATTTGAAATTCTTTATGTAAAATGAAATGTCTTAAGTTTATTTTTAATTGCTTGATATAACTTATTCCTAAATAGTACACAAATACATAATTATACTTCCTAAAATATAATACAGATTTTCCATGTTAGCAGTTAGGCTGCCTGTAATAGTCGGTCATGAGCTTGTTGATTTTCAGTGTTGTCCCAGCCTGTGAAAACAGGCTTACGGGATCACCATAAAGTTTGTGGGCTAGATCTGAGGAAGCAGGTAGGAGGTGGTTTAAACACCAACAGCTCATTGATTTATCCATCAGTGTGACATTGTACATTGGACCCCCTGCGCGGCGCTCAGCTTCTGGGCCCTGCACAGAGGGCCAGAGGGTTCCAGCATGGCGGCTATTGACTTGTAAATAACCTTTTCCTGGGTCTCCTCATTTATGCCATGACTGACCTCAGTATTGGGATATTGTTATATCGTTTTTATTTTGTAATTTTTTTTCCTTTTTTGGATTACTGTAGCATGTTTTATATACTTGAGTCCCAAACTTCTTGGGGGATGAGTTTCTGCAGCAGTGTTGTAAGCTGTGCACGTCTACGAGAAACGGATGCAGAGTTTTAAATATTTTAAGCTGTATGATGCAAATGACTTCCTTAGCCATAAGAACATTCTAGAATCATATCTGACTATATTGGGGGGATAGAGCTTTGTGACTGAAATTGGAGATCTTACCATAAATCGTCTCATGGACTCATGGACTGCTCATATGACCAAACATACCAAAGTGCCTGTGGTGGACGCTGATTGTTACTTCTGCACACTTCTGCCTTCCAGCAGATTTTTAGGTTTGTTTTGATTTACCCTTGGAGCCAGGGGTTTATTTATAATGGAGTCTATAGTTCACAACACATTTCATGTAATCATAAAGACTAGTATAATCTCATTGTTTCCTATTTAATGAAGCTTCACTATAAAGCCTCACTATAAACCATTTCCAATGTTAATGTACAGGAGGAAGTTTATTAATATTGATGCACACATGAACATATATGCACACAAAAAATTTAACAGGTATTTTAGTAGCATGATAAAGGCAGGTAACTCCTTACTACATCTAGTTGCCTGCTCATGGTATTAGATTTATTGAAGATTTATTTGTTTTCTTAATTGGTCTGTTGAAAGGCTTCTGGCATAATCTATTAAAAAGAGAACCACTCACTGAAATTCATCATACCAATAATTTTTAGCAACATCCTAAACATTTGGGTTTTGCAATCATATGCTCACCTATTTGGTACATATTTACTTTATGGAATGCTTAATTTAAGCAGTTAGGCAAAATAAATACAACGGAATAAATACAACGGAAGATATAAAGCTAGTTAGCATGACCCCTGCCTTGTGACGCAGGGACAGGGAGTCTGGGAACAGACCCATCTGCAGGTCCTGAGGCCTTTGGCAGCAGGCTTCATTCTGTTTAGAAGGAGAGAGAGAATGGAAAGGGATGGTTCTAAAGACATAAAACGTTTCCAGATGTGATTCTGTCTTTCGTGGCAAGATGAGCATTCAGTGGGGAGCTCTTATGCTCTTTGGGGATGGGTGAGAACCCACTGTTGAGGCCACACCCAGTGCTGCAGGGTGAGTTCTCAGAATGTTCATCACTGGTTCTTAATCATTGCTTCATCCAGGAAAAGGGAACATTGACTTATTTATATTGAGCCAAACCAATGGGAGGAAAATTAAATGGATTTTAATTCTGTGAGTGTGTACACGTGGGTGGTTTATCCTGTGCCTTAAAGTATGGAAGTGCTGGTGGTGTTTTCAAATCTCAGATCACAGCTGTATTCACTGCAACTTGTGTACTTGGAGAACTCATTCTACAGACACACTTCATTGGGAGGTCAGCTCTTCAAGGACTGCAGCTCAGTGCAGACCAGTGTGTGTGTGTGTGTGTGTGTGTGTGTGTGTGTGTGTTTATACTCGGGTTATCACCCGCTGCAAGTGGAGAACGGCAGAGGGTTTTTTATTATTATTAGAAAATGTCCTTTTTGATCAACTAATTTTACATGACAATGCATGTATTTATTCAATAAACTTTTGTGTTAGCTCACTTGGGATTTGTTTTTCCTTTGTGTTTTGAAATGAAGCTTTAGGTGTGGGATCTAATAATTTGAGAAGTAGATGCAGTATGTTATTCATACATGCTAATTGTGAATTCTTTCCTTTTCAAAAGAAGGTGGGATGGTTGACATTAGCCCTCACATTCCCATCTGGAAGCCCTCGGCCGGCCCGCTGGTGCCTGCGGCCACGCCAACACATAGGCCTCCCCTCTGTGCTGTTGGTTGCCAATGAAGCTCACATACCACCTCCACCTTGTAAGTGTGGACGGATACATGCTTTGTTCCTGTCCCATTTTTGGGATTCACTCTACATTCTGCTTATAGCACTGACATGCTGTGGTTTTGTGTATCTGCAGTGTATGCCGCCGGGCCTCGTGTGCCTTCCACACGGTGTCCTGTCCACCTGTCAGGTCTGCCTGGGAGCCTGAGATGGAGACCTCTGGCCCCTGTGCTGCTGTTCCCATGTGCAGATACTGGGTCCCTGCATTCTGCCAGAGTGCACCCACTCGGCTCCTGTCTCCTGCCTGTCAGCTCCGTGCAGCAGCCGGAGGGATCTTTGAAAACACGTCTCTGTTGCTAGAATAAAAACCAAGAGCATATCAGGCCATGGGACGCCCTCACCTGTATTTCCTTCCACACTGCCGCTCGCCATAATGCTTCCTCCCATTGCTGCACACGTCCACCTTGTGCTCCTTCCCACCTCTGTGCCCCCAGCGCATTCGCACGTGGGCCTGGCCAACTCCTGTTGCCTTTGGGTTCTCAGCCCAGGGTGCGTTTCCTGGGCCACCCCTCACAGCACCCCCCATTAGCCTCTCAGCACCTCATATGCATGCTTAATATAATCACCCCAGGGATCCCTGGGTGGCGCAGCGGTTTGGCGCCTGCCTTTGGCCCAGGGCGCGATCCTGGAGACCCGGGATCGAATCCCACGTCAGGCTCCCGGTGCATGGAGCCTGCTTCTCCCTCTGCCTGTGTCTCTGCCTCCCTCTCTCTCTCTATGTGACTATCATAAATAAAAAAAAAAAATAAATAAAAAAAAAAAAAAAAATTTAATCACCCCAGCTGCCTGTGAGCCCGGGGGCAGAGGTTGGGTGGTGGTACGTCCTTTTCCAGCTCTTAAACTGCTCTCAGCCCATGGTAAATAGCTGCTGGATGAATTACTTCTCAAGTTTGGCAGACCTTGGCTGATTTGTCCTAAGTTTCCATTTAAAGAAAGACACATATTGACAGTTCTTAGTAAAGCCTAAAGAGAAAGGTACGATGAACATGAAGAATAGATAGTATTGCAGCAAAAAGCCAACAGTGTAATTATCTGAAACAATTGAGCACAAAGGTGGGAAAGGAGCAGAGAAGTCTGCCTTTAGTTTGTGTTCTGGAAATCCTGGGTGATACGCTATGAGACGAAAAAAAGATGATAAATGGGAGAAGTTGTTTTCAAAATACGAGATTGTCTACCTGTAAAATCCAAGAAAATATCTGAAAACTTATTAAAACAAGTGTTTAATAAGGAGCCAGTCATGAAAACATACAAAGCTCTGTGTCTCATATACTATTACCAGCTACTAGACAATATAATGGTGGGGGCCTGGCTGGCTCAGTGGGTCCTGAGCTGGGGGTTGTGAGTTTGAGCCCCACATTGGCTGTGGAGATTATTTAAAAAAATGGAAAAAATAAAATATAATGGGAAAAGTCATGCAGCAGCCTTGGGACTCTGCTAGTGGTGACTGCAGCGAGAGGGGGAGCGTGCAGCCTGGGTATAGAGCACCCCCAGGCACCCTCATCTTCAGGGAACTGCCCCTCCATGACCTGTGTGGCTCCTGGGAAAACTATCAAAAACCCTCAGTGGCATTTATGCAACATGGTGGTTGCATGGGGCAGGGATATCAGTCAAGAAACATGAGGCCAGCCAAAACAAGGGAAGTCTGGAAAAGGAGTTGCACATGGAGGAGGGCGGGGTGCACCTGCCGAGCTGGGTGGGGCCCAGAGAAGCCCAGGGCCCAAAGAGTCACCACGGGTGTTCTGTCCTCAGTCAAGGAAATCCCTCCAATCCTTAGCTCCAAACAGCCAGCTGGGCAGACTTCAGAGGCAGCTTTTAGATAATTTGCCCAAGAAAGTTGCTAAACCAGAAACAACAAAGTTAAGGAGGAGGGTTCTTACAGAGTTGCCATACTGTGTCCAATTTTCTTTGTATTGTTTATTTTATTTTATTTTATTTTATTTTATTTTTATTTACTTTTTATTTTATTTTATTTATTTTATTTTATTTTATTTTATTTTATTTTATTTATTTGAGAGAGAGACACAGGGATAGTGAGAGAGCACCAGCGGGGAGAAGGAGAGGCAGGAACACCCCCCCCCCACCGCCCCCCCCCCCCACCGTGAGCACGCTTGCTCGCTCGCTCTCTCAAATAATGAATCCATAAATCTTTAAATAACTAGATCATTCTTCGTAAAGTGAAATGCCCTGACAGCCCATTACATCAGTTATTCTTTTATTAAACTGTCCTATTATCACAAATATTTAGACCATCCTTTGCGTTTAATTATGCAGTAACAGCCAGTAGGATGATAGTCCATTTTCTAGCTCATAAATGGACAGGAAATTTTCCAAAAGAGTATAGGACAGAATATATGACACGAAGTGAGTTAACAAGTCAGCATTTATTTGGATAAAACAAGACTAATCTAGGAGCCACATATAATCAGTACACTTGGAATTAATGTACCCAGAAGGTTTTGAAAGGCAAATGTGACTTTTCCGTCACAAGACTTGGATGCATGACAGTAAGGGATCAGGGGCCACAGGTGTGATGACGCTGCTGTGGCTTCACCGGGGTGCGTGCCTTCCTGGGGTGGTGCAGGGAGGGACGCTCACCAGGGTCCCTGCCAAGCCCAGTGGACGCTCATCTTCCGATGCATTCGGTGAGTGCCTCCTGTATGCTGGAGTGTGGGGAACAGTGTGGGGCCTGCCCTGGGGGGTGCACAGTGACCCATGCCAGGCCCTCACCCACCATCAGGGGCTCTAATCAATGAGCCTGCGGGACCCAGGGCACTCTGGGGGGGGAGGGGCGCTCTCGGCCGCCAGGGACACCCAGGCAGCTGAGCCTTGCTGGGCCTGTGAGGGCAACGGGGGCTCAGGCCCCCAACCCACCCCAGAAGGGGTGCAGCGAGGCTGAGGACTGGCTGAAGGGGCTGGCCATCCACCCACAAGTTTTAAAAGGAGAAGGAAGAGGGAAGACATTTATAGCCAATCTCTGGTCAGTTAGGAGTGAAATTTTGGGTGCGAGGTGGGGGTTCATGCTTTCTTCCACCCATGTACCCAGGAGGCTTCAGCAGGGGACACTTCACCTCTGCACCCTCAGGGCTTCCCCAGAGCTCATGTCCATGCAGGCAGGTGTGGAGCAGAGAGGACAAGTGAGCGCCGCGAGGTCCCAGTTGCTACTGCTTTTCCTTCCAGGGTTGTTCAAACACATCCACAGCCACGTTTCCCAGGTTCAACATTAGAGATGCTACAGCGTAAAAGCATGAAGAGGAAGGGAAGTTTCTGCGGCCTCCTGGTGAGTCACCACCCCACCCTCTTTCTTGGAATCCAGACTCAAGACTCATCTGCGGGTTCCCCCTGGGCTGGTGTGCCCGGGATGCCTGTGAAATAAATGCTCCTGGCGTCAGCACCAAGCTGATGATCTGACCAGTGGCCTCCTTCTCTTTAGATTATTTTCCCAGTTCTGAATATGATGATGAAATGACAAATCTTGTGTTTTCTTATGAGGCAGAGACTATTTCTGGAAGGATAACCAGGAAACTGGTAACAGTGGTTCCCATTGAATTTGAATAATTCATATTTCTTACTTGCTCAATACAAAATAATTTTTTAAAAGACTTTATTTATTCTTAAGAGACACACAGAGAGGCAAAGACACAGGCAGAGGGAGAAGCAGGCTCCCTGTGGAGAGCCCGATGCCGGACTCGATCCCAGGACCCCGGACTCGATCTTCAGCTGACCTGGGGTCAGCTGAAGGCAGGTTCTCAACTTCTGAGGCACTCAGGCATCCCTACAAAATATTTTTTTTAATAAACCTGAATTTTATCTTCAGCCTCAGTTTATATTGCCTTACCATGGGGTCCAATGTTAATCCTCCACCTCTTCTCATTACCACATGGTAAGGTTCTCAAGAGACAGATCACCCCAAAACTCATTCACTCATTTATTCTGAAAACATTTTCTTTAGGCAACTAAAATGGGGTGGGGGGGGGGAAGCCTGGCTGCTCAAGCAAAGCATGAGATCCTTAGTCTTGGGGTGGTGAGTTTAAGCCCACGTGGGGCACAGAGCCTACTTGACAAAAACATACAGAAGCAAGGCTGCCAGACTCACTGCAAGGCTCTAGGGCTGAGTAGGCTGTGGTGTTGACACAGGGGCACAGACAGGGCTGTGTATGTGTGGGGTGCTCCAAGGGCTCAGGACAGATGGGAAGGTGTCAAGGGTTTTCAGGAGGCCTGGCTTCATCCATTAGGAAAGGCCCACTGTGTGTGTGAGGGAGCCAACTCCAGGTCACCGCCTGTCCCATCCCAGGTCATACAGATGGTAGTGAGGGGCACAGCCCAGTGCCCAGATGGTGTGGGTCCAGACCCCCACCCCAAAGTGTCTGCTGCTTCTTCAGGAGGCAGAGCCACCAGAAAGAGGTAATGGGGTGCTGCGAGATGGAGCGGAGATGGGGCAAGGCTTCCGTGGCCGGGAGGGGCAGCTGGATTTCAGGTGTGGCTATCTGCAGGTTGACCGAGGGGTGGGCAGTGAGTGGGGGGCTCCTCAGCTCCCAGATGGCAGGTGGTGCCCGAGACAGGGCGACAGCATCAGGAAGGAGCCCAGGGTGCCCGGGGCTGGGAGGAGGTGCTGCTCTGCGGTGGGAGGGGTGGGCCAAGGGAGGGGTTGGTGCTGGGGTGACATGGGGAGGGGGTGCACAGAACTTCCCAGGCTGTCATCGGGCCCTTCCCCTTGCCTTGTGGCCACCAAATTCCCCACAGACCAGTACCCTGCCTCAAAGCCCAAAATTTTATATTGCTCAGTGCAATGATAATAGTTTTGATTCATTTATTCTTTTAATAAAGCACGTGATTAAAATTTGTTTGACTTTTTAAATAGATTTATTTATTTATTCATGAGAGACACAGACAGAGAGAGAGGCAGAGACACAGGCAGAGCGAGAAGCAGGCCCCCTGCAGGGAGCCCAATGCGCGATTCTATCCTGCATCCCAGGATCACGACCTGAGCCGAAGGCAGGCGCCCAACTGCTGAGCCACCCAGGAGTCCCTGTTTGACCATTTTCATTTTTCCTGGAGTGGCAGCTGGAGGTCTGCAGCTATGTCTGTGGCTCGCGTGGTGCCTCCACCCGACACCCCTGGGCCAGGACAGCCGCGGCCACTCGGCCTCGCGGAGGCTACATCAGGGGAGCAGAATCCCCTCTGGATCTTTCAAGCCGGAGGGAGCCACGTCCTCATGGGGGACCAGGTAGGGTGACAGCAGGTTGGGCTGGCCGCGGGGCCCCAGCTCCGGAGAATTCGGATGGCACTGCACGTTTATGATCATGGGGCCATCTTAAAGTCCATCTTTACTATCACGTTGAGATCGCAATCACTTCAGCTGTTTAAATCAATGATAAAACATTTAGACCTGAGACTGAAAATGCCAGACCTGCGCAGAAGCGGGAGGGGCGTGGCCGGGAGCGGGGGCGTGGCCGGGAGCGGGGGCGGGGCCAGGGGCGGGGCGGGGCCGAGGGCGTGGCCGCGGCTCCACCCAGGCACGCTCGGCTCTCGCGAGAGCGGCGCGTGATGACGCGCGGGCCGGCAGGGCGCGTCCGCGGCGCGGGCGGGCGGGTTTGAATCTGGTCGGAGCGCGGGAAACGGCGGCCGTCCTGGGCGAGGTGAGCGCCGCGGTGCCGGCCGGCGACGGGCCCGGGGCGGGGGGCGGGGGTCGGGACGCGGCCGGAGCCGGGCGGGGCGTGGGCCGCGTGGGCCGCGTGGGCCGTGACCCGAGCCCGCGGCTGGCTGGCGGCTGTGAGGCGGCCCCGGGCCGAGGGGAGGGGACCGTGGACCGGCCTCGGGGAGGACCCGGCCCGCCTGCCCCGGCCCCAGCGCCGCCCCCAGCTCTGACCCCGGAGCCGCGCTTCGGGAGCCTGTCCGCACGCGTCTGTGAGGACCCGAGGAGGAACGGCCGGCTCGGGGCGGGGGGGGGGGCGGTCGGGGGCGTTGACCCGCGGTGACCCGCCCCGTCGTGTGCCGCCGCCCCCTCCTGTGTGCCGAGCCCCCAGCGGCGGACCGGGCTGCTCCCCGCCGGCGCGGCGTCCCGCGGGAGCCCCAGGGCACAGCTGGTGGCGGGGAGCCGAGTCCCGGAGAGCCGGGCCGGCCCCCGCCGGGAGCAGAGCGGCCGTGCGGTCCGCGCCCTGGCCTGCGCCGCCCGGGAGTGTGGGGTTAGTCATCACCTCTGGGCGGGTCCGCCCCGCCGCCGGGCCGACGGGGAGCTGCTCGCAGCTCGCAGCCCGCGGAGACCTGGCTGCTGTCCGTGACCACGGGGCCCTGACTGTTCCCGCCGGCGCCGCTTGCAGCGGTGCACGGGGTTCTGGTCCCTGCCCCCTGGGGCTCCGACTCAGTCTTGCAGACGGAGCGCTGCCAGCGGCTGTGAGTGCAGCGTAGGATCCCCCGGGGCCCCCCCGCCGAGCCCCGGAGCCCCGGAGCCCCGGGCGGGGGCTGCACACAGGCCCCCCAGCGGGTGGGTGGAGCGCCTCGGAGCGCCTCGGAGCGCCTGGCGCACCTGCCCTGCTAACAAGCTCCCTGGTGGCCGCGCCGCTGTGACGGTGATGGTCTTGTTAGAGGATGGCGGCCTTCAGGATTCAGCAGCTGAGGTCAGCCTCTCCCTTTGTGTTTTTTTCTGTTAGTACCTTCTTTCATTGACTCCAACACTTTGTGTTCCTGTTCTGATGGAATCAGCCTCCTTTTTCTGAGCTGACTCAGACCTGCCTGAGCATCGTGGTAAGGAAAGGAGAGAAGGTGAGCCTCCTAGAGCCTTCGTTGCTAACGTCGTTAGTAACGTTATGTCGATACTATCCTTGATAAAGTAATAGTTATTTTTTAGATATGGTAATGTTTGTGTCATAATATTGTTAGAAGCCGTTTACCATAGATGTTATGGGATCTTTTTTTGTTTTGTTTTGTTTTTTTTGTTTTAAATTTTGGATGTTAGTACCAAATTACATCTTGTAGGAAAAGTTATATTTGCAAATTCAAGTTTCAGTATGACTGTTTTCTGCTAGGGTTACAGAGTAAATGCCATATGAAAAACAGTTTCATCTGTCATGGAAAAGCGAGAGACATTTGTACAAGCGGTGTCTAAGGAGCTGATTGGAGAGTTTTTGCAGTTTGTTCAACTTGATGTAAGTTTTAAGTTTAGTTTTCTTATGATTTGGTTGTTTACGTCCACAAATGAAATATAATCCTCTCAGTGAATCCTTAGGGACCAAAGTTTATTCAAAAAAAAAAAAAAAGAACTATATTCAAATACACCTGCTGATGGGCAGCGATGCACACACTGTATTTCCTGCTTCTTTTAAGAGACTTGTAAGAATGCTAAGTGATGTAGCACAAGGTGCTTCTATTTACTTAAATATTTATTGATCTCTTGCTTTGTGCGTGGCATGAGGAAGACAACTTTTTTGGTCCTCAGGTTATTTACAGTGTTGTGGTGGATCCAGGTGTGTAAGTATAGCAGAGTAACAAGGCTAAGCTGGGGCAAGGATATGGGAGGGGGCCCACATTCAGCCACGGACTGCTTCCTGTCCCAGTGGAAAGGGTATGGAAGCTGTGATTAAAGAGTAAACAAGTCAGCCAGTCAAAGAGGGATGTGGGGAAGGACCTCTCCAAGTAGAGGAGATAACTTTAAAGACCAGAGAAGATACACTGTGTTTGAACTTGAAGATATTTGGTAGGGCTAGGGCATAGAAATGCCAGGTCAGGCAGGAAGAGGCAGGGGCTGAGATTTGGATTATGACAGCCCTTCTTTACCATGTTATCCTGAGAGGAATGGGGGCTTGTATACACATAGGTGGAGAGTAGTGAAGAGGCTGTGCCCTGCACAATGGTGGTTGCATTAGGAGATATGGGTGCCTTTGCAAGCTGTCAGGTTGCAAGGTGGTGGTGCTCTTGACTGGATGTAGGCCACGGTGGATTCCAGGTTCTGACTTGTGGTGCCTTTCAGTAGGAAGAAGGCAGGTTTTAGAGGGACGATAGGCTCCATTTGGGACATTTGGATGACTGCCAGGGGGATGTGCACACGATGACCAGTAGGTGGATCAGTAGCTGTACCTAAAGCCCAAGAAAGAGGCCTGCATAGAGACAGATTTGGGTGTCCTCAGCGACACTTGGAAGCTTCAGTCATGGGAATGCAATGGGACCATCTGTAGTGTAAGAAGAGAAGCCTAGGACAGAACCTTGAGGAACCCCAACAGTTAAGGTATCAATTCTAAAACACTTGTGACTTTGGGTCAGAAGATGCATGTCATTTGTTTTGCTCATGCAGTGAAAATTAAGTTAGTAGTAATTAAAAAAAAAAAAGTAGTAATTAAGTAGAGAGAAACCTAATAGAAAATTTATTGCTAGCAACATTTATGAAGTTTTTTTTTTTCTTCTTTTTTAAGAGATTTTATTTATTTATTCATGGGAGACACAAAGAGAGGCAGAGAGAGAAGCAGGCTCCCTGTGGGGAGCCCGACGCAGGACTCTATCCCAGGATCCTGGGGTCACAACCTGAGCCAAAGGCAGACGCTCAACCACTGAGCCATCCAGGCATCCTGGAATTATTTTTAAGAGGGAAATGAATTATGATATGATTTCATATTGTAAAATAGTACCCTGTAAACGAAAATAGTCAGTACAGACTCACAGGCAGCACATCTCAGAAGTGTCTGTTGAGAGCACACTATTTAGATGTTATATAAACACTTGTTTTAGTAGGAGTGTAGATGATATGTCTTCTGTTATGTGTGCAATACACGTGTGGTTTAAAGTTTACAAGATTATTGTTGCAAACTTTTGTCATAGTATTAACTACTATCACAAACTAAATTGATGATGATGAAGCTAGTTAATATTAATTTAAAATCAAAAGGCCAAAATAGCAACATCTGGGTAGCACAGTCCCTACAGGATCAGGCTGATGTAGTGACAGGGCGCCCTTTGAGATCCTTGTCCGCAGCTACCCCTGGTCACATGCCCTAGTGCCTTGGACTGTTGCTCAGCAGCACATATCTCAGGAGGATGCTGAGTTAGTCATTGTATTCATAGTCATTCCTTTTAGCTTATGAGTAGCAAGCCTTATTAACACTTAATTATTTAGTATCTTAATCACCGTGTAGCTATTAGTTAAACACGAAAATGAGAAGATGTAGGATTATGCATCACTTGTTTTCTTCGAGTTGAATGATATGAAATGCCATTCTGTAGGTCAGAATAGTTGAGTGTAGGCAGCTGTTTGGTGGCATATCCTTCAGTTTGCACTTCTTTGATGATTTGGTTAAATTCATTTTATGCGTTTTGACAGGAGCTGCATAAGTGGTGTTTTGTCTTCCTCAGTGGAGGCACATGATGTCCGTTTGTCCTGTTATTGCTGAGGTTAGTTTTAATCAGTCACTTAGGTTGGGGCTATACCAGATTTCTCCACTGTCAAGCTGCTGTTTCCACCTTCGTAATTAATAAGTGATCTTAATTGGGGAAGTAAGTTGAGATTAGGTAAATACCCTGCTCTTCATCAGACTTGTACCTTCTGGTTTTAGTGTCAATTGATGATTCTTGCCTGAAACATTTATTACTATAATGGCTATTATAGTATATAGTATAGAAAATTGTGATTTTCTAACCCCATATTCCTTCCATATTTATTCATTGGTGATCTATAGCATGCTGATGCTGTTTGTTATTTATTTATTTATTATCAGTTTCGTTTCACTGGTTCTTACTTTATTGATTGGGTTATAATCCATTACGGTCACTTGATTGGTGCTCACATTGGCTGCACACAGTCCCTTTAAGATGAATGCTCTACCCCTTTGGTAATGGTTTCTATTTGCTGTATCAGGGAGTAAGCTCATCAGCTCAGAGTGAGAAGAAATGGTTGGCTCGGGGGTTTTAGGGATAGTTGAGAGGATCCGATATAATCTCATTGGTTAAAAGAAGAGAATGATGTCTAGAGATGAGTAAGAGGGGGTGTTGAGGGTCCAAGTTGGGTTAGAGATCAGCAACTTCAAGTATACTCAGTTGGCTTGGCTGTGTTGTTGTTCTTGTACAGCTCCAACATACTTTGTGCCCTGATGATAGGCCTGGAGTGGTGGACATCTGGATGGATTGATTTTAGAGAGGATATTTCTAAGTGGGTAAAATTTTTAAACTCCAAAGACTAGGTTACTAGGGCTGAATATATAGATGAGAAACCTGCTACTTTCTTATTTTACTTTTTGAATTTACTTATTACACAGAGTGAGAGTGTGTACACACAAGTGAAGAGAGGGACAGAGGGAGAGAGAGAAGCAGACTCTACGGGGCTCCATCCCAGAACCCTGGGATCACGCCCTGAACCAAAGGCAGATGCTTCACTTACTGAGCCACCCAGGTGCCCTGGCATCTGCTACTTTCTGTCTCATAATTCCTGTACTTTTCCACTTAGGAAAAGTATTTCAAAACTACAGCTCAACTCTTGAAATGGTCATTAGCTTAGCACTTAATGAATGCACTTAATTTAGCAAAACTTCCTTTTGATGCCATTATAAAGGGGATAGAACTAATTTTTGTAATTGAAATATAACAATTGCTATTTATTTTGCAGAAAGATGCTTCTGACCCTTTCAGCCTAAATGAATTACTAGATGAATTATCAAGGAAACAGAAAGAAGAGCTATGGCAAAGGCTCAAGAATTTATTAACGGGTGTATTGTTAGAAAGCCCTGTGGCTGAGTGGCAGACGTTGGAAGTCCAGGGTGAAGACATTATGGAAACAGAGCATGAATCAAAAATGGTAGTAGTAATTTTTCAAATAGAAAACCTGTTACCTTTAATTTGTTAAAAAAAAAATATTGTATGTAATTGAATTTTAAGTGATGAAAAAAGCTAGAATTTAAGAAAGAATATTAGGAGTATGTTTATTATAGTTTTACTTTAAACAATTCTGCCCATTATTAATCTGCTATTCAATGTTGCTGTTCTCTTTGGACAACTGACCTGTATTCAAATTTAATTTACTTTTTAGAATAAGCTAGAAGTGTGGGTTAATTTTTATAAAGTTAGTAACATTCACGTTTCTTTTTAAAATTCTATTTTAAGTTGATTTTAAGTCACTTGAATTTGAATTTTTTCATTTGTAGAAAAACAGCATAGAAATAATTCATGCAATTACATGTGTGGTTCTTGCTTCTGTATCTGTAATAAATGAAAGTGAGAACTATGAAGACTTACTGGAATGTGCAGTGATGTTGAATGGTGAGTTGCATTTGTGATATCATGGCATGTTTAGAGGTGGGCATCTACTGGTTCTCTATGGAAGGAGCCAGTCTTCATGTAGAAGCAGAAGTATTAAGGTGTAACTTTGCTTTTAAGCTCTTTTACTTCAGCTAGAAAAGGAGCAAAGAAGTATTCTTTTTTTTTTTTTTAAGTTTTTTTTTTTTTTTTTTTTTTATTCATAAGTGACACAGAGAGAGGGGCAGAGACACAGGCAGAGGGAGAAGAAGGCTCCCTGTGGGGAGCCTGATGTGGGACTCAATCCAAAGACCCCGGGGTCACACCCTGAGCTGAAGGCAGATGCTCAACCCTTGAGCCACCCAGGTGTCCCAAGAAGTATTATTTTAAGGGCTATCCTGATGCACTGATTTAGAATGTAAATTACTGAACAACTGACTGCTGTTCTCAGATTTTCCAGTACGTCTTATTTGACCTATGGGACCAGTGGTAAGAGCTTATTAAGGAAAAATGGTCAGATTATAAATTCCTCAGTTGGTGATTACTGCCAGAAAGTTTCAGTTTAACCAAGCATTTGTGACGCTGCATCATTTTTTAAATATGTTATGAAAGTGACCTGAGAAATAGGTGTTGACAATTAGGGGAACTTTACTATTAAAATTTGTATCATGGTGCTTTTCAGATTTTAATTAAACTGTAGTTTCTAATTTAGGAGGAGCACTAAGAATTAATGAGAATATCTAATTATAAAATACATAAAACTATTTTACAGATATAAAAGATGCAAAAATGATTTTAAGTAATGAGAAGAAAAATCACCTAAGTGTCCTCACTTTCACATTGTAATTAATTCTGTATGACACGCTTTCCCATCAGACTTTGCATTCTTAGTGCTAACACTTAGATGTATGTAGATGTTTTATTCAGAATTCTTGCATTGAAATACAATGTCTGATTAAGATGTTAGCCCTAATCAGTATATAAATAGTTCCCAGTGTTTTGTGAATGTAACCATAGTTTATTTTCAGTCTCCAAATAACTTTTATAAATGATTAGTGCTGATATTGTAGTTGTTTCTAACTTCCCATTAATTCAGGAATTTAACGTGTATGTAATGGCATTCAGATATCTATGGATTATAATTATGAACATATTATTAGTATTTTCATTTCATTCTTGAGCTTTTCAATTAATAAAAGCACTGCAGTTTTTGTATTCATTTTAATAATTCTTTTTTTTTCCATTTTAATAATTCTTTTACTGTTTTTCGCCAGTGAGCCAGAATTTGAGGCCAACTTATGAAGGACAGTTGTAGTGGGTTACTGGTCACCACACCTGACCTGGGTTTGGTGTTGAGTATTACCTGTGGGTGTTGTAGTGCTTACGTTTGGGTAGTATGAATACCTGCCTCTCTTAAACGAGGAGTTTGGACAGTGTGACCCTTCTGAGTCTTACAGTACTAAAATTCTGTATTCTATTGGATCTGCTTTTATAACAGTAGTTAACAGTTTTTTACAAGTTATTATCATTTGTATTCTATAAATAATGTATATAAATTTCTGGCAAGTTAGATGTAAACTAGTGTTTGCTTAGCAAGCCTTTGTGAGTCATGGCACTTTACACTATTGACTCTGAGCTAATATTAGTTTATAGTAATTTACTAATTGAACATTTACTGTGCTCTGTTTTAGGTATTTTATATGCATTACCTGAATCTGAAAGAAAGCTGCAGAGTTCCATTCAGGATTTGTGTGTCACGTGGTGGGAGAAAGGTCTGCCTGCCAAGGAAGATATGGGAAAGACTGCTTTTATCATGCTGTTAAGGAAGAGCCTGCAGACTAAAACAGTATGTTTACTTTTTAAAATAGTGCATGTGTTTATACCAGTTATGAATTATGTTCACTCATAAGTGGCCTGACTGCAGTTGCTTCCTGGGTTAGGGTCTTTTTTAAGATGTTTGGGGGAGGGCAGCAGGCAATGGCTCCACATTGCAGTTTCATGCAGGCTTTCTCCTCTACCTTCCAGGGTGTGTGGTCCTTGCCCTCTCTTACCACTTCATGGTAGCAAGGCGGCTGCTCCACCTCCACTTTGTTGTGTGAGTTCCAGGCTGGAGGAAGAGGCAGGGAAGCAGCAAGGGCCAGACCTCAGAAGTTCTTAACCTATAGCCACATCTATCTGCTGCAGATGGGATTTTGTATATGTGCTGCCGAAGCGAGCACGCAGATGGGATTTTGAAGGGTTACATTGCCACTGTTAGCAAAAGTGGATATTTTTAGTAGCGAAGAAGGGATGAGATAAGTGGGAATGGCTGCCCATCTTAGTGTGGTCCTCTGAGACTGCATAGGATTGGATGTGTGTGGTGAAGGGTGATGGGGCAGGAGTGGTAGAGAAAGTCCTCGGGCCCACGTGGAGGCACCACACCTGTAGGATGTGGGGTCGTGTCAGACTAAAGCCTAGACCTAAAGTTTTAGAGAGCAGGTTTGAGGATTGGATTTAACTTGGTGCATTTCTCAGCCTTTCATCTTTGGTGTGCAGTTAAGATATCCAGAAAGAGAACTGTTTCTGTCCCCTGATCAAGAGAACAAAAGATATTTAATGTTCATCTTAGAAAATTGGGCAAGTGAAGAAGGGAAAATGAGGAAAATGAAATCCTCTGTAATTCCACTACCTAAGGAATTCCCATTTTAGGGATATTTAGGAATTTCTCTTCCTCTTTCTTCCCCTCATACCTTTACTTTCTTATGGCAGATTCTTAGAAATGAGATTCATGGTAAGTGGGTTTGACCTTGATACCCATTGCCAATTTCCTAGCAAGCTTGCACTTCATCACACTCCCACTATCTGGGTCTGTCTCACCATGACCTCCAAGGAGCCGCCAGTTTGATGACAGAAAAGACTGTCTACTCCCACAGTTTGTCATAGGATTGTCATTGTTGGTTTATCTTTTTAAAAACTGTTTTTAAAAAATCATTTTTCCTGTCTTTCTGTTTAGCTTTTATTTTTTATATTTATTTGTTTGTTTGTTTATTTATTTATTTATTTATTTATTTTCTGTTTAGCTTTTAAATCAAGACTTTACTTAATGTCTCTAGTGTTTTACACCTGTGTGGTAGCATGTGGGCGCCACTAGCAGCACAGGGCTATTTAAGTTTCACTTGTAGTGAGGAAAACTAAACACCAGGTCCCTCATCGCATTGGTCACACTTCTGTGCTCTGTAGCCTAACAGGGCTGGTGGCTGCTGCACTCGGCATTGCAGAAACCAGATAGTGCTGCCTATTGGTGCTTCTGTTTGCTTTTGCCATGGTTTTTTCCTTTTTGATGAATAGAGTTGTAATTATTTATTACATAAAGTGTTCTTATTGTAAATTTGAAATGTGACCTTAATTGTTTATTAAAAAACTAACATTTTTCTTTATGTCATTTCTAGGGCACAGACATATGTCGGCTTTGGCGTATTCATCAGGCTTTATATTGCTTTGATTATGATTTAGAGGAAAGTAAAGAAATTAAAGATATGCTACTTGAGTGTTTCATAAGTGTTAAATATATCAAGAAAGAGGAGGTAACCAGGTTTTTTCTCTTTTGGTGTTTCTGTGAACTGCTTTTTAATGGTTGTTTTCCCTGAGTTCATGTAGTTGCTTTTGTACCACACTCAGTGTTCTAATGAAAGAGTCAGCCTAGCTCTCGAGTTGTTATATTTATTGCACATTTTTACCACATAGTAGTATTATGCATACATTTTATAAATTGTTGCTTATTTCATCATTAAATCAGATGGTAATAGGTGGCTGTGAATCCTAGGGGAGCTGGGATTACACTTTAAATTAAGAATGGGGATCCCTGCGTGGCGCAGTGGTTTGGCGCCTGCCTTTGGCCCAGGGCGCGATCCTGGAGACCCAGGATCGAATCCCACATCGGGCTCCTGGTGCATGGAGCCTGCCTCTCTCTCTGCCTATGTCTCTGCCTCTCTCTCTCTCTGTGACTATCATAAATAAATAAAAAATTAAAAAAAAAATAAATAAATTAAGAATGATCGGGGATCCCTGGGTGGCTCAGCGGTTTAGTTGCCTACCTTCGGCCCAGGGTGTGATCCTGGGGTCCCGGGATCATGTGCCACATCGGGCTTCCTGCATGGAGCCTGCTTCTCCCTCTGCCTGTGTCCCTGTCTCTGTCTCCCTCTCTCTCTCTCTCTCTCTCTCTGTATCTCTCATGAATAAATAAATAAATCTTAAAAAAAAAAAAAAGATTGAATGGGAGATGGGCTAGATAGGTGATGGGCATTAAAGAGGGTACTTGCAATGAGCACTGGATGTTGTGTTTAAGTGATGAATCAGACCAGAAACCAATATTGCATGGTATGTTCACTAACAAATTTTTTTCTTAAAGATTTTATTTATTCATGAGGGAGAGAGAGAAAGAGAGAGGCAGAGACACAGGCAGAAGGAGAAGCAGGCTCCATGTAGGCAGCCCGACTTGGGACTCGATCCCGGGACTCCAGGATCATGCCCTGGGCCTAAGGCAGGCACTACACCACTGAGCCACCCAGGGATCCCCTCACGAACAAAATTTTAAAAATAAGGTTGAGAAAGCACTTCCCAGTGGATTGAACGTGACACTCTGCCCTAATCCTGGCTAACTGGCATATACTCAGAACCATCATCACATAATATTCTCAGATTTCTTTTTTTCTGCCATCCAGTCAATCCAAAGAGCAGCTTCTGGCCACTGCTGCATGGTCCGTTTTGGTGGTCATTCCCACATGAGGCTACTGAGCATGTGGACTGTGGCCAGCAAATTATAACCTTCATGGATTCAAAACTTATTATGAAAAAGAATGTAAAATGGCTCATTAGCTATTTTTATATACTTATTACATATTTAAATGGTAATAATTTGGTTATGTTGGCTTAGGTAAATATATTATTAAAATTAATTGAATCTTTTTTCCTTTTATTACTGTGGCTATTAGAAAATTAAAAATTGGGGATCCCTGGGTGGCTCAGCAGTTTGGCGCCTGCCTTTGGCCCAGGGCGCGATCTTGGAGTCCCGGCATCAAGTCCCATGTTGGGCTCCCAGCGTGGAGCCTGCTTCTCCCTCTGCCTGTGTCTCTGCCTCTCTCTCTCTGTCTATCATGAATAAATAAATAAATAAATATTAAAAAAAAAAAGGAAAATTAAAAATTATGGAGTGGCTTGTATAGTTCTCTTGAACAGTTCTGACTTGTTATCTTAGGATTCGGATTTAGTCCTTTACTGAATGTGGACTATATTCCCATGCTAGAAGTGCAAAGAAGAATGTTTATATTACAGAAAATAGCCTTTGTTTGGTCATTGCCTCATACATACATGAGGCAAAAGGAGGAAGTCGCCACTCCTCCCTGAAGTAGGTGAGGAAAGACTTCTTGGATTTGAGGTCCATAAATGAAGGTCCTACAGCTAGTCAGGAGCAAAGACACGGTTTGACCTTGCTTTGCTTGCTCGAGCATACCCTCTCCAGCTAGAGAGGTTAAAAGGGCCATATGTGGTCACTGATCATACTGACCAGATCCCTGTCTGCTCACCTACTAGATGGTGGCCTTAATGAGACTACTTTGAACCTTGTGTTTCCTTCTGTAAAATAGGAAGCACAGTGGTTCTTTGTCACAGTTCCAGAGGGACAAAGTGCCGTGCATACATGCCTAGAGCCATTAGCATAGCGCCTGGCAGGTTCTGAGCACGTGGGAGGTATTCCAACTGCTCATTGCTGTTACCAACTCATCGTCGTTGGTAAAGACGCCTCAGGCCTGTGCCCTCAGCACCTCCAGGACTGTGGTAGAGTGTGAGGCTCAGAGCCAAGCAGCAGAGGGGGCCAGACAAGTCAGTTCCACTTACAGTGACTTGTACATAGTGGGTGCTGACCTGCATGTCAGCCTGTGTGTGTGTGGAGGTGCAATTGGTAGTACAGGCATAAACGTATGTCTCTTTTAACACTCCCCCCTTTTTTTTTTAAATTGATGTCTTTTGAATTTATGATATCTAAACTTAGTTTCCTAATGAGTCCTTACTTTGGTTAGTTCATTCTGGATAAATGACAAATATCTTGTGCTATCATGTCAAGTACTTATAGTAAATACTTTTTAAGTATTAAAAAGTATTACCCATGCCTTTTGCAAGCATGGGTGCCCTGCTATTTATATCAAAGTGTGTTGCATTTCTATGGGATTCCAGAGACAGTACTGGTGGACTGGTAAGCAGTAAAGAGGTGAGGGTATTGTTTGCAGGAAAAGTTTTAGATATATTTTATGTGCTGTATAGAGTGTAAGAATCGTATTACTGCTTTTTAGGGCCATGTGTCATCTAGTAGTATGCATATAAACTAACACGGGGACTGTGTGTATTTGAAAATTCTAGTTTGGCAGATACTAAGCCTCTTCACAAGTCCTCACTTTTCTCATTTATAAAAGATGAAATGAAGGATTCTTTGATCTTAGCTAATGTAGACAGAGCCAGAATGAAATGTTTGTGGAGCATTTACAAATTGAGCTACTGAGCAGTATGGGACATGTCTGTGCAGTCCTGTGGCTGAGCACAGGAGATCAGTGCTGGACCCTCCAGAGGGGAGATCCTTTTGTCGTGGCCCTGCTCCTGAGCTCTATCCTAGACTCCAACACCCCCATTGAGGCCCTGAGTTGTAGTTATATATGCTTCCTTCACTGAGAATAACAGACTTTTCTGTTACTAACATCCAAGGAATTGTTTCCTTTTTAGTTATCTGAACTTTTTATTTGGTTGCAACATTGTATCTTATTTTTTTTTATAGGGAAGAAGATTTCTTAGTTCACTCTTCATTTGGAATGTAAATTTTATTAAAATGATCCACGAGACCGTTAAAAACCAGTTACAGGGGTTACAAAAGTAAGTATTGAGGGCAATTGGTATTTTGTGTTGTCTTGATGATTTTAGAATATGGTATTTGACCTGACTTTTAAAGTTATATTAATTGGGACACCTGGGTAGCTCAGCGGTTGAGCATCTGCCTTCCGCCCAGGGTGTGATCTTGGAGTCCCCGGATGAAGTCCCACATCCAGCTCCCTGCATGGAGCCTGCTTCTCTCTCTCTGCCTGTGTCTCTGCCTCTCTCTGTGTCTCTCATGAATAAATAAAATCTTAAAAAAAAATAGTTATATTAATGTATTGGAAGCTTTAAAAATTATCTCTTAGATTATATTATTTGTGATGTACTGTTTTTACTATGTGTTGTTTTTAACTACATATTATGTATTATTGTATCACTGTATAGTTTTTTCCCCGCTGTAGGAAGTCATTTTCAGTAATGACATTTAAGTTAAGATTTTAACTCGTGGTCGTTCTTTAAATAGTCAAAATATTTACCAGTTAAATCTTAGTCTCAATTGCAGTATGGACATGGACACGGAATAAATTCCAGGTCACAAGTACTTCTGATACCATTTTTTTTTTTTAAGATTTTATTTATTCATTCATAAGAGAGAGACAGAGACACAGGCAGAGGGAGAAGCAGGCTCCATGCAGAGAGCCAGATGTGGGACTTGATTCTGGGTCTCCAGGATCACACCCTGGGCTGAGGGCAGGCGCTAAACTACTGAGCCACCCAGGGATCCCCTTCTGATACCATTTGAATGTAATGTCTACTTTCCTGTTTACTGTGGACTGAGCTATGTGGTTGGGTGGGAAGAGTCCTGCAGTCAAAGAGTCTAGGGATGCATGCACAAGTCGGAGCTCTC
Organism: Canis lupus dingo; assembly: GCF_003254725.2. Classification (NCBI taxonomy): domain Eukaryota; kingdom Metazoa; phylum Chordata; class Mammalia; order Carnivora; family Canidae; genus Canis; species Canis lupus. The sequence goes on along the minus strand of NC_064258.1, from coordinate 21,684,680 downwards.
AGCCTCTTAGAACCTCACAGCAGTTGGAGCTGTCACGGTGAATGTTTGAATGTTTTCTGTTTGCCAGGTGTAGGGTTCAGTGCGTAATCTGCTCTGCAGCTGAGTACTTAGTGTGCATTTTCAAATGGAATCCTTCAACTGTTGAGGTGGGCTTGGTTGCTGAGTTTCCCTCTGTCAGGCAGCTAGCTTTGGTTAAGTACTGAGCTGAGATTTGACTCTGACTCAATGACAGAGCTCCTGCTGTTTGCTAGAATGCTTTCTCCTCCTGTTTCCCTACTGGCAGAATATTGGGGTTGAACTAAGGGGCTCAAACTCATGACTTCGAGATCCAGGAGTCCCTGGCTCTGTCAGAAAAACAAAATAAATAATAAACTTAAAAAAAAAAAAAGTGTAGGGGATCCCTGGATGGTTCAGCGGTTTAGCGCCTGCCTTTGGCCCAGGGCGTGGTCCTGGAGTCCCGGGGCGTCGGGCTCCCAGCATGGAGCCTGCTTCTCTCTCTGCCTGTGTCTGCCTCTCTCTTTGTGTCTCATGAATAAGTAAAATCTTAAAAAAAAAAAAAAAGAAAAAAAAAAGTGTAGTGGTTTGAACATGCATTAACTTTCTTTTTTTCCCATAGATCTTTGATGGTATACATTGCAGAAATTTATTTCAGAGCTTGGAAAAAGGCCTCAGGAAAAATATTGGAGGTATTTTCATTTTATTAAATGTTAACATTCATTTTTGTTGTATTCTAGTAAATAATAAGTTGTCATGGATAGTCATTTAATATGTGTTGATGCTCTTTGTCAAAATAAAGTCAGATAATGAGACTCCATGGGATGGAGACTTCATTCTCATTCCCACAAATGTTCATGCTCAGTCTGAGACCCAGGATTCCTGCCACTCATTGAGATGTGTGGTTTGAGTGAAATCAAGATTTGCCCCATATCATTTTGGTAGGTTTATTGGATCTGTAATGTCCACCCACCTGTAGCTGCCATGCACTGGGAATGTGCCTAGTCTGAGTTGAGACGTGCTATAAGTGTAAGAAACACACCAGATTCTGAAGACATAGTGGGGGAAGAAGAATGTAAAATATCTCATGGGATCCCTGGGTGGCGCAGCGGTTTGGCGCCTGCCTTTGGCCCAGGGCGCGATCCTGGAGACCCGGGATCGAATCCCACGTCGGGCTCCCGGTGCATGGAGCCTGCTTCTCCCTCTGTCTGTGTCTCTGCCTCTCTCTCTCTCTCTCTCTCTCTCTCTCTCTGTGACTATCATGAATAAATAAAAAAAATAAAAAATAAAAAAATAAAATATCTCATGAATGTTGTTTTAAAAATACTGCTTGCATGTTGAAATGATAGTGTTTTGGCTATATTGGGCTGAACAAAATACATTACTACAATAATTTTGCTTGTTTCTTTGTTTTTAATATTGCTATGAGAAAGTTTTTATTTATGATTTTATTTACTTGACACAGAGAGAGAGAGAGAGAGAGCACAGGCAGGGTGAGCTGCAGGCAGAATGAGAGGGAGAAGCAGACTCCCCACTGAGCAGGGAGCCTGAGGTGGGGCTCCATCCCAGGACCCTGCGATCATGACCTGAACTGAAGGCAGATGTCTAAATGACAGAACCTCCCAGGCACCCCACCACTAGAAAATTTAAAATTGAGTTTGTGGTTAGGGTTCTGTTTCTGTTGGGCTTTTTTGCTCAGGAACCTCAAACTACCTCTTTCAGTTACATTATTGTTGAGAAATTAAAGACATTTGTTTTGAATTACGGCTAACCTTGAATGACTGTGGAATATCTATCTGCATTATGAAGATGTGGCTGTGTAATTCACAATCACAGTAAGGCTCAAAGGCTCTTTTGGAAAAATATCAGAATACTTTTTGTCAATATCCTTTGTGTTTTTCTTATACTAGTCTGTCAAACATGTTTTCTTTCTGAGAGTAAAATTTTTAATCTAAGTCAGAGAGGGGAGCAGGCCCTGAGCTGGTGGGTTGGGGAGAGCTTTACTGATCTCTGGAGCTTCCTTCTGTCCACTCCGCTCCTGTGCAGCTTAAACTTGGTTTATCACTGACTTCCACTTCTAGAAGAGGAAATGATCTCTCATATCCCCTGCTGACAGCATCTACAGTCATTTTGCAGTGTAAAAGTTTTTGGAGGAAGGGACAAAACCAGGACATTGCTATACATTTTTGCAGTTTTATTATTCATGACATTTGTTCATAGGAAAGAATATTGGTCCCCCTTTTCTCTAATAGTGGATTTATTTGTTTGTTTACTTAAAGATTTTAGTTATTTATTCATGAGAGGACAGGCAGAGACACAGGCCGAGGAGAAGCAGGCTCTCTGCAGGGAGCCTGATGCAGGGCTGGATCTTGGAACTCCAGATCAACTGCTGAGCCACCCAGGTGTACCTCCAATAGTGGTTTTAAAAATAAATGTTGGGCAGCCCGGGTGGCTCAGCGGTTTAGCGCTGCCTTCAGCCCAGGGCGTGATCCTGGAGTCTTGGTATCGAGTCCCGCGTTGGGCTCCCTACATGGAGCCTGCTTCTCCCTCTGCCTGTGTCTCTGCCTCTCTCTCTCTGTCTTTCTCTGTCTCTCATAAGTAAATAAATAAAAAAAGATAAAAAATAAAAATAAATGTTTGTAGGGGTGCCTGGCTGGCTCTGTTGGTGGAATGTGCAACTCTTGATTTCTAGTTGTGGGTTTGAGCCCTGTATTGGGTGTAAAGATCACTAAAAATAAATAAATTCCGTTTAAAAAAAATGTAATAGTTGCACACATAATTGTTTGATCGAATCTGTACTGAATTTTAGTGCAGCTCTGTACTTCTCAGGCTCGGCTTCCCTCTTCCTCCCTCCCTTCCAATTTTTCAAGCAAGTTCCAAATAGGACATCTCATATCTATGTGCTTCAGTATGCATCTCTAAGGAATATGGTTATATACGGCCTTTAACATACTTAACAAAATTAACATTTTCCGGGTATTTTTTTTAAAACATTTAAATTTCTCTGCTTTGTTTCAAAAATGTCTTTTTATAGTTTTTTTAGGGAAACAGGATCCAATAAGTCTATGGCATTTCCTTGTTACGTCATTTAAATCTCTCAGAGCATTCCTCCCTCTCTCCTTTTGTGTTTTTAAAACCTGTGCCCCGCGTGAATATGTTGAAGAAACTGGGTCGGTTGTCCTGTAGAATGTCCATATTCTGATAGTTAACTCTAAAGGTTCAACTTTTGTGGCACAAATACTTAGTAGGTAGTGCCATGTATCCCATGTCAGCGTGTGGTTCCCCGTAGGTAGTGATGCTAAGATTAGTGGCTTCAGGTGAAGGAAGTATTTTCAGAGATAATAAAGAGGGCTAATAGTAGTAACAGGCTTTCCTAATGTCCTTCCCTAAAGCCATGGGAACCTAGGGCTTGGAGGCAGAGTCCAGGGTAACGGACCAGAGGATCCGCAGGGGATTTCGGCTGCTCCCTGTGGTTGGGTCTGCCTTCTCTGCCCAGTTCTGGAGGTTGTAGGTGTTGTGGGCTAACCGAAGAGCTCCCTACAGCCAACTCCCTACTGCCCTCCATGGAAGCCCTGAAAGATGTTGTTTCAGGCACTTTGGAGTCCTTGTCCCCATCTTGAGGGTAGTTCAGCGTCAGCTCTGGGGAGGCTCTTGGAACAGACTCAGTCCCTAGGTCGTCTGGTTCAGGATGACTCAGAAGAGAGGCCCTCAGGGCATGCTCAGGCTCTGAGCCATCTGGCTTGAACTAGCCTCAGGTGGTAGGGAGAAGCTTGCTGTGCCACCTGGCACAGATTTGGTATTTCATCAAACAAGGTAGAAGAAACCAAAGGAATATCAAAACTAAAGGGATTCCAAGAGGTATAGATTTGAAATAGGAGTGCTCTGAGTGAGGGATCCTGGTGCTTTCCCTCATGATCTAGAGGACCCGTGGAGCCGCCTCAGCAGCTACGCTGCCTGTCCTGACCTCTGTCGGAGCACGTGCGCCAAGTACTAACAATGTGTTTGCCATTCCAGACCATTGAAAACAGCTGCATCCAGGACTTCATGCACCACGGGATCCACCTTCCACGCAGGTCTCCTGTGCACTCTAGGGTGCGTGAGGTAAGCAAACCATTGTGGTGCTAGTCATGGATTTTTTGATAAAGCTGATAAGTCCTAGCTTTGTTTTTAGATTATTGTTTTTGTTAAATTTAAAAATTAAGTTAACCCCTCTCATGCATCAGCCTAAAGGACTTTCTCAGAGTCTTAGTATTTGGTATCTGGCAGTTTTAACTAGAAGAAAGGTATGTTATTGAGAGTCAGAACTTTTTTCAAATAATCTTTAAATTCTTTGACATAAAAATGTTCAGAATCATTACTGTCTAACTGCCATACCACTTTTTCAAAAACAATATTTGGAATTATTTTTATTACTTATTTTCATATGTTAAATTTTCATTTTGATATTCTGTAAACCAAATGGAATAAATGTTTGGATAGTTTCTTGTGTGTGTTTTTTTTCTTTTTTAATTTTTATTTATTTATGATAGTCACACACACACACACACACACACACACACAGAGAGAGAGAGAGGCAGAGACACAGGCAGAGGGAGAAGCAGGCTCCATGCACCGTGAGCCCGACGTGGGATTCGATCCCGGGTCTCCAGGATCGCGCCCTGGGTCAAAGGCAGGCGCTAAACCACTGCGCCACCCAGGGATCCCCTCTTGTGTGTTTTTAAAAGCTAATCTCAGGGGTGCCTGGCTGGCTCAGTCAGTAGAGCATGTGATTTTTTTTTTTTAAGATTTTATTTATTTATTCATGAGAGACACATAGAGGAGGCAGAGACACAGGCAGAGGGAGAAGCAGGCTCTTTGCAGGGAGCCTGATGTGGGACTTGATTTCCAGACCAGGATCACGCCCTGAGCCGAAGACAGATGCTGTACTGCTGAGCTACCACGGCATCCCCAGAGAATGGGATTCTTGATGGCAAGGTCATGAGTTTGAGCCCCATCCATGTGTAGCATAGAATTTACCCAAAACAAATTTAAAAAATTTTTTAAAGCTAGTCTCAGAATTTAGATGTGAATTTTATACTTACATTGTAAATGATCTGACTAAATGAGGCTTTATTTTCAATGTCTTAATGACACTGATAGGTGTTTGATAATAATAATGATCTTGGCAGATGGAATTGGGAAATGTGGTCTGTTTAGGACACAGGGTCAGTATCCTGAACCAGGAGTGATGCCTTGTGTGTTTGCTGTTAGTTTTGGCAACTGTGTATCAAGAAGCTAAATGAATAAAGACTTACCTTTTTAGTGTAGTGAAATTACTATTATTTATAGAATGTAAACATACATTAATTATATTAAGCTTGAAAGGATAAGGAAACATTTCTTTACATTATTGATACTTTACTTTGAGTTATCCAAAGATAAACCCAGAGATAAATATATCTAGTTGATGCTTGACCTCCAGCCCCAATGACACACAATCCTAGTGTGGCTTCAGTAGGTTGTAGGTCAGCTTGGGTCATTTATTTGGCGTTTCAGATTCTCTCTCTCTCTCTTTTTTTTTTTTTTTTTTAATATTTTATTCATTTATTCATGAGGGATAGAGAGGCAAGATTCTCTTTAATCATAAAGAATGATAGCATGTTAAATTAGATAAATTTGTGATGTTGATTGCTTCCTTCTTAGTACCAAATAAGTTAAGACTTTTTCCCCTAAGGCTTCTTTTGATATTTGATTTTCTGCTCTGGTAATCTGAGTAATTAAGATATTATAAGTATAGATATCACTGATTGGTAAACTATGGGAAAATACATAGAATTAAAAGGAAGAGCATTAATTATATTTCACTTTTTGAATGCAGTATGTTCCTGGACTTTTAATTCTTATTGTTGCTTACAACACATTGTAGCTTCTTCCTCAAATCCCTTTTTTGGGTAAACATCACATTTCTATAATAAATTATTTTACTGATATGTTGAAAGAAGGTTTAGGAAATGCTTCAGACATTTGAAAGTAAAAATCCCTATACTGTTGATGAAAATCTTCTAACATTAGGTATTTGGGGTTTTTTTAAGATATTTTTTATTTATTTGAGAGAATGAGAGCACACAAGCAGGGGGAGCAGCATAGGGAGAGGGAGAAGCAGGCTCTCCGCTGAGCAGGGAGCCTGACATAGGGCTCCATTCTGGGTCTCTGGGATCATGACTTGAGCAAAGGCAGATGCTTCAGGCAGACTGAGCCACCCAGGCACCCCTAAAATTAGGTGCTTTTAATGGTTGCCTAACTCTGGGAATATATACTAAAGCCCACTGAATTATGTACTTTAAAAGAGTGACTTTCATGGTTTGTGACTTATAACAATAAAATTGTTTAAAAATCTTCCTGTACACATTCAATGCAATCCCTATCAAAATACCATGGACTTTCTTCAGAGAGTTGGAACAAATAATCTTAAGATTTGTGTGAAATCAAAAAAGACCAAATAGCCTGGGGAATATAGAAAAAGAAAACCAGAGCCGGAGGGCATCACAATGCCGGATTTAAGTTGTACTACAAAGCTGTGATCATCAAGACAGTGTGGTACTGGCACAAAAACAGACACACAGATCAAGAGAACCCAGAAATGGGCCCTCAACTCTATGGTTAACTAATATTTGACAAAGCAGGAAAGACTATCCACTGGAAAAAGGGCAGTCTCTTCAATAAATGGTGCTGGGGAAATTGGACATCCACATGCAGAAGAATGAAACTAGACCACTCTCTTGCACCATACACAAAGATAAACTCAAAATGGATGAAAGATCTAAATGTGAGACAAGAATCCATCAAAATCCTAGAGGAGAACACAGCCAACACCCTCCTTGAACTTGGCCACAGTAACTTCTGGCAAGATACATCTATGAAGGCAAAGGAAACAAAAGCAAAAATGAACTATTGGGACTTAAGAGAAAAAGCTTCTGCATAACAAAGTAAACAGTCAACAAAACTAAAAGACAACCTACAGAATGGGAGAAGATAATTGCAAATGACCTATCAGATAAAGTGCTAGTTTCCAAGATCTATAAAGAACTTATTAAACTCAACAGCAGAGAAACAATCCAATCATGAAATGGGCAAAAGACATGAACAGAAATTTCACCAAAGAAGACATAGACATGGCCAACAAGCACATGAGAAAATGCTGTGCATCACTTGCCACCAGGAAAATACACATCAAAACCACAATGAGATACCACTTCACACCAATGAGAATGGTGAACATTAACAAGACAGGAAACAACAAATGTTGGAGAGGATGTGGAGAAAGGGGAACTCTCTTGCACTGTTGGTGGGAATGTGAACTGGTACAGCCACTGTGGAAAACTGTGTGGAGGTTCCTCAAAGAGTTAAAAATAGATCTGCCCTATGACCCAGGAATTGCACTGCTGAGGATTTACCCCAAAGATATAGATGGAGTGAAAAACTGAGACACCTGCATCCCAAAGTTCATAGCAACAATGTCCACAATAGGCAAACTGTGGAAGGAGCCTTGGTGTCCATCGAAAGATGAATGGATAAAGAAGATGTGGTCTCTGTATACAATGGAATGTTACTCAGCCATTAGAAACGTGATTCAACGTGGATAGAACCTGGAGGGTATGATGCTGAGTGAAGTAAGTCAATTGGAGAAGGACAAACATTATATGGTTTCATTCATATGGGGAATATAAAAATAGTGAAAGGGATTAAAGGGGAAAGGAGAGAAAATGAGTGGGAAAAATCAGACAGGGTGATAGAACTTGAGAGACTCTTAACCCTGGGAAGTGAACAAGGGGTAGTGGAAGGGGAGGGGGACAGGGTGACTGGGTGATGGGCACTGAGGGGGGCACTTGACAGGATGAGTGCTGGGTGTTATAGTATATGTTGGCAAATCGAACTCCAATAAAAAAAGTTATACAAAAAAAATCTGTAAGGAGCATTTGTGTGGCTCATTCAGTTGAGTGTGTGACTCGTGGTCTCAGCTTTGATCTCAGGATCATAGGTTCAAGCCCTGAGTTGAGCTCCAGGTTGGACATGGAGCCTACAAAATAAATAAATGAATGAATAAATGAATAAATACCTACCAACCTACCTTTCTGTAAAGTGAGTATACGATTGATACCAAAACTTGATAATATTTTACACGCAAAAGAACTGTAGTATAATATCACCACCGTCAATACAATTTTCTACATAAAAAATTAACAATCAGAAAATAATCCCCAGACTGTAGTTCGTTTAGGATAAAGTTGATTCAGGTTCAAACACTTAAAGTATAACCTATTGTTGGATAGCTTAACTTAGTTTTTATTTTCCACTTTTCACTAATAGAATTTTAGTTCTAAAGAAGAGTGGTGAATTAAGGAATTTTGGCAAAACTGAGTTGCTGGAGACAAGAGTCTGAAGAGTTATGGGAAGACTGGCTAGTGAAGAGGGCAATAGGACAAAGTAGTGGATGCTGAGTGTACAGCCCATCCTTTGATTGTTCCTAAGCTTGGGGATGATCAATATCTAAGTTAAGCTGGTACGGTAAAGGCCCACAGAGCAGTGACACCCATTTTGAGATATATGCATGTTTCAGATGCTCTTCAAGGTTCTTCGAACCAGACACTTGTAGCCAGCTCATTTTGGAACCAGAAGGGGCTATAGAAACCATTCAGGCTGACTCCTTTACACACACTCCTCCTCCACTTCACCTTGAAGGTCAGAGGTCTCTGAACTCATTTTGAGGTTATTTGACTTTTGGTAGAAGGGTAGAAACTATGACCCAAAGTCATTGATCTTTGTTTCTTCATAGGCTTCTTTCCATGTGATTTCTCTCATGTGTTTAGTACAGTCAATATCTATTGTTATATCTTCTCTTAGGGAAGAGTTGTCAAGACTTGTGAAGCATGAGGGCCTGTTTTGGTGTAGAGGACAACCTGCCCTCTCTGTTCAAAGTAGGATCTTAAATGCTGTTTTTGAAAACATTACCTTTCTTTCTTTCTTTTCTTGGATCTCAGGTGCTGAGTTATTTTCATCATCAAAAGAAAGTTCGTCAGGGAGTGGAAGAGATGCTTTACAGATTGTATAAACCCATCCTTTGGAGAGGACTAAAGGTACACCTATTAAATACTCCATCCATGTTAAGAATGTGCTCATTATGCTTTTGAATTTATTGTGCTGTAATTCAGGCTTGTGATAAGGCAGTATAAATGACACTGGAAGCTGGGGGCTTTCTGAAGTTTGGGACACTTTTTTTTTTTTTTTTTTTAAGATTTATTCATGAGAGGCACACAGAGAGGCAGAGACACAAGCAGAGAGAGAGAAGAGAGAAGCAGGCTCCATGCAGGGAGCCCAATGTGGGACTTGATCCCCGGACTCCAGGATCATGCCTGAGCCGAACATAGACGCTCAACCGCTGAGCCACCCAGGCATCCCTGGGACAAATGTTTTATTCTTGTATTAAAAACATTTTTAGGCCTATTAGACTGGGAATCTGAATTGGTTTAGTGCAGATTCCACAGTAGGAAGGGCATTTGTCATGCCATATAAACCAGCAGAGGTGTTGAGGTTCTGTATAGCTGAGCTGGGCCATCCTGGCTCTCAGAACCTTCTGCTGATGACTGAGACACAGAATCACAGCTGTCGGGGAGTGATGGAATTAACATGAATGATTTTCTACATGGTAAACCTAGTGTTTCTGTTTCTTAGTGACATAAGATGAGCTTTGAGATGAGGAATTGGGTCTTTATTTTTTTTTTTAAAGATTTATGTATGTATTTTAGAAAGAGTGTGTGCATCTGTAGGGAGGGGCAGAGGAAGAGAATCTCAAGCAGACTCCCACTAAGCAGGGAGTCTTACCCCGGGCTCAATCTCACAACCTATGAGATCATGACCTGAGCTGAAAGCAAGAGTTAGAGGCTTAACCAACTGCACCACCAAGGTGCCCCAAAAACATGTGGTTTGTACCCTCTTTCCGTCTTTCTTTTCTTTTCTTTTCTTTTCTTTTCTTTTCTTTTCTTTTCTTTTCTTTTCTTTTCTTTTCTTTTCTTTTCTTTTCTTTCTTTTCTTTTCTTTTTTTCTTTTCTCTGTCTTTCTGTCTTTCTTCCTGTCTTCCTTTCTTCCTTTCTTCCTTCCTTTCTTTCGTAGGCTCCACGCATGGAGCTTGAACTCATGACCCTGAGATCAACACCTGAGCTGAGATCAAGAGCCAGATGCTTAACCGACTGAGCCAGCCAGGTGCCCCCAGGTCTTTTAATATCTGTCCTTACTGAGCCAAGGGTTTGGTTTAGCCCATGGATTGTCTAAGTTTGGTCAGTTTAAAGGTTGTAATTGTCTTTAATATGTAAGTAAGTCTATATTGAGATACTTAGAACCATTTAGGAAATCTATATTGAAGCCTTTGAATGTTTGCTCTTTGGATTCTGAAACACTCTTTCCTTATTCCAGGCCCGAAACTCTGTGGTCCGGTCAAATGCTGCCCTACTGTTCATTGAAGCATTTCCTATTAGAGATCCAAATTTCAATGCTATTGAAATGGATAGTGAAATTCAGAAACAGTTTGAAGAACTCTATGTATGTATTGCATGTGACTGAGTCCCCTATGATGTCAGCTATATCTGGGCCTGTTGTGGGTCCTGGCCCCCTCCTCCCCCACCCCCACCACTCCATAACTACCTGTGTGCTGCCCTCTGATGGCAGGCTTTCTAGATCTTGACACTTCATAGAAATCCATGTTCTTCCTGGTGCCTTCTCTCACAGTGTGGACCCAATAGTTTTATTCTTTTTGTCACCTTTGGAACATCTAATTATTTATTACTCTGTATAATTTTAAATGTTTTCCCTGTCTTCTTGTGTCCCCAGCACGGAGGCGGTATAATATGTAATTATAGTAGATTCCCAGATTTGATGCTACTTCTCTATAATTGTTATCACTTTTGGCAAGCCACTAACTTTTCTGTCTTTATCTGTGAATCGGGGATGTTGGTATTGCCTGCTCTCAAGTTGTGGGGTAGTGTGGATGAACAAACACTGGTGATGTTTTAAGGCAAGCCTGTGAATAATGCCTGCTGCAATAGATTTTTCAAACGACTGATTTTTCTTTTTTTTTTTTTTTTTTTTTCTGACTGATTTTTCAAATGAGACTTTAGAGCATTAGGATGCCACATTTATTTCCAAAGATACATGGATCTTCTTCATCCGGCTGGAAAGTGCTATCCTCTGTCTATTCCTCTACCTTCCCTTACATTTTCAGGGCTTCCTAACACAAGCTAAAAAATATTATTTATTGTCCTAGTTAGTAGAATAAAATTTTAGGAAGTGATAGCAAAAATGCCATGATAAAGGTGGTTAACCATGGCATTCCTAAAATACTTCCTTTTGTTGGTTTGTTTTTTAAGGTTCAGGATTTTTTTTTTTTTTTTTTTTTTTTTTTTTAAGAGAAAGGGAGCTAGCACGAATTGGGGGAGGGACAGAGGAAGACAGAGAAGCAGACTCCCTACTGAATGCAGAGCCTGACATGAGGCTCAGTCCCAGGACCCCGAGATCATGACCCAGCCAAAGTCAGATACTTAACTGACTGAGCACCTTGCTGCCTGTTTGTTTTTGATTTAATGAAAAATCTCAGGCATGCAACAAGTTGAAATAATAGTATAATGAATATGTATAGACTTGGCTCTTTGTATGCACATACATATATACATATGTGCACACGTGTGCATATACGTACATACACACCTCCATACAGACACACATCTAAAATGAACAGTCATTGGTATTTTGCTTTAAGTGCCTTATTTGCATGTATATTTATGTAAAATTCCCCTTGAGAATCATTAATTTTGTGGGGCTAATGTTGGTAGGCAAATCAAAGCTAGATTTTGGTAGTTTTTAGCCAAAAAATCTATGAAAACGTTTATTTTTCCTTTTTTAGTAGAGATTTTATTTTATTTATTTGAGAGAGACAGAGAGAGCATGAGCCAGAGGAGGGGCAAAGAGGGGGGAGAAGCAGTCTCCCTGCTGAACAGGAAGCCTGACTTGTGATTTGATCATGACCTGAACTGAAGTCAGGCACTTAACTGACTGAGCCACCCAGGTGCTCCAACTTTTGCTCTTTTTAACTCAGGTGTCCAAATCTGTGAACCACTGTTGTTTTTAAATGTGTAAGTGTCTGCCTTGGATGTGGTGATGGAGTGTGTGCTGCCAGTTTTCTACAGTACCTGCCATTTCACACATGCACAGGGAGGGTATGGCCCCCATGCTCCTGAGCAGAACACGTGCAAGCAAACTATAGATATCTTGCTGGGGACCTCCTTAGCCCTAGTGCTGGGCAGCAGCACACATAGCGATGGAGAGCATGGAGCCACACATTTTGTTTTGAATCCCACTTAATAAGTTTGGTCTTCATCAAATTGCATAACCTCTCTCTAGTCCTGTTTTTTCTTTAAAATTAGAAATAATATTCTGTAGGATTGTGACAAGGTCTCAATGAAAAATTGTAAGTGAAACATTTAGCTTAGTCCTAGCATTAAGATGACTAATGGTTATAGGTAAAAGGGATTTAGAGTACACTTATCTTTATAAGCACCGAGTACACTTATCTTTATAAGCACCTCTCTCTCCCCCTATGTCTATCATGAATAAATAAATAAAATCTTTAAAAAATAAATAAATAAATAACGATGTGGAGTACTTTTAAAAAAAATGAAAAGAAAAATAAATTATATATAGGAATGGAGATTCTTTAAATTTTTTTTTTTTAATTTATTTACGATTGTCACACACACACACACACACACACAGAGAGAGAGAGAGAGGCAGAGACACAGGCAGAGGGAGAAGCAGGCTCCATGCACCGGGAGCCCGACATGGGACTCGATCCCGGGTCTCCAGGATCGCGCCCTGAGCCAAAGGCAGGCGCTAAACCGCTGCGCCACCCAGGGATCCCGGAATGGAGATTCTTAATAGAGAAAATACCTAAAAGAAATGCCAAATCTCTGTTAGATTCTAACAGGTAAGCCGTATTAAAACTAGAATGCAGTCATCTATATTCAGATTAATCATTGTTAATTTTGTTTTTGTTTTGTTACCTATTAAAAAATAAAAATTACCTAATGTTAGGAGCACCCAGCTGGCTCAGTTGGTGGAGCATACAACTTTGGATCTCAGGGTCATGAGTTCCAGCCCCAGGTTGAGTGTAGAGATTACTTAAAATCTTTTTAAAAAAATTATTAAATGATATTTTATTTGAATAGAAAGGAAGAAAAAACTAAAAGATGATTGAAGTTAAATGTTTTTTCAGAACAAGAATTAAGTTCTAAATGATTCCTCTAAGTTTAACAGATAGAAAACACCAATGGTATAGTTGTTTAAAATTATGTATTTCTGGGCAGCCCTGGTGGCCCCGTGGTTTAGCGCTGCCTTCGGCCCAGGGTGTGATCCTGGAGACCCTGGATCGAGTCCCATGTTGGGCTCCCTGCATGGAGCCTGCTTCTCCCTCTGCCTGTGTCTCTGCCTCTCTCTCTCTCTCTGTGTGTCTCTCATGAATAAATAAATAAAATATTAAAAAATAAAATTATGTATTTCTTAGTGGAGATGGGTTTGTGTATTTCAAGTAGCAAAACTTAGCAGTCTCATAAAAATGAGATATCAATGTCTAAATGGGTTTTTAAAATAATAGTTTCAAAATTGAACATAATAATAGTCTCTGCTCCAGCAGAAAATGACTGGTGTGTGAGCAACATATCCTGTGGAGGCTGTGAATCACTTCTGGGGGTGAAATGAACCCGTGGGCAGTCATCAGAGCTTTAGGAGCTGAAATAGTTTCCATCAGCCCTGCTCTGCAGCAGGGCATTTTTTGGAGGCATAGATTTCTGAGTATTTGAATCCCAAAGTATTATTTTTTTCCCCTAACACCTAATTTGTAGTTTGGCCAGATCAAGAGAATTTTTTTATGTTCAAAATCATTTTTTTCTAGGACTGTTAAAATAGTCTGTATTGTTTTCTAGCATCAAGTGTTTCTGAAACTTTCAGGATGTTTTTCTCTTTTTTTTTTTTTGTTTTTTTTTTTGTTTTTTTGTTTTTTTTTTTGTTTGTTTTTCTCTTTTTTAAGAGATTGGACAATAATAGTCTCTAAAGTTCTTTTTTTTTTTTTTTAAGATTTTATTTATTTATTCATGAGAGACACACAGAGAGAGGCAGAGACATAGGCAGTGGGAGAAGCAGGCTCCCTCTGGGGAGCCGGATGCGGGACTCCATCCCAGGACCCTAGGATCATGCCCTAAGCCAAATTCAGATGCTCAACCACAGCCACCCAGGCGTCCCCAGGATGTTTTTCTGTGTCTTGATTTTTTTCCTCCCCTCTGCTGAGTTTACCAGGAAACTTAGTCTATTCGTTTGAATCTTAGGCAAATGAAGCTTTCTTAGTGTAATCTCTTTATTTTCTTTTTCTTGATGCCTGTTCTTTCCTAGCTCCTTTTAGGAGGCAGTGCAGTATAATAAAGAGCATCTGACAGGCCAGATGATAATGAGGGTAGGTCCGTGGACCATGTGGTCACAGCCATGGGCTGCATAGAAGTGAGTGAGTGTGGTTTGTTCCAGTAAGACTGTGTTTGAGAACACCAAAATTTAAATTTCATGTAATGTTCACATGTCACAAAATATTATTATTCTGTTTTTTTAAGCATTTAGAAATGAAAAATCATTCTTAGGCATTGTGGACCACACACAGATGGGCCTGGGCTGGATTTGGCCTCCAGGTTGGCTGAGAGTTCGTGATCTTGTTGGATCAGGTACTGAGTAAATGGAAACAAGTTTTCATGAGGACTGATAAAGGAGATAATCCAATACGTAAGAGCAGTGATCATTTCCTGGTGTCCTCCATGTGCCTTAGCTGTTCTTTCATACTTTTGTTCTGTTGGTGTTTCTCAAACTTGAGTAGTGTAGAGAGTTTCTTTTGAAGTTCAAATGTTGAAGCGTCCTGTGAGCATGTGGGTGTTGAGACACAGTGACTCTCCTGGAGAAGCAGCATCACAAGTGCCCACCCTGAGTGACTTTGGCAGTCCTGGGATTGTTTGGGGATACAGAGATGAGCCCAGAACTCGTATGAGACTGTGTGCTAATAAGCTAATTATCCAGAGTATATTTTTGAAGAATGACATTGAAAGTAATTCATAGGAAACAAAATCTATAAAAGAACTATCCAAAGATAGTTCTTCAAATTCCAAAAGTTCTCTCTCTTTTTTTCCCCTTTTTTATCTTGCTGTTTGTTTTTTCTCTGATGACCTATTACTTTTCTGTCCTTACTTTTGAGAAGAGTTGGGTGATGAGGTGGTTGGCAGGGGTTTTTCTCTAGTTGGGTAGGCATTTTCCTTTTTTTTTTTTTATTTTTATTTTTTTATTTTTATTTTTATTTTTTTTGAGTTAATTTGTTTTTTTTTTTTAATTTATTTTTTATTGGTGTTCAATTTACTAACATACAGACTAACACCCAGTGCCTGTCACCCATTCACTCCCACCCCCCGCCCTCCTCCCCTTCTACCACCCCTAGTTCGTTTCCCAGAGTTAGCAGTCTTTACGTTCTGTCTCCCTTTCTGATATTTCCCACACATTTCTTCTCCCTTCCCTTATATTCCCTTTCACTATTATTTATATTCCCCAAATGAATGAGAACATATAATGTTTGTCCTTCGACTGACTTACTTCACTCAGCATAATACCCTCCAGTTCCATCCACGTTGAAGCAAATGGTGGGTATTTGTCATTTCTAATAGCTGAGTAATATTCCATTGTATACATAAACCACATCTTCTTTATCCATTCATCTTTCGTTGGACACCGAGGCTCCTTCCACAGTTTGGCTATCGTGGCCATTGCTGCTAGAAACATCGGGGTGCAGGTGTCCCGGCGTTTCATTGCATTTGTATCTTTGGGGTAAATCCCCAACAGTGCAATTGCTGGGTCGTAGGGCAGGTTGAGGTTGAGGAACCTCCACACAGTTTTCCAGAGTGGCTGCACCAGTTCACATTCCCACCAACAGTGTAAGAGGGTTCCCTTTTCTCCGCATCCTCTCCAACATTTGTTGTTTCCTGGGGTAGGCATTTTCCTTGTATGGTAAGTGGCTTGTTGTTTTGCACAAGTGGGCAGGGCTTGTCAGCAGATCGGGTTCCCTTTGGGTTCTGTGGCTGAGGGTTACTTGAGGCCAGTGACCCCATGATAGGGGAGGGGCCTTTCCTCCTGGTGGCTTTTTTTTTTTTTTTTTTGGACAGGTCTGAGCTCTGGCAGGGTATAGGAATGTCTGATCTGGTCACAACCTTTTCTGCTCTTTCTATGAAATCTGTTTTTACTTTCCTTCTTGTAGAAATCTCTAGTTTTAGGGGCACTTGGGTGGGTCAGTTGGTTCAGCATCTGCCTTTGGCTGGGGTCGTGATCTTGGGGTCCTGGGATTGAGGCCCACGTTGGACTATGCTCAGTGGGTAGTCTGCTTATCCTTCCCACTCTGTGCTCTCTCTCTCTCTCTCTCTCAAATAAATAAAACCTTAAAAAAAAAATCCTTTGTTTTCAATGTTACTATCTCTACTACTTTGTCATTTTTGTCAGATTTGGGGAGGAGAGGAAGTAGGTGCTTATTCATCTTAACTTGAACAGCTTTTTTCCACTGATTACAGAGTAAGAATTATTTGTGCTTTTAAACTTTTATAATAGAAAAATTTGCACATAATAGTAGAGAGCCTAGTATGATGAACCCTGTGTACCCATAATACAGTTTCAGTAATTACTGGCCCAAGCCTAATCTATTTCTTCTTTGTTTTTTTTTTAAAGATTTATTCATTCATTCATTCATTCATTCATTCATTCATTCATTCATTCAGAGAGAGAGGCAGAGACATAGGCAGAGGGAGAAGCAGGCTCCATGCAGGGAGCCCCGACGGGGGACTCGATCCCGGGTCTCCAGGATTACACCCCGGGCTGCAGGTGGCACTAAACCGCTGTGCCACAGGGGCTGCCCTTCTTCTTTGTTTTGAAGCAGATCTGAGATATATCATTTTAATTCTTAAGTATTTCAGTAGAAATTACTTAAAGATAGTGATATTTATTTATTTATTTTTAAAGATTTTATTTATATATTCATGAGAGACACAGAGAGAAAGGCAGAGACACAGGCAGAGGGAGAAGCAGGCTCCATGCAGGGAGCCCGATGTGGTACTCGATCCTGGGACCCCAGGATCACACCCTGAGCCAAAGGCAGAGGCTCAACCATTGAGCCACCCAGGCATTCCAGTGGCTTTTTTGTTTAAAAAGGATAATCATGCCATCATCACAACTAAAGAAAAATGATTAATTGAAGTTATCAAATATTGAGTGGTGGCTTAGTTTTTTAAACACTTAAAAATTTTGTTTTTAATTTTTAAGTAAACTCTGTGCCACATACGGGATTTGAACTGAGGACCCTGAGATCAAGAGTCACACGCTCCCTTGACTGAGCCAGCCAAGGTTCTCCTGGGTCATTGTTTTTGAGTGATATTTCAAACAGTTTTTCCTGTTTTGTTTGAATCTGTGTCTAAGACCCACGCATATGATCAGCCAATATATTGGTAAGACCTGGTAGCCTCAAGTCTCTTTCTCCTTTTGGCTTGCTATTTTTGTTGTTGTTGAAGAAGCCAAATTATTCTTTTGTTTCTTTCATTCTGGGTTTTATAGAACATAGCCCTGTGGTGTTGCGTTCCTCTGCCTTTTGTCTTTCCTGAATGTCAATAGGTGTAGAGTTGATCGATTATTTTTGTGGGGAGTTTGTTTATTGTGTCAGATTCTTCATGGGGCTGTTGTATACTTCCATTCAGAGATAAACAACATAAAAAAAAGAGATAAACAACATCTCGTTTATTTTTGTATTTTTTTAAAGGGGAGGTGAGGGGTAGAGAGAGAGAGAATCTTATGCAGGCTCTACACCCAGCATGGAGCCTGACGGGGGGCTCCATTTTACAACCCTGAGATTATGACCTGAGCTGAAACTAAAAGTTGGACATTTAACTGACCGAGCCACCTAGGTGCCTCCTCTTTTTGTATTGTTAGCAACCACTAATGACTATTTCTTGGATTAATTCATTACAGGTAGAATTACTTTATTTTGGGCTTAGTGCATTACAGAATTTTGGAAATTCAAGAGAGTGGTTTACATGGACTGTGCCTGTAGGATCAGCTGAAGTCTGCATACCTCACTGAATGTGGTATTTTAGGCTCTGCTGTCAGCAAAGTCCTATAGATGGGATTGACAGATATGGCACCACACATGTCTGGATTGTCCTCTTTAAATGCTCAACTATAGAAATGATAGTTGATATAGAATGATAAATAGAAATGATATAGAAATGATAATGTGTGAATCTGTATAGGACCAGTATTTCTGTAACTTGAAATGGCTGCTTCTTTGTGAATGCACAGAGTGCTAATCTGTAAAGCCAGTGTTGATATTAAGGAAACTGATTTAAGATTTTAAGTCTTTTTTTCCCCTGCAACTTATAGAGCCTATTAGAAGATCCTTATCCGATGGTCCGTTCTACTGGGATCCTTGGTGTTTGTAAAATAACTTCCAAATACTGGGAAATGATGCCTCCAACCATTCTTATTGATCTCCTCAAGAAAGTAACTGGGGAACTGGCATTTGACACAAGCTCAGCTGATGTGCGCTGTTCTGTCTTTAAGGTAGGATTTAAAATGATAAAGCAATATTTATCATAGAATAATGAAAAAATACAGAGAACAAATTTTAAGTCACTTGTAATTCTGCTTTATAGATATAACTCTGGGCACTTGTAAAGAATTGTAAATGTCTTCTACAAAAAAGACCTACTGGAAATAATACCAGTTTTTGATGTATGGCCAGGATGGGTAGGCAGTGCTTTTAAAACAGGAACTGTATATAGTAATTTTTTTAAAAAATTAATAGTTAAAATTGACTTTTTTGGTGTACCATATGTACTTTTAACAAGAACCTACAAAACTGTCCTTTCTCCCATCATCTAGTTTCAACAGTTGTCTAAAATACATCTCCTCTTGTTTCATCTTAGGCCAATCCATTGTCTCCCACTATTGGTTACTTTGAAACAAACCCTGGACATTGTATCAGCTCATCAGTAATTATTCAAGTATGATGATTAAAACATAAGGTCTCGTTATAGTTAATGATAATAATATTGTATGGTGCAGATGGTAACTACACATTTTGTGGTGAATATAGCATATGTATAGAATTGTCCAACTACTATGTTGTACACCTGAAACTAATGTAACATTGTATGTCTATACATACAGTGTCAGTCTATACAACTGACTATAATTCAAACAAAAAAGAGGTCTCTTTAAAAAATTGTTTTTCCTAATAAGTGGACAAATGAAGGTGGAGTATATCAGATATTCATATTGCTGCCTGGTCTGAGTTTGGGGAGGTCACTCAAACCACCTGTCAAAGGTACACATGTCTGTAGGCATGCATCATGAGTGCCCCCGGCGGGTGTTCTGTAATCTCTGGTTGTCATGTAGGATTGAGTCAAGAAATAGGAGAATTCATGGGCTACTAAAAAAATGTGAAAGGATTGTTGAATCCTAGCTTTGGACACAAATTGGCTTTGGAGCCCTCCACCAGCACTTGTTCTGTGTTTCTTTCAACTCTGAAATCCTTTAAAGTTTGGCTAAGAGCAGTACCTGGGGAGCTCAGTTGTTGAACATCTGCCCTTGGTTCATGTTGTGATCTCAAGGTCCTGGGATCGAGTCCTGCATTGGGCTCCCTGCAGGGAGCCTGCTTCTCCTTCTGCCTGTGTCTGTGCCTTGTCTCTCTGTGTCTCTTGTGAATAGATAAAATCTTTTTTAAATAAATAAATAAATAAATAAATAAACAAACAAACAAACAAATAAATAAATAAATTAAATTTGACAAGAGAAAGCATTGCAGAATTATTTCATAACTGCTTTAATTTGTTTGGGTGGGACAAAAGATGAGCTGATTATCAGTGTTGAAACTATACTAATTCATTAGAAGTTTGCTTTTTACTATGAAACAGTTTTATAAAAGTTTCCTGTCGGTATATTTATTTCACTAGTAGTTCACTAATAAAGATGGAACTGAGTATTTTCTTAACTTTTTATTGTTTATATTCTAAATTTGAATTGTTTCTATTTCTCCTTTTTGATAGTGTCTGCCGATAATTTTGGATAACAAATTAAGCCACCCACTATTAGAACAGCTTCTGCCAGCACTGAAATACAGTCTCCATGACAATTCAGAGAAAGTGAGAGTGGCTTTTGTGGATTTGCTGCTGAAAGTGAAAGCCGTGCGGGCTGCTAAGGTAGGATAGGCAGGACTTTATCATCGAAGATGTGAAATTAAGAAGTATATTCGTTTTCATCAGCACAAAGACAAAGCAATTTTAATTCCAAGAGTTTTATTAATCATGTTTAAACTAGTGGATGTCTGGTATGTTCTGCCAATTTATTTGCGTCATAAAATTTTGTTTTGTGATTTTTACTGAAGTTTCTAGAAATATCATCAGTGTATTTTCTTTCTGAAAGACATTAATGTAAAGCAACCCCCACCTTAAGTTTTATTTTTTTAATTTTTATTTTATTTATTCATTTATTTATTGAAGATTTTATTTATTCATGAGAGACAGAGAGAAAGAGGCAGAGACACAGGCAAAGGGAGAATTAGGCTCCACGCAGGGAGCCCGATGTGGGACTTAATCCCAGGACTCCAGGACCACGCTCTGGGCTGAAGGCAGGCGCTAAACCGCTGAGTCACCCAAGGATCCCTTAAGTTTTATTTTTATCATATGCATAAAAGCTTTTGTTCAAATACTGAAATGCTTGCCACTCAGCAAGGACTTAAATATTACTAGGAGAATTCCCTTCATTTTATAGAAGGAAGGAGTAATTGTGCTGTGATGTACATTTAACATCGTGTAAACTTTGACAGTGAGGGTGTGCTCCCTTAGCTTGAGTCCAATTTAGCTTTTGTCTCAAAGTATTAGATTTTTTAACTTCATTTGTTAATGCTATGTCTTTTCTTCCTCCACATAGTACTTTTCTGACATTGACTTTAAAATGCTATTTTGTCCCAACACAGAATTTGGGAAGAACCTGACATGTCCAGTAGTCTCGGGTTAACCATATAGACCTGTGCTGTGTTCACAGAATGAAAGAACGCTATGTTGCAAGCAGTGTAGCAAAGCAGGTGAATGGTGAATCCATGCATTGGCCATTTGGTCTTGGGTTGAATCTGCTTCTGTGGTGGTTGTGAATTTGCACTGCATAGTTAGGTGCACTGGAGTGTGTTGGCAAGTGTTCTTTGCTGGTGGTGTTGTTAGCTACAGATGTGCTATTCAGGATTACAGCTCAGTATACCCAATAGCCCATCTGGACTGACACGCAGGCAGGAGGGGGAACAGGGAAGGTAGATCCTTCAGGTCAGATCCTCAGACTCATCACCCCCCTTCTCTTAAACCTTGAAAGCACTGCCTCTCACCCTTGAGTAAAAGTCTCCAGTCACCTAATTGCCAGCCTTAGTTTTGTAGTTAGTTGGCTAGACGCTCTACTCTGAAGCCATCTGGCTCTGTGGGGCAAGGGCTGATAGAGAGAGGTAGGCTGCCATACCATCCTCTCTGTTTGACTTACTGCTGGCAGCACTGTGGTGCTCTTTGCCTCCCCAGAACCAGCTGAGTAGACTGTGGGACTTGGACTTATTGTCTTTACTTCAATTACTTTTTTGGAAATACTGAGAGGTATGAGTGGAAGTATCCCAGGAGGTTTCCTGGGTAAGTAATCAGTAGTGTCAGATACTCAGAGATTTCCTGGAAGGGGAGGTATGAATATCTTCATCTGGATTTTCCATAGAGGTCATTAGGACTTTGGCAAGAACAATCTCAGTGAGAGTAGAAGCCATGCTACTGTGTGCTGAATTATAAGTGGGGTGAGGAAGTGGAAGTAGAGGCAGAGAGAGGTCCCAGGTGGAAGGAAAGGTGAGCTGCAAGGAGTCAGGAAATTGAGTTTTGGGGGAGTTTTGGGGGGTGGTTTTTGTTTTAAGAGTTGAGATGACCTGAAAATCTTTCATTGCTGATGAGAAAGATCAGTTGAAAGTCCTGGAAAGGAGACAAATTGTTAGAGCCAGGTCCTTGAGGAGAATGCATGTCAGTAATATTATCCCCATTATACAGAGGAGGAAACTACCAGGCATAGGTATTTGCACCGGATTGCCAGCTGAGAAGTGACTTAGGACAGAATTTGAACATTTCACCATTAGAATCTATTTCTACTACTATTTTTCTCTTGTCTGGAGTGTCTTGCCTAGAAGTTTGGCCCTCTTCTTTAGGCAGTAGATGACTTTGAGGCTTTTGAGCAGAGGGACTATAGAACAGTTGTGGTCAAACAGCAGCTGTAAGGTGGGCTAGAGGAGGCTGGTGTGGTCCTCTAGGCAAGCTGGCCCTGCAGAGGGGGAGGCCACACTGTGCCAGAGGGTTCCGCCCACTGTGGGATGCAGACCAGGTACCTCTGGGGGTCAGGAGTGATGTCTCTGTGTCTCCGACTTAGGGAATGGCATATCCGCTGTAGCTTTCTATGTCCAAACTGTTGTCAATTTTTCTATTCACTGTTCACATTAATGGGCCAAAGCTTATGGTGTTTTAGGAAATTTTTAAATTTTATGACTGATAATCACAGCTATCATTTGAAAGTTTACAGCAAACATGTTACTAACAAGTTGTAATTAACCCTCCCAAAAGTGTTATACTTAGGTACCTTCTAATGTCAGTGCTTCTTACAATATGAATTTATTCTAATTTCTCTACGGAAGAGTCACAGATTCTGGTATAGTCACTTGAAATGAGTTCTCTTGAATATAAAAATTAGTTCCTTTTTGACTTTGCTCAGGAATTTTTGCTTAAAAAGTGTTTTTAAGACTGTAGGGACAATTGACTATTTCCTTCTGTGTGTGTGCTCCATACATAGTTTTGGAAAATATGCCCCATGGAGCATATTTTGGCTCGTCTGGAATCAGATTCCCGGCCAGTGTCTCGGCGCCTGGTGAACCTTATCTTCAACTCTTTCCTGCCTGTGAACCAGCCGGAGGAGGTGTGGTGTGAGCGCTGTGTCACGCTGGTCCAGATGAACCATGCAGCCGCCAGGAAGTTCTATCAGTATGCCCATGAGCACACCGCCTGCACTAATATAGGTATGGGACACCTGCATCTCAGTGCTTGTTATGTTGTCTCCCTAAAAGCATAAGCAATGCTATGTATCCTCAGCATTGGTCATTTTAATAAGCCTCATGCTTTAGTGCATTTCTTAATGATTTCCCTTGAAATAATACTCTCGATGGTTTGGGATTATAATTTTACTATTAGAAAGACCATTTTTTTTGAAGAAACATACGATTTTTATGTATGTTTATGTAATGATTATCTTAAACATTTTAGCAAAGCTGATCCATGTGATTCGCCATTGCTTGAACGCCTGCATCCGGAAGGCAGTGCTTGAGTGCCACGAGAGCCATGAGGAGAGGGAGAAGGAGAATGTGAGTGTGGTCCGGTTTGCCCTGGCTCAGCCATGCCTGTGGCCATGTTACCTTTGAGGCAGACAACACCTCTGTGCTCCATGCTTAGAGACAGGCAGAACGCTAGATGAAAGCTGGCATTTCCATGGACTGTTATGTTGGCAATATTTTTATTTCCCATTCCTTTAGTATTGATAATTCAACTAATTATTTTAGAAGATCATAAATAGTGTTTTTGAAATAATTGTTCTATATCTTTTGTAGTTCACTGTGGAATTGGGGCAGATTTAATTCAGAGGAAAATTTATTACTGGTAACACTCCCAAATATTCTTGGCCTTAAGCTGTATATTTTATTCTGGCTTTGATGTAGCATACACCTGGATTGGATTCTGGATGTTACCATATTTTATAATTAATGAGTATTATTATTGTTCTTAAGGACTTACCCATAGCCACTATTGTGAGATTCTACTAGAAACATCTGGGGGTTGAATATCTAGGAATGAACTTTATTTAGAATTGCCTTTTAAAAAGTAATTAATTGGGGCCCCTGGGTGGCTCAGTCAGTTGAGGATCCAACTCTTGATTTTGGCTCAGGGCATGATCTCACAGTCCTGGGACAGAGCCCCAGTCCGACTCTGTACGCTGGGAGGTCTGCTTGAGATTCTCACTCTCCTTCTCCCTCTGTCCACAAACATGCCTATATCCTCTCTTTCAAATAGATAAATAAATCTTTAAAAAAAATAAAAGTTTAGAAAATAAAACGTAGTTAATCAAAAGGACTGGTTAGCTGCTATTTCTTCAGAATCCAGAGTGACCACTTATAAGAAATTTAAGGCTTAGACATATATTACTTATAAGCATCGTAGTCCCTTTTCAGGAAGTTGTCTGTAGTGGTTGTTTTCAGGTTGTCAGACTGTCTTGGTACAGTCCCATTGTAGGACTGGCTAACAGACCCCATCCATGTGTGTCTGAGCTCGTTGTGTTCTAGGGCTTATGTTCTGTGTAGAAGACTTGGCCAGAGCGCATTTGTGGTTTAAGTGGAGCATTCAGAAGAACATAGTGATTATTGCTTATGGCCAGCATAACCTCAGATATGAATGCTATGTTATTTTAGAACAGTGATTGAGTGGGAGTTGGTCATCATCAGCCCTCACCAGACCTGCAGAGTGAAGTGGCTGGCAGACAGCCTGGGGTGATCTGATGGTCCAAGTGTGTAGCTGACTCTCAGTAGCAGTCACATCTAGGTAAATTCTTCCCTCCTCCCCCAGTCTGTTCACATCAAAGTTTATGGCAGGAAGTAACATCTTTTTTTTTTAAAGATTTTTTAATTAATTAATTAATTCATTCATTCATGAAAGAGAGAGAGAGAGAGGCAGAGACATAGGTAGAGGGGGAAGCATGCAGGGAGCCTGATGTGGGACTCAATCCCAGGACTCTGGGATCACGCCCTGATCCAAAGGCAGACACTCAACCACTGAGCCACCCAGGGGTCCCTAGAGATTTTCAAGTAGAGGATAAAGTCATTTTCATGAAATGAAAATAGACTTGATAATCTTTTATGTTTTTGCTTTAAGTCTGAAATTCTGAGATGTACTTTTAAAGATAGAGCTGTTGTAATAATTGTTCTGATTTAATTCTTTCACAATCAAATTATTTGTGTCTTAGGTTCTGGACAAAACACTGTCTGTAAACGATGTTGCATCCATGGCCGGTTTGCTAGAAATCATTGTGATTCTCTGGAAAAGTATTCACAGAAGTATGGAAAATAATAAGGAAGCCAGAGTTTATACCATTAACAAGTTTGCCTCTGTGCTTCCTGAGTACCTGAAAGTCTTCAAGGTAAGCCTGCTCACACTGTGGGTGGGTATATTAAGATTACATTTGTGCAGTGTTAGCAGAAGTGTTCAACACACTTACCTGGCAGGACCTGGTTGGTCATCTGTAAGGGCAGAATGCTGAGCCAGTACATACCTGGCAGGGTAAGTGGCCTCTTGCCGTTTTTGCAAGTGGAGGCCATGTGTCCTTCTGCTCTATATCTCCAGCACTCAGGGAAACGTGGGGTTGAATGCTCAGTTTTCCTGTCTTCAATGGTCTATAACACTATTTGAGAATCTAGTTTGATTCGCTGGGAATTGAGAAGGAAGAGTTTGCAAACACAATATCAGAGTGGCTAAGTTTCGTGGGCACTTTCAGGCATTTGATGGTGTAAGCAGATGGGCTTCTGTAGTGTTTGAGTTGCATCTGCAAGTAGAACCATGCGTGTAACTTCTATTTGGATGAAGGAAACTTGTTTCTTAACTTTTTACTTCTGAGAGAAGTTCCTATTTCCAAAACAAATAGAAATAAGACTGAGCGAGAGATGAAAATGTACTCCCAATTATAAAGCAACCATGGTTTAAGTATAGACTATAAGGATCCTAGGTTTTTGTTTGTTTGTTTTTTTAAAGATTTTATTTATTTATTCATAGACACAGAGAGAGAGGCAGAGACACAGGCAGAGGAAGAGAAGCAGGCTCCCTCCATGCAGGGAGCCCGATGCGGGACTCAATCCTAGGTCTCCAGGATCACACCCCAGGCTGCATGCAGGCGGTGCCAAACCGCTGCGCCACCAGGGCTGCTCAGGATCCTAGGTTTTATGAACCATCCTTCTCTTGGTGAATTGTACTTTGGGGCTCTTCCCAAACTGCTTATGTGACCTTGACCCCTTAGCTTTTCTGAGCTGCATTTCTGTGACTATCAAGTCTCTAAGCTTCATTATGTCCCTGAAATGCAACTCTGACCTATTCAGGAAGGTAAATAATCTAAATTGCCATTATTAGTACATTTAAAAGCTTAAATAATTACATTGGACTGAGAAAACAGCACTATCTCAAAATTGTCAGACCAGAACACAGAAGTCCATGGTATATTGGATGAGATGATAGATGAGCAGTGTGGCCTGCAGGTGTCTAGGGACCCAAGGAAGGCCATTCATTTCAGATGATTCTAGCAAGTGGTCGTCTCTGCCCTCAGTTGCTCTAAGGACATTGTGGTCTTCTTTTTAAGTGAATAAACAGTCTAAAAGCCAGACAGAGTGGAATTAGTGGTGATTTTCAGTCTACTTTTGTAACTATAAGAAAACATTTTCTGTATTGGGACTTGGGGCGGGGGGGGAATGAGTCCACTCCAACCAGATGCAAAGTGCAGGTCAAATTTCAGTGTTGTTTCTGCTTTTGTTCCATGTATGTTTTCAGGAAATTTGTAATTTTTTTTTTTTCTCTGTTAGAGTCCACCATCTCTTCTCTTGCAAAAGAAGGATATTTTCTATTAAGTGTTCTTGATTGAGCCTGGTTTACTCTTTGTTTTAATGGGGAATCACAGTAACACTGGTGTGGCTATAGCTTATTAAGTGCCACTGAGGATGGGGTGCTGTGGTGTGCCTCACTGGGTCCTTCCAGCTGCGCCCTCCGCTTTTGCAGAGGAGGAGGTGGACCTCACTGCTGCCTCTTCCTCGGTGCTGTTTCAGCTGGTAAAACTGTGGAGTCTGGTTGGACCTAGATTTGGCTTGGTACCTCCTAAGCCTAAACATTTTCCATTGTACTATACTGTCTTTCCAAAGATTTTCTGACTATTTTATGGAAAACTTTTTCTCTGACTAGTTCATTCTCTTGACATTTATGTTCAGGATGCCAAGTGGACACAGTTCATTTTTTTCCCCCTTTCATCAGTATTATTTCTATAATAGGAATCAGTGCCTCGATAGCAAAGAATTTGTCTATTCTGTGTACGGATAAATTCCCCGAGATCTAGGTTGGCAATTCATACACAGTACATGCTTAAATATGGTCACAAATTAATAATACATCACACACAGTGGTAAAATGTCATAAAACTTTGAAACTGCTTCTCAAATATGAGGCTTCCCAGTAGGTTTGTTTCCCATGACCACTGACAGGAGTGCTCTAGTTCTTACTGAGTGTCTCTAAAGGTAAGTTATTAGGAAGTTAAATGGACATCTTTTGAAAATGTCATTGCATTTAAATACCTTTTTTCCCCTTTTTATGCTTTTAGGATGATCGCTGCAAGATCCCTTTATTTATGCTTATGTCCTTCATGCCAGCCTCCACGGTGCCTGCATTCAGGTATTCTCTCTCTCGGGAGGTAGTGAATGGGAACCCTGCATCCCTGTGCTTGGTTATTAGTGTGGCCTTCAACAGATTGTCATGCTTCAGTTTTAAGTTCACAGTGGTGGCGGGAAAGCAGCAGGATACATTTTCCAGCGGGCTCTGGAGTTGCTAAGGAATATAGAAGAGGCTACATGGAATTCAAGCAGTGTGCTTCCAAGCCCAGCAGGCAGGGCCTTAGGAGTCATGCTGCCTGTGCGTCTGGCATGACGCGGGTGCAGAGTGTACGTGGGCTCGGGGCCTGGCCTGGAAGGAGGAATGTGAGGAGCCAGGTGGTTTTCTGTCAGTTACACCTGAAGACAACATTGTGGAGACAGTGGGTTAGAGAAGATACATTATTGAAATTAATTGTATCTGTTTTTCCTTACTTTTTTAAAGGTGGCTACTAGAAAATTTTAAATGACATAAGTAGCTTGCTTTTGTGGCTCATGTTGTATTTTTTACTGGATGGTGTGTTCTAAAATGTTGGTTACTATCTCAGTAAAAATGGCTCAGTTTTATTCATATTTATGGAAAATATTAATGTTTTGATGCTAAGCAAAAATCATTCTCCAAAAAGTAGGAGTCTTTGCTCTGGAGTCTTACTCAGATGACAGAGAAAAGAAAAGCCGGGGGTTTTATGGAACTGGCATGTCCTTGATGACTTAATACTCCTATGGGACTGCCTTGACTTCCGTGTTCCTGAAGCTGCCTCAGATTCAGTATTTCCTGTTGGAACTTACCCTGTGTAGTAATTGTGGGGAAACTATGTTTATTCCTGCAGTGGAGAATATCCAGGAGTACCCTTAGTTTTTAGCTTCCTTATTTTTTTTTCACCTTTTTGCAATGTGGGAAATTGTTACTGAAATGTTAGATCTGATTTTATGTATTTGACGTTTTTAGCTGTGGTGTGATTTCCACATTAAGAAACCAGGAAGAAGAAGCAGCAGACAAGCGTTATTGTACTTTGTTGGACTGTCTCTGCTCCTGGGGACAAGTGGGACACATTCTGGAACTTATCTGCGACTGGCTGCCAGAAGAACAGCCCCAGAGCAAGGTGTATTTCTGTCATGGTTCTTTAAAATTGCTGAGTGAGGATATGTGTGTTAGAAATCATATGCTTTCCTGAGAACATGTATTTTAATTGTTACTTTATCGCTCTGTTTTTTCAGAGTAACTCAGCATCTAAACGGAAGGTGAAAATCCATGATACACGCCCAGTAAAACCTGAATTAGCTCTGGTTTACATAGAGTATTTGCTGACCCATCCAAAGAATCGGCAGTGCCTGCTCTCTGCTCCCCAGAAGAAACTTAACCACCTTTTGAAAGCACTTGAAATGTCAAAGGTAATTTTATAGAACAGATATGGACACTGAAAGTTGTCCATGTAATTAGTAGGAGTGACAAAATAAGCTCTAAATTTTTCATACTTAAGAGTATAAAATTTTTCCGTCTGGAAAGGAGTTAAGAGTTATCTATCCCTCCTCCTTCAATTTGCAGGCGGGGACGTGACACTCAGGTGACTCACTGGCGGGGCAGGGGAGGAGCCAGCTTACAATTTGGGCCCTTGGATAACCCTGTTTCTCAGAACACGCCAGTCTAAAGGAAGACTTCTTCCTGCACTTCCCTTGCTGTACTCCTGCACATTGATGTGGGAATACTAGCTTCTCCTCACAGTCCTTGGCAGGCTTTTCTAGGAATCTTTGAAGAGTGTTTCCTATGAATTCAGCATCTCCTTCTTTCTTACTGGCTCTCTGGCCGTCTCCTCCAGGGTCAGCCCTCAGAGACAGCATCTGTGACTGCTGCTAAATTTGGTCATGCCAGAGGCAGAGTATCCAGTGCTTAGCATCAGATGGGGAATGGGAGGGAGAGATCTGAAGGAGGAGAAGGAGGCTCACAACTGTCCAGGAGAGGAGATGAGCCAGGGCTGGCTGCCCCGCATTTGTAGGCAGAGCTGGGATTTTGCCCATGGACAAGGCTGGGCACTGGCTATGCTACTGTGCAAAAGTAAGGCTGCCTGTGGGTTTTGGGAAAGACGGATGGGTGCATTCCCCTGAAGGCTTTGCTAGGGGCCACAGATGACATCCCTACCTACTAATGCCGGTGGGACCTCCTCCCTATCTGTGTGACAACCAAACACAGGCTTTCCCAACACTAAGGTGCTCCTCCTTTTAGGGTACAAGGTTATGGAGCCATGAGCACGCTGAGGCTCTGACCCTGCCTGGGTGGTGACAGCATTGTTCCTGGGAGGAACTGCCTTTCTTTCTCTTCCTTTTTTTTTTTTTTTTTTTTTTAAAGATTTTAT
This sequence comes from Canis lupus dingo, assembly GCF_003254725.2. Lineage (NCBI taxonomy): Eukaryota > Metazoa > Chordata > Mammalia > Carnivora > Canidae > Canis > Canis lupus. The sequence continues at coordinate 21,654,701 of NC_064258.1, read as the reverse complement.
TTATTTATTCATGAGGCACAGAGAGAGAGGCAGAGACACAGGCAGAGGGAGGAGAAGCAGGCTCCATGCAAGAAGCCTGATGTGGGACTTGATCCCGGGAACCAGGATCACACACGCCCTGAGCCAAAGGCTGATGCTCAACCTCTGAGCCACCCAGGCATCCCTCTTTCTCTTCCTTTGATGGTCTCCTCCCTCTCAGCCTCCTGACTGGGAGCAGGTCAGAGTTTGCCCCAGGGGCAAATGCTTTGTGTGCTTGATCCTGATCAATAACTGTTAGGAGTTTTTATCTTGTTCTTTAGAAGGAAGGATCTGCTCCTGAAACCAGGAGTACACTGTAAACTAACTAGGATTTAAATAAAAACTCAAAACAAAAAAAAAATAACAGGAGGATCTGTTGGGGGAGGGGAGGAAAAAGGGAAAACCATTTCTCAGATGGTTTTGTGGTTTAGTTAAATCACCTCCGATGGCAGCTATGTGTCAGGTTCTCCAGATGGTCCTCAGTGTACACATCTCAGTTGGAACATGGCCACATAAGTGTTTTATTTTGTAGGCAGATCTGGAATCGATTTTGCAGTTGCCAGGTGGGAAACCTCACAACTTTAGTGAAGCCATGGCTCTGCGAGCCTTCAGCCTCCACTGCCGGCTGAGTGTCCACCTTCAGCACCAGGTGAGTCTGTCCCCCACTGCCTGACCACACATGAAGCATGTTGACAAAGCAGGGTCCGTTACTAATTTCTCTCTCTATTGTTATTGGACAGTTCTGCTCACAGGGGAAGGTTTACCTGTCTATTTTGGAAGACACTGGGTTTTGGTTAGAAAACAAAGTTCTGTCTTTTATCCAAGATCAAGAAGAAGAATATCTCAAGCTTCATAAGGTGGTTTATCAGCAGATCATCCAGGTTAGAAGTCTGACCACATGGAAGCCTTCTCTTCACCAAGTTTGAGACGTGCTTCCAGATTTTATTTTCTGTTTTAAAGTTATAACTTTAGATAGTAATACTGTTCTCCAATACTCACAGCATCATGCAACATCCAGAGCTTGTCTTTTCCCAAAACATAAGCATGAAATAGGTTTTCATTCATGTTTGTGGAATGGCATAAAATGAGTTTCCATATTTCTTATGGAAATAAAAATGAGAACTAATGTATCTTTTTGAAAATTCCTTTGTAAAATATCTTTATAAATACCTGCTTTAGGAGATAATTAGTAATACAATAAGATATTAGAAGCTTTACCAGGCTGAATTTATTCTCCTTTTTTGGCTCTCAGTTTCTTGGTAAATCACACCAGCACATCTGTGTCTCTTACAGACCTACCTGATGGTGTGTAAAGATGTTGTGATGGTTGGCCTTGGCGATTACAAGTTTCAGATACAGCTTTTACAGTGGAGTCTCGGAATCATGCAAACAGGTATACTTCTTTCATTAAAGGACTCATTTAGAGCATTCAGTCATCAAACCAGTCATTTCCACCTCCTTCGCTTTGCTAATTGGGACTCTTTTTTTTTTTTTTTGGGGGACTCTTGATTTCAGGAGACAGATATATAACACAAACTAGCTCGTACCAACAAAGGAATTCATATGCTGCTGCAGCTGGGAAGCCCAAGGGTGTTTCTGGTGTCAGGCAGTTCCTCTCCCAGATTCTCCGCTCAGTGCTCTGCCAGGTGGTGGGCGGGGGCAGTGGCAGCTCTGAGCCTATCTGCTCACCACGTGGGGAGTAAACCCCCCTCAGGACCACTGGGAAGTTGCTGCTTCCCTGAGGGACAGGGTGACGGTGGGACCCACAGGAACGAATACCAAGGGGTCTGTGCTCAGTGTGGTGAGTGAGTGAGGGATCACCTCCTTCCAGGGGCCCTGGGGCCAGATTCTCACAGCCAGTGGGGGAGTGATCCAGGCTTTGTCTCCCATCTGTCAGCAGAATTCAGCTGAGAGTGCTGCCATATGACCCCACTCTCCTCGACTACCTCCCCCTGGGTATAGAACTATTTCTGAATTGCTCTCACTGTACATCCTGATGCTATGTCTGGTGGTTTCTGCCTGAAGAGGTTGAGAATGATGTCATCATTTGTAGATTCAGTGTTGAGGTTTGAACATAGAGCTCTTGAGTCGTGCGTGGTGGTACTGACCCCGTGCAGGCAGCCTTGGGGTTTGACAGGGGGTCGTGCTTGGGTGGTGCTGAAGCTTGGGTGCCAGCCCCTCTGCTCTGCCGTTCCAAATATGCACTTCTTGAAATGCACCTGAACTGCAGGGGAGATTGTGGATGAGTTGTTTAAATACCCACAGGTCGAAACTGAACAAATACTGTTTCAGAATCTGGCTTTTCTTCATTAAATCTTGTATCACTTTTACTTTTGTTTTTTTTTTTACTTTCTGTTGTGAAACATTTTTGACTTAAGTTTAATGATTGAAACAATGAAAAATGATTTGTATTTTTTTAAGGTTTTATTTATTCATGAGAGATAGAGAGGCAGAGAGAGAGAGAGAGGCAGAGACACAGGCAGAGAGAAAAGCAGGCTCCATGCAGGGAGCCCGACATGGGACTCCAACCCGGGTCTCCAGGATCATGCCCTGGACTGAAGGCAGCACTAAACTGCTGAGCCACCTGGGCTGCCCTGATTTGTTTTTTTTTTTTTTTTTTTAACTTCTAACTTCATTTAGAATTTAGGAGTTGTTTTCCCCTAAGGACTGAATCTACTCTTAGTATTTATAAAATTTGTAATTCCAAGGGTTAGCTGGAAGTTTAGATCTCTGATGTTGCCAGTTTCATTACGTAAGGGGTATCTGTTCCCCCAAAAAAGACCCTAAGCTGCTGACTTTACCTGAACCAAACTGAAGTGCACTTTGCATTTATATATTCCAACATTTAGAGGCTTCCCAGGGGGAATCAACTGTGGCCATCCTTTGTAACCCTGTCACAAAATAGGGTTATACTTAGCAACTTAACAGGGTGCCCCCAGAGTCTGTTGTTGATGGGGCTCTTTGCTCTACTTGACAGAATTCTAATAAAACATTTAAGTTCTAAAACCAGTCACATTTATATTATTATTGTTATAATATGACATTTTCCATGCTAAAGTGCATATTTAGAGGAGGTTCCCTTGAAAGGAGCGGAGTCCCCACACAACCCAAATATAAAAATCTAAGCTCACACAAATGCAGGTGTTTCAGCTATGTACATTTTGAAAAACAAACAAACAAACAAACACACCATGTGTTCTGCAAAATCAGTGACTAAAAAGTAACGGCTGGTGGGAAAACACAGTCTCGAGCAGGTTGTTAAGAGAGTGCTGTGTGCCAGAGCACTAGGAGATGGTTATCCTGGCAGAAAGCCAGCCTGTTTAAAAAGGAAGGTTAGGGGGATCCCTGGGTGGCTCAGCGGTTTGGCACCTGCCTTTGGCCCAGGGCATAATCCTGGAGACCTGGGATCCGGTCCTGCATCGGGTTCCCTGTGTGGAGCCTGCTTCTTCCTCTGCCTGTGTCTCTGCCTCTCTCTGTGTGTGTGTCTCTCATGAATAAATAAATAAAATTAAAAAAAAAAAAAAAAGAAAGAAACAGTGAAGATGCTTGAGAAGCTTCCTGGAGGATGAGACCCCTGGCTATGGCTTGTTTATTTATGAAAGAGAGAGAACATGCGAGTGGTGGGGGATGCACAGAGAGAGAATCCCAAGCAGGCTCTACACCCTTAGCACGGAGCCTGACATGGGTCTCCATCCACAACATTGAGATCATGACCTGAGCCTAAATCAAAAGTTGGACACTCAACCGAGACTCCCTGCCACACATACTCACCCTTCCCTGGCTCTGTTTTTACAGCTCAACTTAAAATCAAGATGGTATAGAATCTGAAATGAAAATTCAAGATCTCTAGGATGAACTGGGATTAAGCTCACATGTGGAAAATGCTTTACCAAATTGATGCAACTATACACACACGTAGTAAAGGAAGTGATTCAGAAGAGAAAATCAGTACTAAACTACAAAATGTTGGAAATTTAACACAGTTGGCCTATGACATTTGTAAATCACATTTGAAATCTCTTGGGCCATCCCTCTCAGGCTTGTGCCAGTAGAGCTGGTGTGAATATTGCCATTACCTAAGAGAATGAGACACATTCTCTAGGCCCGGTGTTCCAGGGGCCACACTGTCCACATGGGTAGTAAGCCCACCAGTGATCAAGTTAAATAGATTGTTACTGTTGTTGAAGGTATTGCTGTTCTATTTAAAAGGAACAAGTTTTTAAATTTTATTTATTTTAAAATTTATGTGTGTTAAAATTTAGATTAATCTCATCAACCTGATATTGGCTTATCAGTAACAATTTAAGTTATCATGATACACATGTGTTGTGTGAAAATGTAATAATTTAAGCTAACTTTTATGGTTAGATAACTGATGTTTCCAATATTCTTTCTAGTGAAGGGCTTCTTTTATGTGTCATTACTTCTTGGCATTCTGAAAGAGGTAACTGGAAGTTCCTTGAAGCAGACACCAGATTCAGGTGAAGAAGTTGCCACGCTGTTTGATATGGTCCAGAAAGTATTTCAGAAAATGTTGGAATGTATGGCATGGAGCTTCAGGAAGCAACCAGAAGAAGGCCTACGGGTACTCACGCCCTCCCAGTCATTAAACCATGCTCACCCAGAAGGCAAGGATGCATGAGGATGTGTCACCTCACACACAGGCTCAGCCAGCACTTGCTTCTGCCATTGGGCTGTTGGGTGGGTCGCACCCCCATATGGGAGACGATTACCAGGTGTCGACCTTCTTCAGTGTGTGGTGCAGTCAGAGAGGTGGTGCTGTCTGCACTGGGGCAGGATGGCTAGGAACCCACCTTTGACTCTTAATCTTAGAACAGGTTTTAATAAGCCCAGGTAAGCAGGCCTTCTGCCAGAGAGGACAGGAGACACATAACACATTACATCTGGCTTGTGAATGCTCAAATGTTATTTCATAGTTTTCCAACTAAAATACACTTTTGAGAATGCTGATTTTGATTATATGTAGATAACAGGGACTTTATACTACTTTCTTTTTTTTTTTTTTTTTTTTTGTAAATTATTTATTTATTTATGATAGTCACACAGAGAGAGAGAGAGAGGCAGAGGCACAGGCAGAGGGAGAAGCAGGCTCCATGCACCGGGAGCCCGACGTGGGATTCGATCCCGGGTCTCCAGGATCACGCCCTGGGCCAAAGGCAGGCGCCAAACCGCTGCGCTACCCAGGGATCCCTTTATACTACTTTCTATCATAGGCTACCCTCTCATCATGTGTCAGCTTCCCCCTCATTGGGAGTGAGAGCTGCAAAGCTGGAGGGGCCATGGTTCCCTTGCTGATCAAAGCTCCTGTGAAGTGGGACTCCTGAGTAGCCAGTTCATGTGGCAGATACTGACCCATGTGCCACATTTGCTTTCCTTCTGAAGTCATCCTGTCATCAGAGGGTGTCTGTTTTTCTTTTTTTTTTTAAGATTTTATTTATTCATGAGAATACCCAGGAGAGGGGGGGGGGCGGGGCAGAGACACAGGCAGAGGGAGAAGCAGGCTCCATGCAGGGAGCCTGACGTGGGACTCGATCCTGGGTCTCTAGGATCACGCCCTGGGCTGTAGGTGGCACTAAACCGCTGAGCCACTGGGGCTCCCCCATCAGAGGGTGTCTTAAGTAGTGGTTTAAAAATGCAGATTAGCTGTTCTTTTTAAGTGAAGCTTTAAAAAATGCTGAAGTGGGAGGATGTTTATGAAACATTGAAGACTTTCAATTTTTTTCTGTTCTTAGCTGATAGAAGGTGATGGAAGGTTGCTGGCCATGTTTTTCCTAGCTTACCAATTCATCTTTGAGTTAATTTGAAATGTTTCTGTTTTTGATGAGTTGGTTCAAGTGTCTTATCTATTCAGTTTGTGCCAGAATCTTTTACTTTCTCACCAAATCTTTTACCATTGGCTGTGCAGTTCCTCTCAAAACACATGGCCTCTTGGTTTTCTTTTATTGTTAGTGGTATTTCTTTATCTTTTCTTTATTTATGTTATTGGTGTGTCTATTCTTGGCATTTTTTTCTTTGCTTTTGGGAAAAGAATGGTGTAAAAGTAGCTCCCAGTAGGCTTTGGTCCTGTCTGTCCTTTTGTAGCCACAGTGCCTGAGAGATCTGAGTCAGCAGTGGCAAGGGCAGGAAATAAGATTGGGGATTCCTGGACCCCTAGGGAGGACAGTAGGAATGCTTATCCTATAAGATGTCTTTTTTTGACCACTAAAAAATGACTGGTGTGTTTTCTCCTAGCTTCTTTATTCAGTTCAGTCTCCTCTTCATGAGTTTATAATGACTGTTCAGTCTTGGCACATGGACACACCCGTCCACCGGGGCATGCTCTCAACTGTGATCGCTGCATCTGTGGTGGAGATAAGTCACCAACTACGAAAGGTGAAGTCTGTTTATCCTGAAACCACCCTGTCTGTTCCTGACTGTACAATATGCTATTCTCTATTAGCAGCACATTGTCATGTTTTCCCAAGTATTTTTTAAGAGCTCAAAGTTTAGTAGGTGTCCTGCTCCTCCAGCCTTCACAGTCCTCTCACAGTTCCAAAGCTGGCTGGTGACTCAAGTCATGTGACTACTGGGGACATATGTTAAGGGTGTTGTCATCTTTGATTAAGACCAAGCTAGTACTTCCATTGTGAACTTTTTTTTCCTTCCTGCATTTTATTTTTTTTTTAAGATTATTTATTTATTTATTCATTCATTCATTCATGAGAGGAAGAGACACAGGCAGAGGGAGAAGCAGGCTCCATGCAGGGAGCCCAATGTGGAGCTCGATCCCGGGACTCCAGGATTATGCCCTGGGCCGAAGGCAGGTGCTAAACTGCTGAGCCACCCAGGTGTCCCTCCTTCCTGTATTTTAGAGATCTACCTGAGTGATATATTTAAGACTTCCCTGACAAGGCGAAAGCAGCCATCATCAGTGGAGCAGGGTAAGGATGGTGCTTGCCCTGCAGTTTGGGGTAGTTGCAGGTTTGACAGCTTTGCTGGAGGATAGGCCTTACGTTTCTTTTTCATGTCTAAACATAGGATATGTGAACTTTAGATATGAGTTTAAGCACAAAACTTATTCATTCCTACTCTGTAAAGGACTGGTGTTTTCCTAGCAGTTACATAGTTTTTACAGTTAGCCTAATTGGGTAAAGATTGACATAAACAAAATGTTAATTCATGTGAGAACAGAAAGCTCTGTTTCTTCAGTGAAATCCTCGAGGATGGAGGGAAGGCACAGCGTAGTGACTTAGAAGATAGAAAGGTAATGATAAATGTTTCTCAGTATGAAAAGATGGAATCTGATAGTCAGTGGCATTGTATTATATAAATTCTGTATTATATAAATAATACCGTAAGACCATGAGTATAAAAAAGCCAACTAAATTCCTAAAACATTAATAGAATTTAGGGCTCTCCTTAAAGCTTGGTTTAGGAAACTAGTAACTAGATTATATATAGAATAAGAACTGGAATTTATTAACTCCATTGAGCCTTATAGCTAACAACTATAAATAAATCAGTGGCCCCTGCGCCAGGCCTGACTCACCAGTGACTCTGTTTTTTTAAACGAACTTATATTGTACACAGCCACACCTACTACTTAGAGATTTTCTGTAACTGCCGAGCTGAGTAGTTCTGACAGAGCCAGTATATTTTACTACTTTATGGAATATATTTGCCGACCTCTCTTCTGTATCCTTAAAGATTTGTGTCCTTGTTCCAATCATGAGAAGTTAGCTCCGTGGTGGACTCGTCCCTTTCCGTTAGTTGGCATGTATGTAGGAGCTTTGTTGGTAGGTGCAGACGCACTCAGGACTGTTATGTCTTTTTTTTTTTAAGATTTTATTTATTGGGATCCCTGGGTGGCGCAGCGGTTTAGCGCCTGCCTTTGGCCCAGGGCGCGATCCTGGAGACCCGGGATCGAATCCCACATCGGGCTCCCGGTGCATGGAGCCTGCTTCTCCCTCTGCCTATGTCTCTGCTTCTCTCTCTCTCTCTCGTTGTGTGCCTATCATAAATAAATAAAATAAAATAAAATAAATTTTAAAAAGATTTTATTTATTTATTCATGAGAGACACAGAGAGAGAGAGAGAGGCAGAGACACAGGCAGAGGGAGAAGCAGGCTCCATGCAGGGAGCCCGATGTGGGACTAGATCCCGGGACTCCAGGATCACGCCCTGGGCCAAAGGCAGGCACCAGACCGCTGAGCCACTCAGGGATCCCCAGGACTGCTATGTCTTTGTGATGCAGTGGCTGTCTGATTGTTCAGGAGATGGCTCTTCTTCCTTGTATTCTCATTATAGTCTGCTCTGGCATTTGTCAAGGGTACCTAGCATCCTTTTTTTTTTTTTTTTTTCCTATGCTTTTACTTTTAACCTGTTTTTCTTTCCTTTTTTTTTTTTTTTTTTTGGTATATATATATATTTTTTATTGGAGTTCAATTTACCAACATATAGCATAACATCCAGTGCTCATCCCGTCAGGTGCCCCCCCCTCAGTGCCCGTCACCTCAGTGCCCGTCACACAGTCACCCCATCCTCCCACCCACCTCCCTTTCCACCACCCCTTGTTTGTTTCCCAGAGTTAGGAGTCTCTCATGTTCTGTCACCCTCACTGATATTTCCCACTCATTTAACCGGTTTTTCCATGTGTTTCAGAGTGTTTCTTGTAATCACCACATGGGCAGCCCTTTTTTTCTTTTGGTCCAGTTTTACAGTCTCTGCCTTTTACCTGAGGTGCTCAGCCCATTTGATTTTAATGAGATCTTTGACATGTTTGGGTTTAATTTGACCATTTCAGTGTTTGTTTTCTATTAGTCTCCCTACTTTTCTTCTTTTCCTGCCATTTGATGGATGAAATGTTTGTAGTGTTCCATTTTATCTTCTCTGTTGGCTTTATATTGTCCTTTGTATAGTTTTAGTGGTTTCTCTGGAGATTTTAGTAGGTTCATTTAACTCACCAGTCTCCCTACAGAAATTACAATGTCCTTGTGCATAGTAAAAGTCTTGTAACAACGTTCTTCCAGTTAGCATTCTCCTCCGTGCTGTATCTGTACTGTATCTTACTGCTACATATGCTAAAAATCTCAGGATATATTTTTTAAAATTTATTTTGTTTTAAATATTTTATTTATTTATTCCTGAGACACAGAGAGAGGCAAAGGGAGAAGCAGGCTCCTTGCAGGAAGCCTGATGATGAGCCCAATTCAGGACTTGATCACAGGACCCTGGGATCATGACCTGAGCCAAAGGCAGAAGCTCAACCACGGAGCCACCCAGGCATCCCCATCCCCCCCCCTTTTTTTTTTAAAGATTTTATTTATTCATTTGACAGACAGTGAGGGAGAGGGGGAGAGAATCTTAAGCCGACTCTGCACTGGGCTCAGAGTCTGACATGGGCTTGTATCCACTGCCCTGAGATCATGACCTGAGCCGAAACCAAGGGTTAGATGTTTAACTGGCTGAGCCACCCAGGGACCCCAAGATACATTTTTATTTTAACACATCGCTAATTATTTGTCTATCAGAAATGCATTTATAACATTTAAGATGTAAAGTGTTTTAATGAGAAACAGCTATTTCAAACATAATGATGATTGACTTTGATATCCACGTTAGTATTATGAATCCTCCAAAGGGCATGTGGAAAGGCTCTTTAGGACTACAGTGTAGTTAGACCTGAGTCGAGTCCCCTGATAGCCAAGTGGTAGGTGAGAGACAGTAGTGGGATGTATGAGGGAGGAGGTGATGGGGGTAGAGTGGGGTCAGGAAACAAAGACATAGCTCCTCGCATCCCTGGCCCCCACCCCCTCCAGAGCACGGTTCTGGATTTAGATTTTCCAAAGAGCCATTTGCACGTGGAGTTCATTCACCACTAATGGGTGACTTTAAACTTGTAAGGTTGATGATGAGGGGCATAAATCTAGGCAGAGCCCCTACGTGGGTCCAGGCCAACGTTACTGCCCTATGGCTGGTTCTCTGGAGGACACTGGCAGTGCCTGGGGCGGGGGTGCTCCTGGCCAAGGACACTGCTCAACATTCTGCAATGCATAAGGTGCCCCACAGCAAGGAATTATTCAGTCCAGGATGTTGGCCATGCTGAGACTGAGAAAACCTGATCCTGGATGAGTAAGAATAGCTAGTTAGACTTGCATAAAAAAGCATTATTTACAGAAAATACTACATTAAAGGCTATCTGACAAAAGGCTTATTGATTGTGTGTATCTTTTCATTTCCAGCTGATGAATAATATACCCCTATCTACAATAATAGATTAATCATAATAATTGTACTCATTTCAACAGTTAATAAAAACTATTCTTTTGAGTTTTTGGATGAAAATCCACAGCAGTAGAAAACAAGTCATTAGCTCTGTCTCAGTCTCAATTTAGAAATTACTGATTTGGAACTTCTTTTTAGATTTCTAATATAGAAGAGCTCACCCTTCCTGAGGGGCTGTCAGACCTCCCACCATTTTCAAGGTGTTTAATAGGAATAATAATGAAGTCTCCAGATGTGATCAGGTAACCATGCTCCCTTTATTGCTTTGAGATTCTTCTTGTGACTGGAAGCTCTCGGTAGATTTTGCTGTATTCCTTCAGCTCTCAAAAGTGCTTTTTTTTTCCATGAGAAAAAGGTTTCAGAGAATTTTCTCTCATCAGCAATTAAAAGTAGTTGCATTATTTAAAAATTTTGCATTATACCTCTACAAAGAGAAATTCTAACTTTCTTTCAAATACGTCTATCTGAAAAGTCCCTGGTTATGCTTACTAAGTATACCCCGAATGCCTGATGAAGTCAGTGCCCTTGTGGGTTCTTTGGGCACATGGCTGTTCCTGTGTCACTTGGTTAGAACTCCAGGGCTTGTTGTGGCAAATCCAGGACTGGTGGCCTAGTTGTCTGATACCCAAGGAACTGTAATAGCAGGTCTATTCAACGAAAACTGGAAAATCATCATACTTAGCAGCTGTGAGTTGTTTTTCGGTGATACTCAATTTTTTGTGCGTACTGTGTGTATACAGAGTAGCTGTTTTCAATGACCAGAATGTCCCTGTTCCCCTTCTAAGAAAGCATCATCAGATGTTAATATCTTACCTGTGTGATAGTGAGAATTACGAGAAGAGTTGAATCAACTTCCCATGTTACCTGAAAGCTAGAATTCATGGTGGTTGATGAATCTTAACGATCTTAGTCTTTCTATAAAGTATTAGGATTTATATACTATAGAATAACTCCAGATGTTTATTAATTTGTTTGCAGGTCATTTTTAGATGAATTAAAGGTGTGTGTTACTTCTGATGATATTGAAGGCATTGTGTGTCTCTCAGCTGTTATGCGTATTATTTTGGTTATTAATAAAGGTAGGTTAAACTTTCTTTCCTATCATCTGGGTTATTGTTGGGTGTGATCCCACACAGAACTGTTATAGGGATGTTTAGAAACTCTGTTCCATGCTTGCTGCGTCCCCTGCCAATCAGACTCCCTCTGCTCACTAACCCTGCTCTGGCCTGGAAACAAGTCCTATCCACACCTGTCTCCCTCCCCCACTGGACTGATTACATGTCCCTCTCTGTGCCTCAGAATTGAAGTTCTATTGATTTGTCATTTGTTACCTGTGCTTAAAAGTCTGAATTTACTTTTGCTAATGATAGTGTTTTGATCTTAATTCTTTTTTTTTTTTTTTTTTTTTTTATTCATAGAAACAGAGAGAGAGAGAGGCAGAGGCAGAGGGAGAAGCAGGTTCCATGCAGGGAGCCTGATGTGGGACTCGATCCAGGGTCCCCAGGATCAAACCCCAGGCTGTAGGCGGCGCTAAACCGCTGCGCCACCGGGGCTGCCCTTGATCTTAATTCTTAACATACAAAAAAAAAAAAAAAAAAAATCTTAACATACTTGTTGTTCCACTTAACCTTATACCTGCCTGTTTTGAATATCCCACCCAGTTGAAATAGTACTGTGAAAATAGTTGGAGACGCCTCTAAAATGCTCACCTCAGTATAAACTGGAGTAATGTCCCTGCATATTACTGTTGAGTTTCTATATTTCTTACTCAGTTTTACTAATGTTGAAATAATTTTCTAAGACATAACATATTGACATAGCATAAGACATAACAGAGAGTGCTTCTATCGCAGCAAGCTGTCCCCATAAGTCTGATCGCGTGGCATGTCTACTGAATTAGGATACTACTTTGTTACCCAGGGCAGACATCAGAAAAGACTTCTTTTTTTTAAGATTTTATTTATTTATTCATAGAGACACACACATACAGAGAGAGAGAGAAAGAGAGAGAGGCAGAGACAGAGGCAAAGGGAGAGGCAGGCACCATGTGGAGAGCCTGATGTGGGACTCGATCCAGGGTCTCCAGGATCACGCTCTGGGCTGCAGGCGGCGCTAAACCGCTGCGCCACTGGGGCTGCCCAGAAAAGACTTCTTTAAGGGACTGTCTGAGCTGAGGTCTGGAGAATCAGGGAATATTCCCTACAAGAGGGAGTGATGGTGGGGTGCTGATGAGCACCTAGTACTTAACTTCATGCCGCACAGATGATGACACTGAAACGTGGTAGTTGTGATCTGTGGCGGAGGTACAGGTGAGGATCCAGTCTCTGATGGCATAGACAGAACTCACAGGATCATGTCTGCTGGAGCTGTCCCTCAGAGCTGATGAGGTGCTTCAGAAAGCATCTATTTGACCTTCTCACATCCCTGTTGGGACAGTTACTGTTGCATAGGTCACTGGGTAGATAGACTTGGAGGGTGGGGAGGCTCCGTCTTCCTGGATTTGACCTACATTGATAGAGTATGCTTGTGTTACCACCACAGTAGCCACGTTAAAATCTTTTCTCTGCTTTGGTTATAACTTCCCTGTAGGTAAACAGAAGAGTTCAAAAATGAAGGATGTTGCAGCCACTGTTCACAGAAAACTGAAGACATTCATGGAGATCACGCTGGAGGAAGACAGCACAGAGAGGTAAAGCACTAGATGCATTGGATGGATGTTTTTAAGAGCTGTGGGTACTCCACAAGCACATTTACAGCCAGGCAGTGAGAAAACAGGATTATAAGGACAGAAACATCTCTTTTGGAAAACTCCTTGAGCATATGTTTAATTTACTTCCTAATTTTGTTTTTAAAAACAAAAACAAAATTGTCATCTGATAAATATTACTCCAGAAAAGGCATACAAACTTATTTTATATGGTTTTTAAAACTAGGCAGATTAGGGGGCAGCCCTGGTGGCACAGCGGTTTAGCGCCGCCTGCAGCCCAGGGCGTGATCCTGGAGACCCTGGATCGAGTCCCACGTCAGGCTCTCTGTATGATGCCTGCTTCTCCCTCTGCCTGTGTCTCTGCCTCTCTCTCTCTCTGTCTCTATGAATAAATAAATAAAATCTTTAAAAAAAACAACAACAAAAAAATAAACTAGGCAGATTATTGTGAGTGGTTTGCTGTTTTTGAAACCGTGGGCATTTCTAGGACATAATTGCCCAGTCCCCAGGCATCCACAATGAGGATGGGGAAGGTCCCTCCAAAACTTTGAAGAAATACTGGTCATTTCTTGCTTCCTGGGTGGCCTGTTGCTGCCACAGGACTGCTCCGAGGAAGATGTTCACTGGGCTCCTCCAGCCAAGTGTGTTTATTGTTGCATTTGCTGTTTGACATGCAATATGGCTTTCTATAGATACTGTTGTTACCTGTGTTTGATTCTCAGACCAACTGCAAAAACAGTGTTTTTCGTGCTGTTCTATGAACCTCATAAAGTTAAGTGTTATAGAGCTCTGAACTAGGTAATAGTTTTAGGTATGCCTGGGAAAGTAGCCACCTTTTCTTAGCTACTTTCTCCTTTGAAGAAAGGCTTCAAAAACCCTAAATTGCTAACTTATGAACAAGGACTGTTTTAGCTCTTTCTTCCAATCTGTACACCTTTTATCGCTGCATTAGCTATGTCGTCCAGTGCAGTGTTGAAAAGCAGTGATGAGAGGGGACATCCTTGACTTGTTCCTGATCCTAGTGGGAAAACAGTTAATTTCTCACCATTAAGAATGATGTGAGCTGCTGATATCTTGTGGATGTTCTTCATCAAGTTGAGGACGTTCCCCTCTATTCCTAGTTTATTGAGAGTTTTTATAATGAATGGGTGTTGGATTTTGTCAGATGCTTTTTTTGCATCTACTGATGTGATCGTGTGCTGTTTCTTCTGTAGTCTGTTGTTGTGATGGATTATACTAAATGATTTTTGAATGTTGAACCAGCCCTGCATACCTAGAATGAATCCCACTTAGTCTTGGTGAATACTTTATACACTGTTGTTATTAATTGTATGCAGCTGATTGATGGTGCTGTGAAGTTCAACTATGTTCTTAATGATTTTCTGCTTGCTAGATCTGTGCATTTCTTTCTTTTCTTATCTTTTTTTTTTTAAGATTTTAATTTATTTATTCATGAGAGACAGAGAGAGAGAGGCAGAGACACAGGCAGGCAGAGGGAGAAGCAGGCTCCCCAGAGAGAGCCCAATGTGGGACTCGATCCCAGGACCCCGGATCACAACCTGACCCAAAGGCAGATGCTCAACTGCTGAGCCACCCAGGCATCCTGAGATCCATGCATTTCTGATAAGAGGGATTTTGCCTCATATCTTTTGTGATCGTGATAGTAGGTGCATATGAATTTAGAACTCCTATATCTTCTTGGTGAATTGACCCTTTTATTTTTATGGAGAGTCTTTATTTCTAGAAATGCTTTCCCCATAAAGTCCACTTCGGTATTAAGACAACAGTACCAGCCTTGTTTAGTGTTTCCTGAGTGTTTGTGGCATTCCAGTCAGAAGGCAGAAACCAAATAGTGACTAGGACAGGGAAATCTCTATGTCGGAAATTCTTAGGAAGGTGTTTTGGTATAACAGGTTATTGGCTAGTGAAGGTTAAAGCCAACCTTAAAGCAGAGAGAAAATGCAGATGTGAGGAGCAACTGTGCTCCTAGGGAGAATGCACACCCTAGGCTGAGACTGCTCCATGGATGGAGAAGTCCTGAGGCCTTCTGATGGGACTCACTGGATTTCCGGTCTCCAGGGGGCAGGGGAAGGGCCAGGGGAGCTGCTGGAACCAAAGCTGGAGCCTTCTGCCAAGCCTGTGAGCTTCCATGTGCTGTTCCAGGCAGGTAGCTGCTGGCTAGATAGCCGCCCTCGGGAGCCCAGTGGGGACAGTGGCCTAAGAGTCTCCTGGAGAAGGCTGGGCCTTGCATGACAGGGCACTGCAAAGTCTGGTCTCTACATTGGTCAGAACTGGGAAGAGAAAGTCCCCACCGACCAGGTCATTGACTAGGGCACTGGAGTAGGTAGGGGTTTGCATGACCTCAGTTGTGAGCAGAGGGAATGTATTCAATTATATACTTCATCCTAAAAATTAATGAATATTTACCATGCGGTTTTAATAAAGGCAGGTTTGCCACTGCATATGAGATGGAGAAACCCAACAGACTCTTAGGTTTTATGAGCTTGTTTTATTTCTAGACATTTTTGGGGGAGAGGGGCGTGATCTTCTGATTTGGAGGAAGTGAGGAATGTTTGTATATTTCAGAAAACACATGGGAATGTAAATAGTTTTACATTTATAAAATCACACAACCTATAGGGCAGCCCCGGTGGCTCAGCAGTTTAGCGCCACCTTCAGCCCAGGGCGTGATCCTGGAGACCCGGGATTGAGTCCCACGTCGGGCTCCCTGCATGAAGCCTGTTTCTCCCTCTGCCTGTGCCTCTGTCTCTCCCCCCCTCCCCTGAATAAAAAAATAAATAAAATCTTAAAAAAAAAAAAAAAAAAGAATTAGGGGATCCCTGGGTGGCTCAGCTGTTTGGTGCCTGACTTTGGCCCAGGGTGTGATCCTGGAGTCCTGAGATCTAGTCCCACATCGGGCTCGCTGCATGGAGCCTGCTTCTCCCTCTGCCTGTGTTGCTGCCTCTCTCTCTCTCTCTGTCTGTCTCTCATGAATAAATAAATAAAATCTTAAAAAAAAGAATTATATATAAATAAGTTATTTTCATAGGATGTGATAACAATCTCAG
The DNA here is from genome assembly GCF_003254725.2 of Canis lupus dingo. Classification (NCBI taxonomy): domain Eukaryota; kingdom Metazoa; phylum Chordata; class Mammalia; order Carnivora; family Canidae; genus Canis; species Canis lupus. The sequence continues at coordinate 21,638,624 of NC_064258.1, read as the reverse complement.
AAGTCCAAGCAGTTTTTAAAATATTTTATTTATTTATTTAGAGAGCGTGAGCTGGGGAGGTGGGGACACAGAGGGAGAGAGAGAATCTTGAACAGAATCCATACCCAGTGAGGAGCCCAAGGTGGGGCTCGATCCCACAACCCTAGATCATGATCCGAGCTGCAGTCAGAGTCACACTGAGCCACCCAGGTGCCCCAGAAGTGCAAACATTTTACAAGATTTCTTTGTTCTTAGAAATACCATTTGCAAGGATAAGTTTTTTGGGTGTAGAATGCTGTGTGTGTACTATTGTGAAGATGTTAGAGAACAAGGCTATTTGCTCCTTATTAGAAATTTCTTTTATTCCCACTTGCGCAGGGTTTTAAGGTAAGTACTTAAATCACATTAGTTATATTGAGAGGGAAAGAAAAGCCTTAGAAGTTCAAAACTTGGGGCATCTTGAGTGACTCAGTCAGTTAAGCATCTGACTAGGTTTCGGCTCAGGTCATGCTCTCAGGATCGTGGGATTGAGCCCCATGTTGGGCTCCCTGCAGATATTAACGCTGATACAAAGATGGCAAAAAGAGTTCTTCCCTTTAAGGAGGGAACATCCAGTAAAAATAGGACTAGATCATGAAATTTGGGCTTCCTATATGTGCGAGAAACATGCTGTAGAAAACCAGCATCTAAAGAAAAATCATTCTAAAATAGACAAGATTTAAGACTAAATACAAAAATACTACTGATTTAATGCTGAGGTAGAGACATTAAGGCAAGTTAACCTCTTTTAAGACTCTGGAAACCCTTTGATCCAATTAATATTTTAGGCAACGGGGCATTAATTCAGAAGCCCTGTTTTCTTTTTCTTTCTTTCTTTCTTTTTTATTTTTTTTAAGATTTTATTTATTTATTTATTCATAGAGACACAGAGAGAGAGGCAGAGACACAGGCCGAGGGAGAAGCGGGCTCCATGCAGGGAGCCTGACGTGGGACACGATCCCAGGTCTCCAGGATCACACCCCAGCCCTCAGGCGGCGCTGAACCGCTGCGCCACTGGGGCTGCCCAGAAGCCCTGTTTTCTTGACGAATGCACTACTTTTCTCTCCAACACTGTTAGTATTTTGTTAACTGGTCTATTGGGTGCTAAATAAAAAATGCTTCTCATTGCATTTTAATTGCCTCACCCAGTATAGCATACTATAAACTGGACATAATTTCTCAAGAGGAACAGCATACGTTTGCCAGCACAGTGGTGCATTTAAATGCCAAGTATGTTATATTTATTACTTTCATAAATAGTATGGAAATAGCAATAAATTTATAATTAGAAATTTTAGAAGTATAAATATTTCTTATGGCTCAGGTTATATCATGAATTTTTCCCACCAAGTAAATGGACTGTAATCATAAGCAAATTACTTGCCAATATTAATTATGCCTGTGTGTAGGCAACTTGTATAGTGTCCAGCGTAAACCCCCAGCATTAAGCCTTGTTATTAGAACCTGAAGGGAAGGGGTTCTCCATGACAAAATCACCTCTGTTTGGTTATCAAGCATTTTATTCTGCTGCATGAAATTTTAATAGCCTTTTTAAAATGATTTTGGGACAGGATGCTTTTTTATACCTCATTTAGAGGCAAGCTTCAGTCATCATCAATGCCCAGTGGACCTTGGTATAGATAATTTAAAACCAGATGTAAATAAAAACAGGCATTGTTTATCTTATTAATTGTTTTTCTCGGAAAATTGATTTTGTCTGCCCCTCCTGTGGCTGTGGTCATGTTGGATATTCTTCAGCGCATGAACACACCCTACTGGAGGCCGTGGGGCCTGATGGTGGATGGGGTCAAGTCTCAGCTGCTGAGAGAGATTTAAAGACTTTGAGAAAAAAAAAAAAAAAAAAAAGACTTTGAGAGCTCAGGTAGGCAAGCACCTCACTTGGCTCCAACATCTCATCACAAGAACCCTGGCCCAGGGAGGTCATTTGGCTAAGGCTTGCTGCCGCTCGCTGTTATGATAGTGACCTCCACAGGCCTGTGCCTCTCACTGTCCACCATCCTGCCTCTGCGGTGTCACGAGGGCACGACAGAAGAGCCACACATGTAGGGTAGCCCAGCAGTTAGAAAGTCAGAACAGCCATTGCTCAAGTAACAGGGTGGGGGGCGCAATCAGACCATTAATAATATGATCTTCAAAGGAAAAATCAATTATACCACAAAAGGCTGAATTAGAACTAAAAATCCTAAATTAAAAATGTCTCTGATGCACTGGAGAGATGTCATTGTTGGGACTCAGATTCCAGATGGTCTGAAAGATCACGTGGTAGGAGAACCTCAGGACACAGGCCTATGGATGAAGAGGAGTCATGGGGTAAAGACAGGTGAGAAATAGACCCAAAAAAAAGCAGTCATTTAACAAATAGTAGGAGAAAACTTCCGAGAGCTGAAGAAATGTGGAATTTTAAAGATTCCTTTTTGTTTCTTTCACTAAATTGTGGATGGGATTAATGGAAAAAGAATCACACCTAAGTAAGTCTGTAGATAAAATTATCGAATTCTGGGGGTAAAGAGAAAAATCGCAAAATCTTTCTAGGTTTGTGCTGCCCCTGCTATGGCCGTTTTTTCACATGTGGAAATTGAGCAGGTGAAGCATGGCGAGTCTGACCTGAGATGTGGCTAAGTGTAAAGTGCACACCAGGTTCTGAAGATAGTATGAAAAAAGCAGTGTAAATTTTGTTATTTTTATGTTGATTACAGGCTGTTGTATTTGGGTATCTTGAGTAAAATAAAATATATTAAGATGAACTTCACCTTATATTTCTGATCTCTTTTAATGAGGTGAGTAGAGAACTTAGTTCCATGCCTGTTTGTACTGATATGAGGCCAAGCTGTTGTAGACCAACCATGGGGTGGGTTAGTCTCCACGAAGGGCAGGACTCAGACACTCACTGAGCAGGGAGTCAGCTGAGACGTCCCTGGGGACAGAGATTGGTATTTGTGTGTAGGTCCCACATCCCCTCTGAGGGACATGCTGGGTACCCTCGTGGTCACCAGGTGGTGAAGGAGGAAGGTGGCACATACTTGTAAATGCCTGTGTGAGGACTGCTCCGAGAGGGCTCCTGGCATATCCTTGCAAGGCATGGTGGGGGAGCAGCTAGAGTGGGCTCAGTCCAAAGCTGGTTCTGTGGGATAGGGAGAGCAACTGTCTCCTGGGACAGGTGTGGGGGAGGGCCAGGGAAGTGAGGTGCGTTGAAAAGTGATTGAAGTAAGTGTCAGTGTAATAGCTAGTCTTGGGGAAATAGTTTCCATTTGTTTTGTGTTTTTGTGGAAGGAAATAAAGCCCACGACTGTGAAATGTACTTATCATATTTATGAGTCTGCTGTGTATCTGAGTCGTGGTTTAATCCTCACAAATGAGAGTACTTCTGAGAAAATAAATAGGAGGTCACCTATAGGAAACCTGGCCTGGTGTTTTGTTTGCACGAAGAGTGCTTTGGGTCTCTGTGAACTGCTGTTGGCCGCAGGAGCAGTGATGACGACTCTGTCCAAGTGTGGTTTCCTCTGATCAGGATTCTTGCTCCATTTACATATGAGAAGCAATTGGTGAAAGTTACTGAGTATTTCAGCTTTCTCTCTCAGTGTGTATTCAGTTGCGAAACGTTTCTAGGTTTATTTTGTGAAAGTATATGTTAGGTTATCTTGGTCGCTGATTTCTGTTAATTGTCTTCTTTGTGTTTTAGGTTTCTCTATGAATCATCATCAAGAACTCTGGGGGCACTTTTGAATTCATAACTAAGCCAACGTCTATGATTGTGTGAAAACAGAGAAAAAGGACTTAGTAAAAATGAAATGAATGTATATTTTCCTAGGTTTTTAATATTAATAACCCGTATCATAGGGGTGGGATTTATTTGGGGAATTATAAGTAGGAAACTCAGAGGTTCTTACGCTTTTGCCAGGTGCCTGCATAAATAATATATTTAATATAAAGGACTCTAGGTATCATTGGTGCAGTGCAGAAACCTGTGGTGCAAAAACAAAAAAAAAGTTTTCTAGCAAACATGGTTATTTTAAAAATTACTTATATATGTGCTTGTGTGTGTATACATACACACATATATATGTGTGTGTACATATATATATATATGTAAAATGTTGCTTGAAGCTATGAGTAATAAAGCGATGAGAACATCTGTGTGTGTACCTTATTTAAAAATATTATATGGGAATCCTTGGGTGGCTCAGTGGTTTAGCACCTGCCTTTGGCCCAGGGTGTGATCCTGGAGTCCCGGGATCGAGTCCAGCATTGGGCTCCCTTCATGGGGCCTGCTTCTCCCTCTCTGCCTGTGTCTCTACCTCTCTCTCTCTGTGTCTATCATGAATAAATAAATAAAATCTTTAAAAAAATATATGAAGCTTCCCTTTTAGAGACAATAGTTGAATTCTGCCAAGAGTAGAAGGTGTTAAAGCAGAGGGAGTGGCTGTGCCAGATGTAGGGAGAGGAGCCACATGTGGGGTCCTACAATGGCCTCCCTTCCCCTTCTGGTCTTGATGCTGTTTTACTGGATGTTAGGATGGGCCCAGTGGCTCTAAGTATGAGTGACAGAGAACAGAGTCCTTCAGCCTGGAGGTGAATCACTGTTATTTTGTCTTTTTTTTCTGAGAGCTGACATGGTGCCAGTGGAGGACCAGCCCATCGTCCAAGACCCTGGCTTTCTGCTCCCAGTTACCAGGTCTGTGAGTCCGTTAGCCACGGGCCCCGTGTTGTGGTAGAGCAGCTACCTGTGATAGATGGGACATGAGACTTTAGTTGCTTGCTCATTCTGTCCTCTGCCCCCAGCAAAATGGTAAAGAAACACCAATTTCACTATTTCTCTAAGAAAGTACCATAATTAATGGACTGCTTACCATAGTTAAAAGCAGTTAGGGTAAGGTTTTTCTGAGATAGCTGAGAAGTGGGAGGTGAGGGTTACTTATTTTAGCTTTTTTTTTTTTAAGATTTTATTTGTTCATGAGACACAGAATGAGAGAGGCAGAGACCTAGGCAGAGGGAGAAGCAGGCTCCATGCGAGGAGCCTGATGTGGGACTCCATCCCAGGACCTACTCTGGGATCATACCCTGAGTTGGAAGCAGAGCTTAAGTGCTGGGCCATCTAGGCGTCCCTCTTTTAGCTACTTTTGAACATAAGACTTTTATTCTGTATTGGCAAATGTGATTTATTCTTTCTTTTTTGCCCTTGCTCGTGTTTATTTTAGTATTAAGAAATGAACTGAGGGGCTCCTGGCTGGCCCCATTGGTGAAGCATGCCACTCTTAATTTTGGGATTGTGAGTTTGGGCCCCATGTTGGGCCCAAGATTTTAACAAAATCTTTAAAAAAGAAAAGAAATGAATTGAGGAATGCTCTGTCTTTCTGGATTCCTGGAAGAGTTTGTGTAAGATTAGAAATAGTTCCTTGGATTTGTTATAATACTCAATTAAGTCTGTCTGAACTTGGTGTTTTCTGTGTGGGAAGAGCTTGGTGTTTTCTGTCTTTAATTAAACATTTAATTAGCTTTTTAAGTATATATATGAGTTTTCGGAATAGTCAGGTTTTCTCTTTTACCTTGTGTCCGTCTTGATGGGAGAAATAATCCAATTTGTGAAAAAATAATTTCTCTCCGGCCAAAACAGTTGATAAAATCCTAATCTAAGTATAAATCCTAGAGGAATCCTGTGAATGCATGAGGACGCTCAGAGCATCAGTGTCTACAACAGCTGGTGGAAGTAGTGGGCAAGGCAGCCCTGGGGTGTGGGGGAATGTGGCTTCTGCTTTGTTAGGGATGACGAGGTGGGGATGGGGAGGGCACTTCAGGATCATGGTGTCGAGGGAAAAAACAAGTCACAGACTAACATAGTGTGATTTCATTCTGTAGAGTTTTTTTTTTTTTTTTTAAAGATTTTATTTATTCATGAGATACAGAGAGATAGAGAGAGGCAGAGACACAGGCAGAGGGAGAAGCAGGCTCCATGCAGGGAACCCTATGCGGGATTTGATCCTGGTTCTCCAGGATAATGCTCTGAGCCGAAGGCAGCGCTAAACTGTTGAGCCACCCAGGCTGCCCATCATTCTGGAGAGTTTAAAGTCATGTGAAACTGAACACTATCGCTTACGCTCACATAATATATCAATATATTATTAACATATTGATAACATCAATAAGCAAGGAAAATAATTCAGAATGTTGAGTATGGGAGAGAAGGGTAGATAGCATGTAAGATTCTTTTTTTTAGCATATAAGATTCTTCAAAGCAAATGCAGAAATAAACTGGAAATAGATATTTGTGTGCTCGTTTTACGGCTTATAACCTTACACACATTATATTCTTATGTATTCACTATTTAACAACGTAAACAGAAACAAATGTAAACAATCAGATGTAAGGAAGAGAAAGCAAACATATCTTTGGCACAGGACTTGGAAGCATTCAGATACAGATCTCTGCACCTGTGATCACCACTAGGCCAGCTCTAAGAAGTGATGGCCACACACAGTGAAGATGCCAGAACCACTGTGCAGACAGTGGAAGGAGGCTCAGAGAGCTGCCTGTGTCAGTGTGGGCACTGCTTAAGGCAAGGTAACCCCCTGTGGGGCTGTGTTCCATGGGGGGACACAGCCCTCGCTGAAGCCAGATGTCTACCCTGGGGGCAGGCCCCCAGGGCCACACAACAGGCCAGTAGTGGCTCCCTGGCTGACAGTAGGACAGCCCACTGAGGAGCCAGGCTCTTGGACAGCCGTGGCATTACAGGGCCGGGAACAACAGGATCCGGTGGCAGCAAGTGAACATCGGGCAGGTGGGTGCAATGGTCGTAAAGACAGCGAGGCTGGAGGGCTTGTTCCTGCCCGGGGGAGTCAGAGGGGATCCGAGGGGGGTCCTGGATCAGTGTCCCACAGTAGGTGGGCATCCAGGGCTCTGGTCAATCTCTACCACCTGAGGAAGTCTGGGATATAGCCAGAGGCCTCTCAGAAGTGGCCCCCAGTGAAAAATCTCAATCCTTGTCCAGGTTCCAGACTTAAGCTGTGAGTTACCAAGGGGCCAATTCCCCAAAAAAGAAGATGTACTTAGTCTCTCCCCAAAGTGGCCTGTGACTGCTCTGGGACTCTACGAAAAGGTGATCCCCAAATATTGTGAAGTCCCTGGGTCTGAGCTGACCTAAGTGGGGAGCAGCGCTGGGCTGCAGGTCATAAATGGAGCCTGGCCAACTGACCCACAGGACATGGATGTGCAGAAGGCTACACAGAGGCCTCAGAAACAGCCCTGCCCCACTGAGCCAGCAAGTGAAGCATGACATGTCAGAGGAGTGGTGGAAATGGTGCCATCAGGAAGACCTGAGGAGGATAAATGGATGGAGCCATCCCCCTTCTCTTTAGCTCACTGCTTGGCTCCCACAGAGCCAGATGGATCCTGGAAGACGAGTGTGGATGCTGCCACCTGGTCTAGGGTTAGCAGGTGGCCTCGGACTTGGCCTTGGTGGGTTCTGGTGGGCAAACATCTCTTCCGTCCTTATTTGGAAAAGAATATGAGGGATTCTTCACATATGAAATGAACAAAAATATATATAGTTTTCCCCTAAACTCATGGTAACCTTCTCACCCTCAGTCCAAAGAAATCCTACGTGGACATGTTGCTGGAGGCCAGCCAGTCCCACGATTCTAGGGCATCATGTTGGATAGGGCCGTGTGAGCAAGAGATGGCTGGGTGTGGGGCCTTGCGCGCTCTGTGGTTGGGAGGTAAGTCTTGGGCGATTAAGGATATGCCATGTTGTGCTTTTGTTCATACACCGCGGCCTGGATCCCTCATGGCCAGTGAGGGAAGAGGAAATTGGCTGTGCTAATGTTGTGGGTGTAAGCCCAGTTGAGTAGGTGTAGTCCTCCCTGTGGACAGGGCAGGACTCGTGCCCCACATGGATCAGCCTCAGAGGACAGTGGTGAGGGTGCGTCCTCCTGAGGACACAGCTTATGCTGGTGCACATGGCCATCCACCTTCAGTAGCCAAGCCCCTTGGGGTGGCCAGGGTGCAGCAGCCGGGCCTTCTGGAGGCCCAATTGGGGCGGTCTCCCGGTGCAATACATTGTGTACGAGCTCAAGTGGAGCCCTGTCTCCATGAGCACAGCTGAAAGGTGGCCAGCTGGTCAGAGGCCAGAGGTGTGTGCATGGACGTGAGTTGGCCAGGCAGGCAGCAAGAAGGAACGGAAGACCTGGCACCACCTGTTAACATCCAGCAATAAGCCTCGTACCACCATGTACGCACAACCGGCTTCACACCACAGTCCAACAGCAAAGCACCCTCCAGGGATTAGGCAGCAAACAATGGAGACGACGTGACAAGGCCTGATTGGTCATGTGACCAGCTCACTCATCAGACTCCCGGGGCTGGCCTGGCAGCACGAACACCAGCCCCAGGGCAGGGAAGGGGACCCCCTCGTGCGGAGGCTATCCAGTGCTGCCACCACCCAGCAGCCCTCGTTAGCGGACCATCTGGCACGCTAGTCAGTCCCCTATCTACAGATCCGTGAAGACAGGTGGCTGTTCTTTAAAAACTGCCTTAACACAAAACAGTAAACTAGAAACTGTTCCTCCAGGAGCACATGCTGGCTGAAGGCCCTGTGGTCGCACCTCTCAGGCCCACATCCTCCGGACCTTCTGCCAAATTTTTTAGCCAACTCATGTCTGAACCACACCTCTTTGTAAAATAAAGGACATTTCTGAAGGATTAATCTCAGCAGAGGTGTCTTCATTCTCCTGCTAACATGTTACATTATGTGGCTTTTCTGTCCCGTTGCAGCCATTTTTGGTGTTTCTTTTCCAGGAAGAGGAAATTTTTTTTTTTTAGGAAGAGGAAATTTCCCAGTTTACATTTCCCCATAGATTCCTGGCACCAGCATTTGACAGGGAGTCCTGTGTCCCTTGGGGACATCTCTTCAGCCTGTCACTCATGGCACATGAAGCGCCTCCCACTGCTGACACAGCAAACAACAAATGTGAATAAGCTGCCCGAATGTATTTGAGAAGCTCACGCAGAACTGTTTCTAAAGGGTTCTGGATCTCCTGCCTCACAGACTGATGGGTGCAGTGTGTAAATGTGTACGAGGGGCAGACATGAGCCAGGCTTCCAATTCCTGCCCATGAATCAACTCACACAATAGAATGGACTCTCGCTCCATGACCTCTCCAGGTTCCACTGAGGCAGTCTTCACCCCAGCTCCTCGGTTGCCCCCACTGAGCCTCAGGGACCCCACAGTGTGCTGACCCCATGCGTCATGACCTCCATGACTCTCTACTCTCATCCAGTCCTTCCACGCCTGGGATGGGGCCCAGAGGGAGGAGAGTTTCCTCTACTTACGCGGTACATTGTGGCCATGCCAATTTGGGCCAGTCCTGAATCTGGTAGAGGGGCTGAAAGACCATTGTTAAGTTTCTAGGGTAGATTGTTTTACAAGACATAAATTCCTGGGATAAACACAGTGTGTGGATTCATGCCTTCTGAGGGGCCCCGTGGTATCTGGGTAATGGCCACACATTACGTGTTCTAACCCCTGGAACCTGCCCATATTACCACACATGGCAAAACAGATGTTGCAGATATGATGAAGGTCGAGATCTTGAGTTGGGGGAGGTGATCCTGGTCTACCTGCAGGCACTGATGCCACATCCCAAGGGCCCTTATCAGGGAGCCAGGCAGACTGGTCACACGCACAGAAGGCAGAGTGACCACAGGGGCGATATGAGGGATGTGGCCACGAGCTGAGGACTGCAGGCAGCCAGTGCAAGCTGGCAGAAGCACGGAAGGGGCCTTCCACTGAGGCTTCAGAGGCAGCGTGGCCCCACAAGACCTCGATTTAGGCCGGTGAGACCTCTGGCTGCTGGCCTCCAGAACCCTGAGAATGCATTTGTGTTTTAAGCCCCAAAGCTTGTGGTACTTTGTCGTAGCAGCCACAGGAAATGCACACAGGTGTAGGAAACTAGGATGTTGGGCAGCTTCCCCAAAAAGATGCCAGTTGCATTGTGCTGCACCCTTGTCCTTGGCCACCCGCTCCTAAGGCTGTTTCTGCCAAGTGCTCGAGGAGTGGAGCAGGGTCTCCTGGCCAACACAGGGAGGCAGTCCTGCATCTGAGCCGCCTCCCCAGTAGGAGACCCTCCTGGAGGGAGCTTCTGGTCCCCTTCTAGGGCTGCCTGGACACTGCCTGGTGGTGCTCTGCTTGTGTTCAGCTGTGGGTGACGGGAAGGGACCATGAGATGCACGTGGCATGAGGAGAAATGGCCTAGGGCCAGCACTGTGTGGTGGCCGGAGCTCTGTGACCCCCTTCTTGCACCCATTCCACAGCCCCCTGGGTGTCTGGCGAGGGTCTCCTGCGGGGTACCCTGAGGATTAATTTCTGAGGGTCCATGGCAAGCCAAGATAATCTTCTCCAGAAGGAAATAATCACGGCCAAGTGCCTGCTGGTGCTCCAGACGAAGGCGCTCCGGCTGGCGTCATGCTACCCTGTCTGCAGCAGCGTGCAGGCCCACCTGTGCAGCAGCCTCTGCCAGCTGGCTTTAGGGCCAATGGCAAAGCAGTCTGCCCTGTGGCTGGAAGACCTTGTGCTTGGAGGGCGTTTAGGGTTATCCGGGACCTGTAAGAATGTGCAGCTCCCGATCCTGAGAGTTTCCAAGGACTACTCTTCCTTCTAGGTGCTGGGCTGTGCCAGCTCCTGTGTGTCCACACAGCTCCCCACGCCAGTCGCGGGGCCCTCCCACGTTGGGGTCATGCCCACCTGCTTCTTGGCTTGGCTGTGTGTTGTACTCTGGCTGTGGCATGATGCGGGCGTGACCCTTGCTGAGTTCAGACTCGGGCCTGTGTCCTGCGTTTTTGCTGTGGTCATGAGGATGTTCCTGCCCTCCAAGACACCTCTGCCTCCTACACCGGCCTTGCTGGAGTGTACAGGTCATGGAGCGGGAGTCACCACCTGGAGGTGTTCCAATCTTTGAGGACAGGTGTCTGAAATTCTAGAGAAATTGTTATTACTTTTTAAAAACCTGAATAACTTACATGTGGTAAAACTCACCAATCCTAAGTTTACAGTTTCATGAGTTTTAAAAAGTATATTCAACCACACAACTCATAGCCCCCTTCCAATGAGGACCTTTCCATTGCCCCAGAAAGTTCTCTCCTGCCCTCAGTCCTGGAGGTTCCTGTCACTGGGTGTTGTTGCCGGTTCTGGAGCTTCATGAAATGAAATCACACAAATGTATTCTGTGTCTGGCTTTTTCCCTTTTTGCACGTCTTTATTGTTCATTCTTTATCACTGAGTGCTATTCGATTTTATCAAGATACCACATTGCTCACGTGTAGTATTGGTTTTGATTTAATATCTTTGTAGGGAGGGGTTGCTCAGAGACTTTCTCTTTGCTTCCAGCTTCAGAACCTGTTCTTCCCACGGCAGGGGTCTAATCTGTAGCTCCCAGCACTAAGGCTGACATCCCAGGGGTATGCTCAGTTACCCGGGAAACGACATGGGGTGTGTCTGGTGGGCCGTGGTGGCAGACCACAGTGACACCTTGGCTCGCCAAGGGGGCGCATTAGCCCATAGTGCTGCCGTCCCCAGAAGTGTTAGCGCTCGCCCTGCCCAGGCCCAGACTGGTGCTGATGGCCGTCCTTTAGCTCTCTCTGGAACAGTGCTCAGCACCCACATGCACAAGCATGCTCCCATGGAGGCACGCCCGGGGAGCTGGTCATGGGACCCTCCCAGGGCACGTCAGCAGGCCTCCGGTGCTCCTCTGTTCTCCCCACCTTCCCCTGGCCCTGCAGCACACTCAGTATTCTACGGCACCGAGAAGGACATAGGTTTTTTGGTGGCATCCTGTACAGTGGGGGCAGCTGGATGTCACCCAGGCCCTCACTGAATGGAGGGAACCAGAGGGCTGTCTTGCCCTGAGCTGTGCTGTGGTGGTGGAGGGGGGCGTCTCCAGTGCACCCAATCATGAAGAAGAATAACCATTAATATTATTATTATTTTGTGCTCCAACATGCTGGAACTTCTCCATCAGGCCCCTGGACTCCATAAAGGCTGTCTCTTCCGTGGGTGATTAAGGTGAGACACTAGAAAACTTTTTTTCTGCCATCGTGATGATGTCCTGCCCCATTTTTTTTTTTGAAGTTTTTAATTTTAATTCCAGTGTAGTTGATGGACTGTGTTGCTGTGTTGGTTTCAGGCACACGGTACAGGATTCAGCAACTCTACAGGGCACTCTGCTCATCCTGATGAGGGCTGCCTCCAACCCTGTCACCTGTTTCCTCCACCCCCACCGCTCCCCCTGCCGACTACCAGGGTGTTCTCTGTAGCTAGAGTCTGTTTCTTGGTTTTCCTCTCTTTCTCCCTCCCACCCCCATCTCTCTCGCTCTTTCCTTTGCTCCTTTGTTTTCTGAAATTGCACATATGAGTGAAATCATGTGGTATTTGTCTTTCTCTGACTGACTTATTTCACTTAGCACAATACCCTCTTGCTCCATCCGTGTAGTTGCAAATGGCAGGATTTCACTCTTCTTTATGGCCAATACTCCATTTGGTGTGCATGTACATACATATATCATATATCCCACTGTGTATCCACACACCACATCTTCATCCATTCCTCGATGGATGGGCACCTGGGGTACTTCTGTAACTTGACCATTGTAAGTATTGCTGCAGTAAACACAGGGGTGTATGTATCCCTTTGAATTAGTGTTTTTCTGTGTTTTGCCGTAATACCCAGTCATGCAATTCCTGGATCACAAAGGTAGCTGTATTTCTAACTTTCTGAAGCCCCTCCTTCCTGTGCTCCACAGAGGCCACCCCACTTTACATCCCCACCAACAGTGCAGGAGGCTTCCTTCTCCACATCCTCCCAACACCTGTTGTTCCATGGGGTTTTGATGTTGGCCATCCTGACAGGTGCGAGGTGGGATCTCACTGTGGTTTTGATCTGCATTTCCCTGAGGCTAAGAGATGTTGAGCATCCATCCATGTGTCTGTTGGCTATCAGATGTCTTCTTTGGAGAATGTCTTCTACCCATTTTTGAAGAGAAAGAGCACATGTGCAAGTGGGGTGAGGGGCAGAGGGAGAGACTCTTCAGGCAGAAAGTGGTCCAGTTTCACTCTTCTGCAGGTAGCCGTCCAGTTTCCCAACACCACTTGTTGAAGAGACAGTCTTTCTGCCATTGGACATTCTTGCCTCCTTTGTCACAGATTGATTGACCATATAATTGCGGTTTTATTTCTGGGTTTCTTTTTCTGGTCCATGGATTATGCCCCTGTTTTTGTGCCAGTGCCACACTGTTTTTTTGTTTTTTGTTTTTTTTTTAATCACAAGAGCTTTGTAGTATATCTTGAAATCTGGGATTGTGATACCCCTCTCTAGCTTTACTTTTCTTTTTCAGGATTGCTTTGGCTATTTGAGGTCTTTTGTGGTTCCATACACATTTTAGGATTGTTCTAGTTCTATGAAAAATGATGTTGATGTTTTGATAGGGATTGCATTAAATGTGTAAATTGTTTTGGGCAATATAGACATTTTAACAATATTTGTTCTCCCAGTCTGTGAGCATGGAATGCTTTCCCAGTTGTTTGTGACATCTTCAGTTTCTTTCATCAAAGTTTTATAGTTTTCAGAGTACAGGTCTTTCACCACCTTGTTTGAGTTTATTCCTGGATATTTTATTATTTTTGGTGCAATTGTAAATGGAATTGTTTTTTAAATTTCTTTTTCTGCTGTTTCATTATTAGTATATAAAAATGCAACAGATTTCTGTACATTAATTTTGTATCCTGCTTTACTGAATTCACTTTACTGAATTCATTTATCAGTTCTAATAGATTTTTGGTGGTCTTTAGGGTTTTCTAGGTATTGTATCATGTCATCTGCAAACAGTGAAAGTTTTACTTCTTCCTTACCAATTTGGATGCTTTATTTCTTTTTGTTGTCTGATTGCTTTGGTTAGGGCTTCCAGCACCATGTTGAATAAAAGTGGTAAGAGTGGACATCCCTGTTGTGTTTGTGACCTTAGGGGGAAAGCTCTCAGTTTTCCCCTGTTGAGTATGATGTTCACTGTGAGTTTTTCATAGATGGTCTTTATTATATTGACGTATTCTCCCCCTGGACCTACTTTATTGGGGAGTCTTTATCATGAATGGATGTATTACTTTGGCATATGCTTTGTTTGCATCTATTTATTTATTTTTTTATTTAAAAATTAAAAAAAGATTTTATTCATTTATTCATGAGAGAGACACACAGAGAGAGAGAGAGAGAGAGAGAGAGGCAGAGGGAGAAGCAGGCTCCATGCAAGGAGCCTGATGTGGGACTTGATCCTGGGTCTCCAGGATCATGCCTTGGGCTGAAGGCAGGTGCCAAACCACTGAGCCACCCAGGGATCCCCTGTTTGCATCTCTTTAAATGATCATGTGGTTTTTATCCTTTCTCTTATTGCTGTGATGTATCATGTTGATTGATTTGTGAGTATTGAATCACCCTTGCATCTGGGGAATAAATCCCACTTGATTGTGTTGAATGATTTAAAGATTTTATTTTATTTTATTTTATTTTATTAATTAATTAATTAATTAATTTATTTATTTGACAGAGAGAGAGAGAGAGCATGAGTGGGGGAGCAGCAGACAGAGGGAGAAACAGGGAGCCTGATGTTAGGACTCGGTCCCAGGACTCTGGGGTCATGACCTGAGCCAAAGGCAGACACTTAACTGAATGAGCCACCCAGGTGTCCTGTGGTGAAGGATTCTTTTTAAATATATTGCTGGATTGAGTTTGCTAGAATTTCTTGAAGATTTTTGCATCTATGTTCATCAGAAATATTGGCCTGTTGTTCTATTTTTCTTTGGTGTCTTTACCTGGTTTTGGTATCAGGGTAATGCTGGTCTCATAGAATGAATTTGGGAGTTTTTCTTCCTCTTCTACTTTTTGGAATAGTTTGAGAAGAATAGATATTAATTCTTTAAATGATTGGTAGAATTCTGGGGCACCTGGGTGACTCAGTCAGTTGGGCATCTGACTATGGCTTGGGTCATGATCTTGGAGTCCTGAGATCGAGCCCCATGTCAGGCTCCCCACTCAGTGTGGTGTCTGCTTGACCCTCTCCCTCTACCTTTCCCCTGCTTGTGCTCTTTCTTTTAGATAATGAATAAATTTAAAAAAAACCCTAAAAACCTAAAAATAAATATTTGATAGAATTTGCCTATGAAGCCATCCAGTCTTGGACCTCTGTTTGTTGGGAATTTTTTGATTACTAATTCAGTTTCATTGCTGGTTATCAGTCTGTCCAAATTTTTAATTTTTTTCTGCTTCAGTTTTGGTAGGTTATATGTTTCTAGGAATTTATCCATTTCTTCTAGGTTGTCCAATTTGTTGGCATATAATTTTTCATAATAATGTTACAATTGTTTGTATTTTGGTGGTGGTGGTTGTTATTTCTCCTTCTCCATTTTTTATTTTGTTTATTTGAATTCTCTCTCTATCTCTTTCTCTCTCTCTCTCTCTTTTGAGTCTGGCTAGGGGATTATTAATTTTCTTGATCTTTTGAAAGGACCAGCTCTGGTTTCATTGATCTGTTCTATTGTTTTTTTTAGTTTCTATTTCATTTATTTCTGCTCTGCTCTTTATTATTTCCTTCCTTCTGCTGTTTTGGTGTTTTGTTTGTTCTCCTTTTCCTAGCTCCTTTAGTTGTAAGTTTAGATTGCTTGAGATTTTTCTTGCTTCTTGAGAGAGGCCTGCTTTACTATAAACTTTCCTCTTAGAACAGCTTTTGCTGCAGCTTGAAGATATTGGATCATTGTGTTTTCATTTGTTTCCATGTAATTTTTTATTTCTTTGTTTTCTTTTTTTTAATTTTTATTTATTTATGATAGTCACAGAGAGAGAGAGAGAGGCAGAGACACAGGCAGAGGGAGAAGCAGGCTCCATGCACCGGGAGCCCGACGTGGGATTTGATCCCGGTCTCCAGGATCGCGCCCTGGGCCAAAGGCAGGCGCCAAACCGCTGTGCCACCCAGGGATCCCCTATTTCTTTGTTTTTTTGGTTGACCCATTCATTGTTTAGAAGGTGTTATTTAACCTCCATGTATCTGTGGTCTTTCCAGATGTTTTTCTTGTGGTTGGTTTCTAATTTCATAGTGGTCTGGTCAGAAAAGATTCATGGTGTGACTTTGGTCTTTTTTAATTTGTTGATGCTTGTTTGTGGCCTAATATGTGGTCTATTCTGGAGAATGTTCTATGTGCTAATAAAGAATGTGTATTCTGCTGTTTTAGGTTGGAATGTTTTGAATATATCTGTTAGATCCATCCAGTGTTGCTTCACTTTAAACGATCAACATTTGATTATTGTTAATCTGGATCTATTATTTTACTAGGAGTTACAAAATGCTGATTTTCTAAATATGTCTTTCTTTCTTATTGGTCACCTGGGCATCTTCTGCAAAGAACTTTCTTTCTTATTGGTCACCTGGGCATCTTCTGCAAAGAACTTTCCTTCAAAAATCATTTGACACCTGAGTGGCTTAGTGGATGAGTGTATGACTCTGGCTCAGGTCATGATCCCAGGGTCCTGAGATAGAGTCCCACAGTAGGCTCCCTGCATGGAGCCTGCTTCTCCCTCTGTGTGTCTCTCATGAATAAATAAATAAAATCTTTAATAGAAAATCATTTGGTTACCCTGAAACATTATTCATGCAGAAGTCAGGATAAATGCTTTTATTTCTTTATTTTCCAATTTTTAGGAGAATGAGTTGGTGCCCTAGCAGCTTTTTTTTTTTTTTTTTTTTTTTCATGAGAGACACACACAGAGAGAGGCAGAGACCCAGGCAGAGGGAGAAGCAGGCTCCATGCAAGGAGCCCAACATGGGACTCGATCCGGGGACTCCAGGATCATGCCCTGGGCCAAAGACAGGCGCCAAACCACTGAGCCACCCAGGGATCCCCATCCCTAGCAGCTATTAAAGGGTTATTAATGCTTTCTTAGTATCATTGTCAGCAGTGCATTTTTATAAGTCTGGCAAATTTTAATCCATTGCACTCGTGGTTTTTTGTTTTTGTTTTGTTTTGTTTTTAAATGCTCAGATTTTCATGTCTTTGGCCAGTAGTAGCCTTTTTCAAGTTTGTTTTTGTGGCCTTTTGACATGACTCTGGTCTTCTTTAAAAGTTTCCACACTAGGAGCATCTCAGTTCTGGATTTTTGTGAGACATTCTGGTGTGGCTTTGAGATTAAATCTGACTTCACATTTTGGTGTAGCCTCTCATTGTCTGTGAGGCTTGGGCAACTTATAAAAACTTTCTGAGCCTCACTTTATCTCTAAAATCTGGATAATAATGCTCATCTCACATCAGTGAGGTTATAGATATGAAGTGCATCTGAAACATTTCCCCTTTCCTTATTTCAGAGTATATTTCTTGACATCCCTCCTATGCACTGTAGTGTTTTGCCAAGTAGGTGGTAGCTGTGTAATGAAGCTTACCGACTGATAATTTACACATGGTGAGGCCATTAAGGTAGTGCTCGGGAAGGTGTTATTAATATCTTAGAGTGTTGTGTGAGTGCATGGCATTCAAATTGGGATTTCCTCTCTAACTCATCCCCAAAGCTACTTGGTTTTCAAATGATACCTGTTGGGAATTAGAGTCTAAATCAGATGTAAGTGCCCATCACCCAGTCATGGGCACTGAGGGGGGCACTTGATGGGATGAACACTGGGTGTTATTCTATATGTTGGCAAATTGAACACAATAAAAAATAAATTTATAAAAAATATAAAATAATTAAATCAGATGTAAGGCTGTGTTGGTTTGGCTCTGCCAATAGGTATCATTTGAATTCTGATTTGGGACTAATCCACCACCCCATGTGGTCTTAGCTCTGTTCCATTTGGTCAGAGAGATACTTGCCTTTCCAGAGGGGACTGTAGTTTAATTAATTGAGGCTTGTAGGGTCTTCTATAATCCTTAGGCGGAAACACAAATTGTAAATGAGGAGGCTCTCTCATTACAAATGAACCAATGGAGTCTCACTTTGTGGGAACTCGAGTTCTGAAATCCAAATGGCAATACTCATAGTTACTCTAATTGAATGTGGCCCAAGGACCCTCAAGCTGGCACATTTAAGACACATCAGATTGCAGATGGTTGGCTTCCAACCTGGCCCAGAGCCGAGCTGGTCAGAGAACTGACAGGAGGCCCAGGCTGTTTGTAGCCCTGGTCTGAAGCGCTTGGCCAGACCAGATATTTTCTTTGGCACAGTGGTCCCTGTGGGTCCAGGGGCATGAACTCTGGCTGATAACCTGGGGGAAAGCAGGTAGTTGGAAAAGGTCTCCCAGAGGTGAAGCAATGTCCAAGGCTGGCTTAATCTTTTTTCTGCAACTGGGAGACTTTCAGCCAGGTCCTTGTACGACTCATCCATCTAGAACATGCTAGGAAAGCACCATAGGATATGGATGTCCTCCAGAAACAGACTGATTAGCCAGCTTGTTGGGAGAATGTGACTTTCTGTGAAGCTTAACTTTTGGTCAAGTTCGCTAATGGCACATTGCTTCAGATGTTCCCTGATGCATCTCCTTCTGACTCTAAATTAAAAACCAACACTGATTTAAACATGAAGCCCCTTGTGATGCCAAATGTCTCTAGCATCACCACCCTAAACAGCACCCAGACAGTGTCCTGGGCAGGACACTGTCCTGGGCAGGCTGACCCCTGCTCTGGAGAGCACTAGATGCTATCACAAGGACTGGCTTGTGATAGCCAGAACTTTCTCACCAAACTGTCAGATGGTGAACCAGGAGGGCTGGCAGCGGTGGGATGTTAGACTCTGCAGCGAGATGCTATGGATCTGATGTTTTCACTTAAACTGGCTGTAGAATCTTAGGAAGATGGTTGGGATCTCCTCAGCTTGATCTCCTCACTTGTAGAATGGGGGTAGCCACAGTGCCCATCCGTCACTGCAATCACTGTCTGGCCTCTTGCTGGTGCTTTATAAAATTGGGCATTTCTCTCATTATTATCTACTCATGACTGTTTACTGGCAATAAAGAATCTGAGGCCAGCTCCCTCACACAGGTCTGCAAGCCTATGAGCAGAGGACTGAGAGGCATCCAGCAAACCTGGCAAAGCGAAGGGCTGCATGGGAGGCAGGGAGCCTGCAGAGCCCAGGAAGACCCAGATGCAGGCCTGGGGATGTCACTTGGCTTCAGGAACCAAAAGGCAGTCCCCGGGGGCCAGCACTGCACGTTTCTAGCTCATGTCACTATGATGACCCAGGCTCCAGGACAGAGCATCTGCCTGGGCTTGTTCACACCTGAGTTGTTACCTGGTGGAACATCTTGACAAACACACATTTGGTGGGAGAAGGCCCACAAAGACAAATAGGACTGCCGTTGGCCAAGGGAACGGTGCCTGCAGACAATGTGAGCTGTATGCCACACAGGGTCAGCCGGCCCTCCTGCCCCCTGGGCCTCTGATGACTGGCAAAAGGCCGGTAACACAGTATCCTGTGTGCCCAGCCCAATTCTTCCCAGTTCTGGGGTCTCAGAGCAATATTGGGGATGCGGGTTCCCTTCCCCTGCTCTGGGGCTGTCCCTCCTGGGGGACAGAGAGGTGTGCTGCGGAGGTGAGAGGAGGCGGGTGTGCTTGTGACTAGAGCTCAGGAGTGGCCAGTGCTTCCCGGTGACAGAGAGCTGTGTGGGCTGCCTCATGTGCAACAGTGGGGGTGGCAGTGGTTGGTTCTGGCCCTCGGGTGCCTCTCTGGGGCCAGCAGCTGCCTTTCCTCTCAGGTGCCACTGGACCGTCAGATGACTCACACGCTGTTCACAGTTCAAACAGACACCCGGGTAGCTAGCTGTGTTTAAGTGATGAGAATGAGCCAATTACAAATGGCCAATCTGGCAGTTTTAACTGTTTTTGTCAATACTTCCAATTTCATCACAGCTAACCAAACTGCTATGACGTTCAGTAAGGGCCAAAGTGCATCTAATAATTGAGGATGTGTGCTACCCCATATTTGGGTGCCTCCATTCACACAGAATGTGCAGAAGCGGTCTGTGCTCACCCTGAATCACACTGCAGATCTCTCCTCCTTGAGAAAGCCATTCCCTGTCGAGTGGGAACCCAGGGAGCACACTGAACACTTGGCTGTCCCCTGAGGGACAGGGTAAGGCCGGACACAAGCCCCGCAGTCAGCGACTGAGCTCTCACCATCCCATGGAATCCCCCACAGCTGACCACCTTCTCAGTGTACAATCAGAGGCCCAGCTGCCCCGCTGGGAATATTCTGGTCCTAAACGGGTGTCAGTTATTCTGTGATGTCAACTCTGATGTCTCCCAAGTTCCTGACCGATGCTGTCAAAACTGTCAGGTTGGTTTGATCTGTCACCGCTCAGCAACATTCAAGGTCCACAGAGCTGGCACAGGCGGCCTCAGAACTGAATCCTGACCTCCCAACCCCAGGCCCCATGTTCTCCCTGGGAGTTCCACCCCACTTATCTCCTCAGCCTAACAGGAGGTCCTCAGAGAAAGGTGAGGATCAAGGGTTGTGTCTGAGCTTGCAGGTCTCTGTGGATGAGGGACTGACCTATGAATGCGAATATATTCTCATGTGACCTGTAAGGTGGTGCTGCGCAGAGCAGACCATGGCACACTGTGCGTATATATCATCAAGAGTAAGTGTGACACTAACGGACTAAGGAATTTCGTCAGTGAAAGCCGCGAAGTATAAGTGCAGGTAGGGATGCCGCTATGTAAAGGGCTCAGGAATGAGCAGGTGTTGGAAATGCTGCAGAGCTGTACACACAGCAGACAGGTGCATTCATGTGCCTGGTACCGCATCCAAGCATGTTTTCACACACACACTGGCTCACGCACACATAGCACACACGAACATGCACGCACTTCCACATGGTGCAGTCATATGTGCACACGGGTGCACATGGATGCACATGCCCACACATGTGCTCACAAGGACACGCACATGCTGCCTCCTCGTGTGTCTGGGTCGTGCACTGAGGATTCCTGTGGTGACCATCTGCCTGGCCTGTGCTCCAGAAAGAGCCATGCACAGCCCTGTTTTAGATCAGAAAGCTGGGCTGCCCCACACTGAGCCCTGGACCCGGCCTGTGCTCCTTGGCTCTGCTGTCAGCTGCTCCTGTCATTTCAGTGGCGTGGAGATCTCGTGGCATGTGAAGCAGAGCCCAGCACCTGGGAAGCCATCCACAGCGCAGTGGGTTTTGTGCTTCCTCCAGTATTTCTTTTCTTTTTAAAATTTGCTTAAAAAGATTGATCGATTTTAGTGAGTCAGCACCAGGGTGGGGGAGGGGCAGAGGGAGCCTCTCTGGCAGACTCCCCTTCCCCCAAGTGTGGACCCCAGCCTGGGGCTTAATCTCAGGACCCCGAGGTCATGACCTGAGCCAAAACCTCAGGTGTATGCCAGGCCCTGCTGGCAGGCCAACTCTGCCCCCTAGGCACCCCTCTTTGCCTTCCCTACTCTGCTTCTGTGCTTCCACTCTCCCCTTCTCGGGCATTGACCTCTAGCTGTGCAGACCCTGCAGGAACCCCAGTGCTGCGTCCCTTGGGGTGAAGCAGGCTTGGGGGCAGGAGACCACCGTCCAGAGCCAGCAGACAATGAGAACACCCCAAGCTCTTCCTGGGGGGGCTCCTCAACGATGCCAGGGATGGTCCCCCAGGATGCAGGCTCAGGAGGGGCCCATGGCTCCTCCATGTCCTTCACGGGAGATCCTGCCCAGGGTGAGCGTCCCAGTGAGCTCCGTGTTCTGGTGGGCACAGGTAGACCCAGCTGGTGCCCTCTGCAGCTGGACCGTGGTGACTGTCACCTACAGCAGAGAATGGGTAAGTCCACTTCTGTCTGCTGACAGGTCCCTGGGTACCACACAGTGACGTCATTGACCCGTCACCTGTAATACCCGCATGCTTCTGCATCACCCTGTGGGCCTGTCACAAACATGCTTTACCTTCTGGTCCATCTAGATCCTATTTTCCTTCTCGTTGTTTCTGTGGCAGCTGGCTCTCTGTAGTCCGGGCAAAGGTGGAGCAGGAGGACGATGGTTGCTCCTGCTCTATCCCCACACAGTGGACCAGCGCCCTCTCTTGGGGGCAGTTCCCCGGGCCTTTGGGTGACAGAGTCCCTGCCCATCAGATAGAGACAGAGAAGGAGGAAGTGCTTTCTCGGGCACAGGAACAGAGGGTTAAGCAGGATGGGATGAGGAAGGGCCCTGGCGTCAGCAAGGAGGTAAACGCCGGGGCAGTCAGGCCCACGATCTAGTCCCAACTGTAGATGGCTGGGGTGGAGCCGAAGCCACCTCACACTCTACCCCACCTGCCCAGACCAGCCTTGTTGGGGTGATAAGGGGCAAGGAGGGAGAGGACACAGGGAGGCTGGCCGCTGAGAGGCAGGCGGCAAAGACAAACGTGCATGGTTCATGCAGCAGGAATGAGCTTGACCCAGGCCAGTGGGACCCTGGGGGTGAGAGGAGAAAGGAGCACTGACCCAGGCAGGGGGACAGCGGGGGTGAGAGGATGAAGAAGCACTGACCCAGGCCAGTGGGACCTCAGGGTTGACAGCTGGAAGGAGCTTTTTCCCAGCTAGCAGGACTGCAGGGGTGAGAGGAGGTGCAGGCCTCCCCAGTGCTGAGTGGAGCAGGTGGGGACTGGGACGTCCAGGGGATGGACACACAAACCACACCGGCACACAAAGCCACATACATATGACTCTTCCTGGAGACACTCACACTCACACTCATACTCACACGGCTCCCTCTGATGCCTCAAGCCCCCCCAGGACCCCTGCAGCCCTGTCCAGGTTTTCAGGGGTAGAAGGCTCCTGGGAGGAGCTCCACAAGCCCCTCCCCCCTTCCCCCCCCCCCCCCCCCCCCCCCCCGGTCCGCTAAGGACCCCTGGACGGTGTGGGGTGGGGTGGGGGGCAGCGGAGACTGCAGCAGAGCGCCTGGGGCCGCAGTGTCCTCCCCCCAACTTCCGCCCCGTGGCTGAGGACCCCACACCCCCAGACCCGGCTCCAGGCCCCTTTCTTGCGGGCCCGTGACGCTGGGCACTTACACCCACATTAAAGAAAACTCCCTGTGGGCACCAGCCACGTCCCTGCGTGGGTCAGCGCGGGTGGACACCTGCCCAGGCGCCGAGCGGAGCAGGGCCGGGCTGGGCCGTGCGGTTCTGTCCCTGCGGCCGCGGCCTGGCGGGGCAGGGGTGCAAGTGGAGGGAGCCGGGTGCGCAGGGGGCGCCGAGGCCGCTGGGCTGCAAGGTTGGGGGGGATCGCGGGGGGGGGGGCGGAGTGGGCGGGGCCGGGCGGGGCGGGGGCGGGGCCCGGAGAGGGCGGGGCCGGGCGGGGGCGGGCGGGCGGGGCCCGGAGAGGGCGGGGGCGGGCGGGGCGGGGGCGGGGCCCGGAGAGGGCGGGGGCGGAGCCGGCGCGCGCGCGCTGCAGGGCGGGGGCGGGGCGGGGCGGGGCGGGCGGCGCTGTCCGGTGCTGAAGCGGCGGCGGCGCGGGCAGGAGCGGGGAGGAGCGGGGAGGAGCGGCAGGAGCGGAGCTCTGCAGAGTGGGTCCCGCCGCCCCCGCCGCGCCGCCATGGACTGAGCGCCGCCCGCCGGGCCGCCGACATGGGGCCGCTGGTCGCGCTCCTGCTGCTGCTGGTGCCGCCGCGCGCCGCGCCCGCGCCCCGAGCCCGGCCGCTTCCGGGGCTTCTCGGTGAGTGTCTGGGGTGAATGGGGTGTCCTGGGGCGGGGGGGCCTCTCGGCGAGTGGGGGTCCGGGTGGGGGAGGGACGGGGTGGGGTTGCTGGGAGAGCCTGGGGCGCAAGGAGGGGGCTTCTCGGCGACGGAGGGGGGAGGGGAGGGGAGGGGGAGGGGCCTCCGGGCGGGGGCGGGGGCGGGGGCGGGGGCGGCGCGGTGGGTGACGGGCGTGGGGAGGGGTCTTCCTGGTGAGTGAGGGGGCGAATGGGGGCGGGGGCGGGGGGCGGGGAGGAGGTTCGTGGGCGCGCTCCGCCCCCCCAGCGCCTCCTTGTGCTCGCCGCAGCGCCCTGCCTCAGTTTCCTCCCCGGCGCCCCAGCCCTCGAGGGTTTCCGGCCGGTCAGCCCCCGCGGGCGGCCGGGAGCCCCGGGAGGCGCGGGGCTGGTCTGGGGCGGCGGGGCCGGGCCGCGGGGGCTGTGGCCTGCGTGGTCAGCGCGTGACCTCGGCCGCCCCCAGCCTCGCCGCCAGACCCGGCCGCCGTGAGGCCGCGGGGCCGGGAGAGGTCCGGGGTCCGCCCCCTTGCAGGCGCACCTCCGGCCGGGCCCTCCCCGCACCCTCCCTGCACGCAGGCTTTGTGGAAAAGAGGCGGAATGATGGGTGGTCGGTGGGTTTGGACAGGTCTGGGGCGGGCCGGGGCGTGCCGAGGGCACGGGGCTGGGCGGCCCGGCTGCTTGGGCCTGGGCTGGCCCTGCCGGGCTCCCGAACAAAGGCTGCGAGGAGAGCGCAGGCTGCGGGGCCCGGGCTAACGCAGACCAGTGCCCTGGATGTCCGCCTTTCGTGGGGCCTGGCGGGCGGTGTGGGCCCAGCCGGAGGGCGAGCTGCTGATCGGAAGGGACGCCCCGCTTACCCCACATCCGGGGTGCTGTTGTCAGTCCCGTGCCCCCTGAGGGCGCTGTACCAGCCGGGTCATTCGTTTGGTGGGGGGGGGGGGAATCCTGGTCTCCAGGACCCTGCCCCAAACTGGGAAGGAAGGTTGGTGGGACCTGGTGTGAGAGCCTTTGGTCAGCTGGCCAGGTGCAGCGGCCTCAGGCCAGGGAGAACCAGGCTCAGTGGTGTCTTCTAGGAGGGCGGCTCTGTGGGGTTTGTGGGACCCTGTCCTTGACTCTTCTTTCTGTGTTAGAATTCCAGGTCAGAGCATTTTGCTTTAATCAGAGAAAGGAAGAAGGGAGAGGTGGCTGAGGGAGGGAGCTAAGGAAAACCCAGAATTGGAAGGCTCTCAAGAGAAGAAAATTAACCTATCATGGACGATATTGCACAACAAAGCAATGATATCTTGGCTCCAGGCTGCCTCATTTTCCCTCCGTGCTGATACTGCCAGGGAGTGTCCTGCATGTGGGCTCTGTTTTCGGCAGGAGGGCTCCATAGGTCTTTCGGGTCTGCTCAGGGGCTCCAGCTGGTGGGGTTAACCTGCTACTTTCCCATGTGATTGGAAGTTCCCTGGCAGTTCTTCAGAGAGCAAGCGCTAGGTGTGGTCTTCCTGTGTGGGGATCCAACCTGGAGCGGCACATAGCTTTGTGCACCCATGTGAGGCCCCCATGTCCTATGCACCCTGAACGCGGCTCCCGTGTTCTCAGGATTCATGTACGGTCTCCAGAAAGTGCAGGGGGAGCCGCGATCACCCCTGGAAGGTATATGTCGCCATTGTTCTGTTCCGCAGCCGTTGGGATCTCGTCTGTGGTCACACTCAGTATGTTGGTCCAAATCACAATGAAATGCACAGTGACCGTGATCCGTCACCTGGAGACCTTAGTCTTGGCCTCAGCCATGCCATTGGTACCCTGTTTATTCATTTAGCTCAAGTCAGTGCCTAGGGAACACACCTAGGCACTAGGTTCACAGAAACCTGACTTTCTGCTCCTGCCTTGCACCTAACCTAACTTGTAATGTTGTAGGTTAGAACAAGGGGTTCGATACCGCTGAGGCCTGAGACCAGGTCTTGCTGTACAGGCTGTCGTGCCTGGAGCCAGACAGGGAAACCAGGATCAACAGTAGTAAGAGCGAGTTTGTTCTCTTTGTTCTGAGCCACGTCCTGTGACACTGTGTTTGCACAGCAGCTCCTGGCAGCATCCCGGTGCCGTGGACACCCCACCTTTGCCCTGTCGTCCAGGGTACCCTCCCCTGTAATCGCTTTAGCTCCCTGCTCGTGCCCATGCGTCCATGTCATTCTGGTGCAGGAGACGTCTTTGTGACAGTTTCCCATCCATATCAGCCGCACGGGGTGGGAATCGTGGCATCCCCGTTAGAGAGAAGATCTGACGTTGCTTCCAGTCAGCATTCCATCACTGTGTCAGGCCCTCGTCCAGGATAGCGGAGTGGTTTTGTTCCATCTTGGGGGCTCCTTGGCTCCCTCCCCTTGCCTTTCTCTGTGGTTTCAGGGCCTCCTTTTGGTCAGGTGTTCAGGAAGATGCACTTCTGATTCAAGTGTAGGCTGTTGGTCTTTAAGCCACGCTTCAGTCTTGGGAAGCCAGTTCATGAACCAGCTCCAACAGCCCCTACACTCAAGAGCAATCCTATAAAAGACCCTTCTCTTGCTAAAGAAATAAGGACCCTATTTGCCAAAGGACAGAGTCAACCTTTCATGCACATTTTTCTGGAAGAATCCGAAGTCAGAGGTTCGCGGTGTCTCTGGCTTAGAGGAAGGTGTTTCGTTTGTGCCCCTGGGCCTGATTTGCCCCGTGTATTTGTCACTCCCAGTGAGTCCCCTCAGAGCTGGGGAGGGGGCAGCAAGGAGCAGGAGGCTTGCTCTGGGAACTAGATAGTGAGATTGTTTACTTGAAATCAAAGTACCCTTGCTGCTGCCAGAGCACCCATCCACTTTGTGTCCTTGGGTCCATGGCTCTTGATTCTGTGGTGTGTGTGGTGAGGAGTAGCCCTCCCCTCCCCTAGAGCACCCCCTTTTCTGGCTGCGAGCCATCTTTGCCTGCTCTGTCCCCTGCTCTGGCTCCTCCAGCATCTGTAGCTCCTGTTCCCATGCAGAAGGGAACCCGGGCTTCTGTGGAAGGGAGCTGGCGGACCACGGGCTTCTGCAGGGCCAGGTGCATTTAGTGCTGCCCTCTCCCACGTCCAGAGATGCAGTTGCACGTGTCAGACTCTGGAGGAACGTGCAGGGAATAAAGGAGGTTTTGAAATGGCTTCCTCTCAGCCAAGCTGTGCATCCCTGCATCTTGCAGCTCTTCTTTAAGAAGCCACTCTGCGTTTGTCCCTGGTTCCCAGGACCTTGGTCCTGGTGTGCACCAAGTAGTCCAATTTTTGGTAGTTGGCTTTATGGCCTCTTTTGTGGTGGTGCCAGGCCCTGTGGCGTGTGTGTGCAGAACCTGCATAGGCCCTAAATGTGCAGACCTGTTGGGTCTCTGGCTCCCGCGCAGAAGGGTAAACCCAGGCCCTCGCTGGGGAGCTTGACAGCTGACAGCAGTCACTGTTTCCTTTACGTGCTAATAATTGCTGCATTCTCATTTTATTTTGATCTCCTTTTGTCTTCTTCTTCTTCTTCTTCTTCTTCTTCTTCAAGATTTCATTTATTCATGACAGAGAGAGAGAGAGAGGCAGAGACACAGGCAGAGGAAGAGAGAGAGAAGCAGGCTCCACGCAGGGTGCCTGATGTGGGACTTGATCCCCGGTCTCCAGGATCACACCCCTGGTGGAAGGCAGCACTAAACTGCTGGGCCACTGGGGCCGCCCCCCCCCCCCTTTTTAAGGCAGGCAGTATTACCTAAATTGTGAACGCAGTGATTTTCCCCCCTTTTTAAAAATTTTTTGAAAGTCGGGAATATGCGTTGAGGAAGAGGAGAAGTTTGAAAGAAGGATGGGCTTAGCTGAGTGGTCCTTGTACATGGTGTTATTAAGAAATGTTTCTGTTGGGGCGCCTGGGGGGCTCAGTGGGTGATCCCGGGGTCTTGCTCCATGGGGAGCCTACTGGCCTGCCTCTCCTTCTGCTCCCCCCTCCCCATGCTCACTTTGTTCTCTTTCCCTCAAATAAATAAATAAATAAATCTTAAACAAAACAAAACAAAACAAAGGTTTATATGACCATGATCTCTTGGAACATTACATTAGAATATCAAAATTCCTGATGAAAAGATGTTTGTGACTAGATGTAACCCAAACTAAAAATAACCCTTTGGCTGAGGGTGGCATACATTTAAGATACTCTGGATATATGTACATACTGCGAGTTCAAGGATTCTTTTATGTGTGGAGAGGCAAAAACCAAAACATAAAAACCTTAAGAAATGGGCAGAAAGGGTCTGAATTCAGATGTATCCTACTAGACGCAGGCCCAGAGAGGCTCACTTCACAAGAACCTGTCTTATCGTTACTGACAAGATGTTCCGTTTCCTGAGAGAGCAAACAGCTGAATCCATAGCAGATAACTCTCTGCTCCACATAAAAGCACCTGGCAGCTGTTTCCACATTAGTCTAAATTGACCTTCATGAGTATGAACCCAGCTGGACTTGTTTTTTTTTTTTTTTAATTTTGGTTGATAGGGGGCCAGAAAAGCCAAGAAGCAGAAAATAACCCCGGGCACTTTTCTGGTGGCTGGAAACAGTTACTTGTTGAAGGAAGAAGGAAGTTTTTTTCTCTTACTTCATGCTGTCCAGCAGGTTGGCCACAAGCGCTATCTAAATATTTAGGGCAGGAAGTGAAAGGGGGTGCGGTTCTCTTGGAAACACCTCTGTTCACTTGTTCAGTGAGTCTTTTGTTTGTTAGTGGCTTCTGGCTGATGAGTGGACACGCCCCTGTAAGGGGAGGGCTCTGAACTTTGGACGGGGGGGGGGGGGGGGGGGGGGGCAGCTGATGTGTTTCTGTCCTTCTATAAAGCGATTGTTGTGTGTGCTCCATGTGAAGAAATAAGTAAGCTCGGTGACCATCGCTTGGCCTCACGTCTGCAGGAGGAGGTGGAAAACAGGGTGCTGTGGCTCTTTCCTCCGTCCCCTCAGCTCCTGCCCATGGTTCAGAAACTGCAGGGATGCTCCCGGTCAAGACATGGGGCTGTGAGGGCCGTGGAATGGGCGGGGGTGGAGGGGGTGGGGAGGGGTTAGTCAGCAAACAGATTGGGGCACTTCCTCTTTTTATTTTATTTTGTTTTTCACTTTCTCTTTTTACATTTAATTAGAAGTGAACGTACAGTGAAATGGAGCTTTTTGTTTTGGTGGATTGTTCCAGGTATAGATTCTGACGGCAGGCGATAGAACAGCCCCTTCCAGCCAGCGTGGCTCTATGCTCTCCCTTTGTGGGGACAGCCTGCCCTGTCCCTTGAGCCCTTGGCAACCTCTGGAACCCTTCACGTGCCATCACAGGTTCTTGCCAGAAACACCCCGATAAGTGGGCATTTGCATCTTCCGTTTTACAGATGGAAAGACTGAGGCTTGTGGTGGCCCAGCAGAGTGCCGTGAGACACTTGGTGCTGGGATTGGATCCTGGGCCCGAGTCTCCTCCTTGTAGCGGGCAACCCCAGGATGAGGCAGGGATGGCTCTGGGATGCAGAGCCCGGCAGGAGGGACTCGTGCACTCTTGCAGCAATGCGTCTCTGTAATGCCACGGGGACAGGAAGGTCTCCCTCTTACTGTTGCCGGGTCAGAGGGGTTTCCACTTGTCAGGTTGCCTTTCCGAAGGAGCTTCAGGGCCCGGGGGCTCTGTGGGCCTGTTGGACAGAATTTGAAATTGCTCTTTGGTCCAGAGTGGTGGGGCTGGGCTGACTCTCTGGCTTGGCTCTTGCCTCTTGCTCCAGGTGTCAAGTTCCAGGACCTGGTTGGCCTCTCTGAGGGAGGCTTGGTGCTCAGATATGGAAACTGGATTTTGGATGCCGTTGGCCTCCCCTGGGGCAGGAGTGCAGGGGCCACCGAAGTGTTCGCGGCCTTGTGTGCTCATGGGTTTCCTTGTCTCCGTCAGTCATCCGTGTGGTAATACGACACTGGGAAGCAGACCTGTGACAAGAAGAAGCCTGCTTCAGACAAAGGGGTGAGGGAGGGGTTGTTCTCATGAGAAAACTGTACGCAGAGTCCACCTGAGCTGGACATCGAGTGGCGCCCAAGCCAGGGAGACCTTCAGCCGCTCCGTACTTTCCAAGGCATCTGGTAGAGGAAGGGACAGGATTCCTGCGCACTGACCACCCCCCCCACCCCGGCACACGGGCGTTCTGTGTCCCCGTGTGTCCTGAAGGGCCTTTAGGCTCTGATGCAATGTCTGTACATGAGGTACAAAGGGTGTTTTTTTTTTTTTTTTTTTAATTTTATTTATTTATGATAGTCACACACACACAGAGAGAGAGAGAGGCAGAGACACAGGAAGAGGGAGAAGCAGGCTCCATGCAGGGAGCCCGACGTGGGATTCGATCCCGAGTCTCCAGGATCGCGCCCTGGGCCAAAGGCAGGCGCCAAACCGCTGCGCCACCCAGGGATCCCTTTTTTTTTTTTTTTTTTTTTTTTTTTTTAACAAAGGGTGTTTGGAAATGGTTTGTTTGGTGGAAGGGGTTCTCAGAAGGAAGGCCGACCTGGTTTCCAAAAGGAGAAGGACTTCATGTTAATGGCGCGAGTCGGTTTTGAGTCCAGCAGCGAAATGCGGTCAATTTGTCAGGGGACAGAGCTGCCAAGAAAACTGGCCACGCGAAGCTGATGCTTTTCCATTTGGGGCAGTGGCTTCAATGCAGTGCAGAGTGGTAGTTACGCTCAGGTAGGGCCGGAAGCTGGCGCGGTGAGTCGCGTGTTCCCTGACACAGCCCGTGTTTAGTGGTGGCAGGCGAGGCACCAGCGGGAGCTTAGTGCTCAGGGCCACGCAGGGAGTGGGGTCCAGCCTGAGGAGGGGCGTGGCACCGTCTGTCCGTGCGCCTTCCCCACGCAGGCACATTCTCTCCTGCAGAAGCACACGTGCTCTTACCAAAATAGACCGCACGACTTCCTCAGTCTCTCTCCATTTTTTGCCTAAAAACAGGTCTAGGTTAAGGTCACTCGTCTCCCGTCTAAGTGTTGTATGAGCAGCATGTGGATCGGCTTATAAGTCCACATGGGAAATACCGAGGATGGGTGTCCGTCTGCGTGACCAAGCCTCACCGTGTTCCCATCCTTGATTCCGTGAAATAACAAACACGGAAAGGAAACAGGTGATTTCTGAAAACATGGTGGGGATGAGTGGATATGGGTCCAGAACACAAATTAAATGATAAGAGATAATGTTTCCATGCAGCACGTTGGCAGACTGAGGGGTTGCTTGTCTTCCCAATCTGGTAGTCCTCACCGTTTGCACTTAAATTAGAGGTCAAGGGGGAAAAGTCAAGGGAAAAGAAAGGACTTCACCTGTAATTTTTCTGAATTTATACCATGAGCAAAGTACCGAATTCTTCATGTTTTTGAGAGGATTCTATGAGATGGTGCAGAGTCCTTGGTAATGGGAGGCCCAGCTGTTACTATTCTTGCAGGTTCCATTTTTTTTTTTTCCAGTTAACGTTGGAGTTTGGTGGCCACACAGGGTGGAATATTGTTATTATTGAAAATATTAATACTGTGGTGAGTCCGAGTCTCAGCTAAATTGACTATTGAGATTTTTTAAAGCATTACCAGTACACTTTATTTTTTAAAAAGATCTATTTATTTTAGAGAGTGTGCATGTGCACACATGGGGTGTGGGGGTGAGCGAGAGCCAGAGACTCCCAAGCAGACTCCCCACTGAACTCAGGGCTCGATCTCATGACCCTGAGGTCATGACCTGAGCTGAAATAGAGTTGGGTGCTCAACTGACTGAGTCCCCCCCCCGGTGCCCCACCACTGTTACATTTTAAATAGTAATATCATTTAGGTTTTTTGATAAGCATGTTTAAATAGCTAAACAGTTTGGGGGCAGACCTGATCATGTTGTAATGAGCATGACCAGTGGTGAGAGCACCTTCTAGCATTTATTTCACATCATCCCTTCAAATAGCAGAAAGCCCTTGAATAAAGGAACTGGCTTGAATGGTACTTGTGCATGTTTCTTACATGTTTGAGTGGAAACTAGAGTAAAAACTGTGTGTACTCCCTCAGGTACACTAGAATTTGCTTTTAAAATATTATGTAATATTTGATAAGTGCAAAAATCAAAGCACTTCTTTAGTATATTTGATGCGTTTAGGTTGCATTGTTTTTAGATGTTTGGATTTTTGTCTTATCACCGAGGCATGAAAAATATTAGGACTCACGTGGTCTTGTAAAAGCATCGAGGGTCACACCGGAGTGTCCCACCGCGGTGTGCGTATCTACCTCCCACAGCCGGGGACAGCAGGTGCACACAGTGAGGGGGAGACCCCAACAGCATCCCCTGCCCTGGAGCCCCCGTGGGGGACAGCAGGTAAGTACTGTGAGGGGAAGACTCTGATGGTGTCCCCTGCCCTGGAGCCCCCATGGGGGACAGCAGGTGCACACTGTGAGGAGGAGACCCCAATAGTGTCCCCTGCCCCGGAGCCCCTGCGGGGGACAGCAGGTGCACTGTGAGGGGGAGACCCTGATGGCGTCCCCTGCCCTGGAGCCCCTGTGGGGGACAGCAGGTGTGCACTGTGAGGAGGAGACCCCAATGGCGTCCCCTGCCCTGGAGCTCCTACAGGGGACAGCAGGTGCCCCCACTGTGAAGGGGAGACACTGACAGCATCCCCTGCTCCTAGAGCCCCCCACGGGGCACAGCAGGTGCACACTGTGAGGGAGAGGTCCCAGTGGCTTCCTGGAGCAGTGTGAGGGCTGAGTCTTCTCTTGCCCCACGCAGGCCTCCCAGGTCTGCACCGTCTGTACTGCTACCCGAGGCCTTGGGGGGTGAGGACGAGCTCAGCTGTGCCCTGGGCTCTTCCAGAAGAGGCTGTGGTGGCCACAGGGGTGGCGTCCCAGGGGTGGGCCAGCGCCTCTGGGGGCTCAGACTCCGGAAGCTTCTCTCTCCATGGGCCCTGGGCTTGGATGTTGTGGTTTGAGGCTCAGCTGTGGGCCTGCCAACCGAGTTCCCCTCCGCAAGTGCTCTGACTTCTCAGGCGGCCTTGGTGGTGTCCAGCAGCCGCCACCCCCTGCTGTGTGTCCCGCCCTGCCTGTCCCTGTACCTGGAGCCACTCTCCCCCTCCCCTGCTAATGGGGCCCTGCTGCCTGCCCAGGGTGCAGCCGGGGGTGAGTCTCGTGGGCTCAAGGTTGGGCTGGCCTGTGGGATGGCTGGGGGGGCCCATGGTTTGGGTTGTTACCATCCCGTGCGCCCTTTGACCTACCTGGGGCTGCTCATAGTCCTGGGGAAGGTCTGTGGCCTCTGAGGCTGGGCTTTATTCCATTATTTGCTCCCTGTGTTTACTGGGCTCTTCCCCGCAGCTTCTCTCTTAGAGAAAAGATGAGCAAAGGCTGTTCCCCTGCTCCTCTGGCCTTTGTGAGGTTCCCTGGATGTTTGTGGGCCACCAAGGAGGCTGGGAGTGAGCCACGGGTGCCTAACACCTGGGCGCCACTCTGCTCCTGCATGACCACAGCCTTTACATCCACGTGCAAGGGATGGTGCACTTGTGTTCTGTTACTGTTGGTGAACTTCTGTCATGTGCAGCTTGTGTCAGCAGCACCTGAGTCCCCAGACTCGGGCTGCCTGAGTCTCCTGGCAGGAGTACCTGTGGGAGGAAGTGAGCAGAGGTGCCAGTGAGGTGCATGGGTTGGGGGCGGCCGGGGCAGCCCCACGAAAGCTTCATGCTGGGGGGCCAGGCTCTGGGACCTGCCCAGAAAGAACCGCCAGGTTCTGAGCCCCAAGGACCTGTTAATGTCTGTTTCAGTTCCCGTGGCCTGGAAAACGCTTCAACAGAGGGCTTTGTAACAATTGAGCTGGAAAAGGAAAACTATGATGTCAGAAGGAAAACGGTGCAGAGGCTGAACTGCCTCCTCCAGTGGACCCTGTCCGGCAGGGTGCTCAGGCACGATGGCTGGCTTCTCCCCGGGGTCACTGAGCACATCTTCTTGGCAGCGGCCATGCCGGGCCTTGGGTCTCCTGTTTGCTTGTTTTGTTTGGAGCAAGAAGCAGGGACTTCAAGAGAGCTTAGTAAGTGTGGATGTTCAAAACCCAGCTCTTTTTTTTTTTTTTGTATATTTTTTTATTGGAGTTCAATTTGCCAACATATAGTATAGCCTCCAGTGCTCATCCCATCAAGTGCTCCCCTCAGTGCCTGTCACCTAGTCACCCCATCCTGCCGCCCACCTCCCCTTCCACTCTCCCTTGTTCATTTCCCCGAGTTAGAAGTCTCTCATGTTTTGTCTCCCTCACTGACATTTCTCACTCATTTTCTCTCCTTTCCTCTTTATTCCCTTTCACTATTTTTTTATATTCCCCGAATGAATGAAACCATATAATGTTTGTCCTTCTCCGATTGACTTATTTCACTCAGTATAATACTCTCCAGTTCTACAGAGGATGCTGTTTAACATGAAGTTCTAATTGCTCGGAGTCTAAACAGAGGGAAGCATTCTGACCACTTGAATAAAGAAACCTTTCAATTTTTTTAAAAGAATGACTGTTTTACTTTAGAGAGAGTGAGAGAGTGATCCTGAGTGGGAGGCACAGAGGGAGAGGGAGAGAGAATCTCCAGCTGACGTCATGCTGAGTGGGGAGCCTGACACAGGGCTCGATCTCACAACCTGACATCACAGCCTGAGCCCTGAGCCAGAGGCAGGCACTTACTCGACTGTGCCACTAGGCGCCCCAAGAAACCTTTTTAAGTAGAAATATTATTTTTCAGAATAAAGATTAGACTTTTAGTTTAGCCCCCTAAGAAGCGAGATCTACTTCTTTTCTTTTTTTTTTTTTTAAAGATTTTATTTATTCATGAGAGACACACAGAGACACAGGCAGAGGGAGAAGCAGGCTCCCTGCAGGGAGCCTGATGTGGGACTCGATCCCATGACCTGAGGCAAAGGCGGCAGATGCTCAACCACTGACCCAGGCGTCCCTTATTTTCTAATTTCTATGACAATTTCCAATAATTGTCCCTTTCTCACATATAGTGAACTTATATTTTCATTTATTGTTGTCATCGAGGATGGGGGTCCATGTGTGCGGATTGAGTAACTAGAAATGAGTAAGGTATGTTGCTGGTTGCTGGAAACTATCATTCACACATGGGAAGCCAACGTCTAGGAGGATGGACCAAGGCAATACCCAAGAACACTGTGGGAATATGAATAATTACTGGTAAAAAGCATTCAGACAAAAGAGGACCAAATGTTAGCGATGACATGAGATCTTGCTTCATTATGTGTATTTTGTCTTTTTGGGAAGTAAGATGCAGTTCTGAAAGAACATCTTGATTTAGTGCTATTCTGAGAAGATAAAAATGTGCAATCAGGCTGAAAATTTGGGTATTTATATAGATATGCATGTTCTCATTTTTCAAAGGTTTTGAGGGATTAAAATATCATTGTGAAACCTATTTTAGGATAGTATCAGTGCATTAATGAAGAAGTCATTAGTTAAAAAGTGATGTTTTTGGTCTCAATACTGTTGAAGAGTATACAGTATTTGTTGAATAATTAAATATTCTTCATAAGAACTGTGAAAGAACACCAGACATCTGGGGTAGATTTAAAGTCAAGCACGGTAGAAAAAATAATGTTCTAGACTGTTAGAGGCGATCTTACATAAACTAACATGTGTCACAAAGATTGTGATTAAACGGGTACTCACTCCAAAATCAGAACCTTATTTTGGAAGACTCTTCCTTGGTCTGGATGTATCGTTATTGTGTTCCTGTGGTTGTAGTTCCTCCAGAATTATCAAAAGACGCTGCTGCTTCTCCATGTCAAATAAGTGAATGCTGGAAGGAAGGACAGGCTCTGAAGAAGGGGCAGAGGGTTCTGACTTGCAGCCTGGAGGATATGCAGGTGGGGAAGCTGGTGGTGTCATGCTGTCATCTACTATCTCAAGTCACAAGATGCTGTTAGAACAGTGCCTACTACTGATGATAATATAGACAAATCCACATTTGGAAAAGTCTGGAGGATGATTTATGATCTTTTTAGCCACCTTCTGTTTGGGTCTAATTAAGTTTGCTCTGCTTTTGACCTCAGCGTGTGACTAGGAGAAGAAGATCACCCCACCGTCTGTGTCTGTGGTCGTCAACAACGCGTCATCTCTTTGCAAGAATCCGTTCAAATCTCTGCTGCATATCGAGTTAGTTAATATGGGTCCTCTGGTCCGTTTCGGCCTCACCAGGCACAAGGCAGTACAAGGAGCTGCTGTGCATTGTGAGGACCAGAGGAGGGGCTTCTCTCCTCCTTCACCAGACCTCAGGGGACCTCCTAAGGCTGTGGGTTAGTAGACACACATATGGAGTGTGCTTAATGATGAGTCAGTGTTGGGATGGGCTTATCCCAATACATACACTCATTGACTCTGCTGAATAAGTAAAACAATCACAGACTTTTACTTATTTTTTATTTTTAAAATTTTTAAAAGACTTTAAAAATTTATTTATTCATGAGAGATACAGAGAGGGGCAGAGACACAGGCAGAGGGAGAAGCAGGCCCCTCACAGGGAGTCCGATGTGGGACTCCATCCCAGGACCCTGGGATCACCACATGAGCCAAACGCGTATGCCCAACTGCTGAGCCACTCAGGATCCCAATCACAGACTTTTAGAGCTGGAAAAGGTCTTCTGGTCCGGTGTCAGCAAGTTATCAGTACGAAGTGAGGAGATTCAGATTGAGGGACGCCAAGGTCGGGCGGCCTCCCAGACTGACCCAGACAGAGGGACCGAGCAGGGACATCTTCATGTGACAAACGAATGTGCTGGGTGTGGGGAGCCCTGGCTACAGTCAGGAAGGTGGCCTCATGATTCTTTAGGGCCCCTCTGGTTCCTCTATGGTCAGACTCTGTTTTCAAAAGTGATACTGAGAAATGACTATCGTCACAAATAACATCATCTTATCTTGAAAATGTCTTAACTGTATCTGGCCTCATCAGCACTAAAAGCTGATGTTTACTTTTTAAAAAGTTTTTTCATTCATATTTTATTTATTTATTTGAGAGGGAGACAGAGCACGAGTGGGGGAGGTGCAGAGGGAGCAGCAGGCACCCCCACTGAGCGTGAGGCCTGATACGGACCCGAACTCAGGACCCTGAGGTCATGACCTGTGCCGAAGGCAGAGGCTGTGCCCACTGTGCCCCCAAGGCACCCTGAAGGCTACTGTTTTCTGCATTTCTAGGGCACAGATTCCCTTTCTCATCCCCTAGCCCATTTCTCTGTAGACGAGCATAAAACGTCAGTGAAACACGACGGAATGTTGGTTATCCGTTGAGGCATCTGTACCAGGAGCAGTCATTCATTCATTCCTGTCCCGTGTTTTTATAAAGCTAAGATGAGGGCAGGAAATACATTCCCAGATATAAACATCAGATTTCCTTTCTTTTTCTTTTTTTTTTTTTTACTCTTTGAACTTTATTTTATTTAAAAAAATTTTTTAAATTGGAGTTCAGTTTGCCAACATTTAGCATAGCACCCAGTGCTCATCCCACCAAGTGCCCCCCTCAGTGCCCATCACCCAGTCACCCCCACCCCCCGCCCACCTCCTCTTCCACTACCCTTTGTTCGTTTCCAAGAATTAGGTGTCTCTCATGTTTTGTCACCCTCACTGATATTTTCACTCATTTTCTCTCCTTTCCCCTTTATTCCCTTTCACTAATTTTTATATTCTTTGAATGAATGAGACCATATAATGTTTGTCCTTTTCCAATTGACTTACTTCACTCAGCATAATACCCTCCAGTTCCATCCATGTCGAAGCAAATGGTGGGTATTTGTCATTTCTAATGGCTGAGTAATATTCCATTGTATACATAAACCACATCTTCTTTATCCATTCATTTTTCGATGGACACCAAGGCTCCTTCCACAGTTTGGCTATTGTGGACATTGCTGCTATAAACATTGAGGTGCAGGTGTCCCGGCGTTTCACTGCATCTGTATCTTTGGGGTAAAACCCCAACAGTGCAATTGCTGGGTCGTAGGGCAGGTCTATTTTTAACTCTTTGAGGAACCTCCACACAGTTTTCCAGAGTGGCTGCACCAGTTCACATTCCCACCAACAGTGTAAGAGGGTTCCCTTTTCTCCTCATCCTCTCCGACATTTGTGGTTTCCTGCCTTGTTAATGTTCACCATTCTCACTGGTGTGAGGTGGGATCTCATTGTGGTTTTGATCTGTATTTCCCTGATGGCAAGTGATGCAGAGCATTTTCTCATGTGCATGTAGGCCGTGTCTATGTCTTCCTCTGTGAGATTTCTGTTCATATCTTTTGCCCATTTCATGATTGGATTGTTTGTTTCATTGGTGTTGAGTTTAATAAGTTCTTTATAGATCTTGGAAACTAGCCCTTTACCTGATACGTCATTTGCAAATATCTTCTCCCATTCTGTAGGTTGTCTTTGAGTTTTGTTGACTGTATCCTTTGCTGTGCAAAAGCTTCTTATCATGATGAAGTCCCAATAATTCATTTTTGCTTTTGTTTCTCTTGCCTTCGTGGATGTATCTTGCAAGAAGTTACTGTGGCCGAGTTCAAAAAGGGTGTTGCCTGTGTTCTCCTCTAGGATTTTGATGGAATCTTGTCTCACATTTAGATTTTTCATCCATTTTAAGTTTATCTTTGTGTATGGTGTAAGAGAGTGGTCTAGTTTCATTCTTCTGCATGTGGATGTCCAATTTTCCCAGCACCATTTATTGAAGAGACTGTCTTTTTTCCAGTGGATAGTCGTTCCTGCTTTGTCGAATATTAGTTGACCATAAAGTTGAGGGTCCACTTCTGGATTCTCTATTCTGTTCCATTGATCTATGTGTCTGTTTTTGTGCTAGTACCACACTGTCTTGATGACCACAGGTTTGTAGTACAACCTGAAATCTGGCATTGTGATGCCCCCAGCTATGGTTTTCTTTTCTTTTTTTTTTTTAAGATTTTATTTATTTATTCATGAGAGACACAGAACGTGCACGAGAGAGGCTGGGACACAGGCAGAGGGAGAAGCAGGTTCCATGCAGGGAGCCACATGGGACTCAATCCCGGGTCTCCAGGATCACTCCCTGGGCAGAAGGCAGCACTAAACCGCTGCGCCACCCGGGCTGCCCTATGGTTTTCTTTTTTAATTCCCCTGGCTATTTAGGGTCTTTTCTGATTCCACACAAATCTTAAGATGATTTGTTACAACTCTCTGAAGAAAGTCCATGGTATTTTGATAGGGATTGCATTAAATGTGTAAATTGCCCTGGGTAACATTGACAATATTAATTCTTCCAATCCATGAGCATGGAATATTTTTCCATCTCTTTGTGTCTTCCTCAATGTCTTTCAGAAGCGTTCTGTAGTTTTGAGGGTATAGATCCTTTACCTCTCTGGTTACGTTTATTCCTAGGTATCTTATGCTTTTGGGTGCAACTGTAAATGGGATTGACTCCTTAATTTCTCTTTCTTCAGTCTCATTGTTAGTGTATAGAAATGCCACCGATTTCTAGGCATTGATTTTGTATCCTGCCACACTGCTGAATTGCTGTATGAGTTCTAGCAATCTTGGGGTGGAGTCTTGTGGGTTTTCTATGTAGAGTATCATGTCATCTGCAAAGAGGGAGAGTTTGACTTCTTCTTTGCCAATTTGAATGCCTTTTATTTCTTTTTGTTGCCTGATTGCTGAGGCTAGGACTTCTAATATGTTGAATAGCAGTGGTGAGAGTGGACATCCCTGTCTTGTTCTTGATCTTAGGGGAAAGGCTCCCAGTGTTTCCCCACTGGGAATGATATTTGCTGTGGGCTTTGCATAGATAGCTTTTAAGATGTTGAGGAATGTTCCCTCTATCCCTACACTCTGAAGAGTTTTGATCAGGAATGGATGCTGTATTTTGTCAAATGCTTTCTCTGCATCTATTGAGAGGATCATCTGGTTCTTGTTTTTCCTCTTGTTGATATGATCAATCACATTGATTGCTTTATGAGTGTTGAACCAGCCTTGTGTCCCGGGGATAAATCCTACTTGGTCATGGTGAATAATCTTCTTAATGTATTGTTGGATTCTATTGGCTAGTATCTTGTTGAGAATTTTTGCATTTGTGTTCATCAGGGATATTGGTCTACAATTCTCCTTTTCGGAGGGGTCTTTGTCTGGTTTTAGAATTAAGGTGATGCTGGCCTCATAGAACGAATTTGGAAGTACTCCATCTCTTTCTATCTTTCCAAACAGCTTTAGTGGAATAGCTCTGGTTTCTTCTTTAAACATTTGATAGAATTCCCCTGGGAAGCCATCTGGCCCTGGACTTTTGTGTCTTGGGAGGTTTTGGATGACTGCTTCAATTTCCTCCCTGGTCATTGGCCTGTTCAGGTTTTCTATTTCTTCCTGTTCCAGTTTTGGTAGTTTGTGGTTTTCCAGAAATGTGTCCATTTCTTCTAGATTGCCTAATTTATTGGTGTATTACTGCTCATAATAAGTTTTCAAAATCATTTGTATTTCCTTGGTATTGGTTGTGATCTCTTCTTTCTCATCCATGAATGTTATTAATGTGAGTCTTTTCTCTCTTCTTTTTAATAAGACTGCTAATAGGGACGCCTGGGTGGCTCAGCGGTTGGGCGCCTGCCTTTGGCTCAGGTTGTGATCCCCGAGTCCAGGATCGAGTCCCGCATCGGGCTCCCTGCGAGGAGCCTGTTTCTCCCTCTGCCTATGTCTCTGCCTCTCATCTCAATCTGTGTCTCTCATGAATAAATCAATACATCTTTAAACAAAATAAGGCTGCTAATGGTTTATCTATCTTATTAATTCTTTCAAAGAACCAACTCCTGGTTTTGTTGATCTCTTCCGCAGTTCTTCTGGTCTCTATTTCATTGAGTTCTGCTCAAATCTTTATTAATTGTCTTCAACTGCTGGGTGAAGGTTTCATTTGCTGTTCCTTCTCCAGCTCCTTTAGGTGCAAGGTTAGCTTTGTATTTGAGTTCTTTCCATTTTTTGGATGGATGCTTGTATTGCAATGTATTTCCCCCTCAGGACTGCTTTTGCTGTATCCCAAAGATTTTGAATGGTGGTATCTTCATTCTCATTAGTTTCCATGAATCTTTTTAATTCCTCTCTAATTTCCTGGTTGACTCTTTCTTTCTTTCTTTCTTCTTTCTTTCTTTCTTTCTTTCTTTCTTTCTTTCTTTCTTTCTTTCGACCCTTTCATCTTTTAGCAGAATGGTCCTTAACCTCCACGTGTTTGAAATCCTTCCGACTTCTTGTGGTTTAGTTCTAGTTTCAAAGCATTATGATCTGAAAATATACAGGGGACAATCCCAATCTTTTGGTATTTGTTAAGACCTGATTTGTGACCCAGTGTGTCGTCTATTCTGGAGAAAGTTCCATGTGCACTTGAGAAGAATGTGTATTCAGTTGCGTTTGGATGCAAAGTTCTGTGAATATCTGTGAAATCCATCTGTTCCAGTGTATTATTTAAAGCTCTTGTTTCTTTGGAGACGTTGTGCTTAGAAGACCTGTTGATTGTAGAAAGTGCTACATTCAAGTCACCAGGTATAAGTGTATTATTATCTAAGTATGTCTTAACTTTGGTTATTAATTGATATACTTGGCAGCTCCCATGTTCAGGGCATAAATATTCATGATTGTTAGGTCTTCTTGTTGGTTAGACCCTTTAAGTATGATATAGTGTCCCTCTTCATCTCTTACTACAGTCTTTGAGAAAAACTTTAATTTATCTGATATGAGGATGGCAACCCTGCTTTCTTTTGAGGACCATTTGAGTGGTAAATGGTTCTCCAACCTTTCATTTTCAGGCTGGAGGTGTCCTTACGTCTAAAATGAGCCTCTTGTAGACAGCAAATAGATGGGTCTTGCTTTTTTATCCAGTCTGAAACCCTGAGCCTTTTGATGGGATCATTAAAATGGCCCATTCATGTTCAGAGTTACTATTGAAAGATATGAATTTGGTGTCATCATGATACCTATTCAGTCCCCGTTTTTTTTGGATTGTTTCGTAGGGCTTCCTCTTTCTTTTACCGAGTCCCCCTTAATACTTC
Organism: Canis lupus dingo; assembly: GCF_003254725.2. Taxonomy (NCBI): domain Eukaryota; kingdom Metazoa; phylum Chordata; class Mammalia; order Carnivora; family Canidae; genus Canis; species Canis lupus. The sequence continues at coordinate 21,596,842 of NC_064258.1, read as the reverse complement.
TTGCAGAGCTGGTTTGGTGGTCACATATTCTTTCAGTTTCTCCTATCTTGGAAGCTCTTTATCTCTCCTATTCTGAATGAGAGCCTTGCTGGATAAAGTATTCTTGGTTGCATGTTCTTCTCATTTAGGACCCTGAATATATCCTGCCGGCCCTTTCTGGCCTGCCAGGTCTCTGTGGAGAGGTCTGCTGTTAACCTAATACTTCTCCACATAAAGGTTAGGGATTTCTTGTCTCTTGCTGCTTTCAGGATCTTCTCTTTATCTTTGGAATTTGCAAGTTTCACTATTAAATGTCGAGGTGTTGAATGGTTTTTATTGATTTTAGGGGGGGGGGATATCTCTATCTCCTGGATCTGAATGCCTGTTTCCCTCCCCAGGTTAGGGAAGTTCTCAGCTATGATTTGTTCAAATACACTTTCTGGTCCTCTGTCCCTTTCGGCGCCCTCTGGAGCCCCAATTAAAAGTAGATTTTTCCTTCTGAGGCTGTCATTTATTTCCCTTAACCTATCCTCATGATATTTTAATTGTTTTTCTCCTTTTTCCTCAGCTTCCTTCCTTGCCACCAACTTGTCTTCTATGTCACTCACTCGTTCTTTTACCTCGTTAACCCTTATCGTTAGGACCTCCAGTTTAGATTGCATCTCATTTAATTGATTTTTAATTTCTGCCTGATTAGATCTAAATTCTGCAGTCATGAAGTCTCTTGAATACTTTATGCTTTACCTAGAGCCACCAGTAGCTTTATATTTATAATTGTGCTTCTGAATTGGCTTTCTGACATTGAATTATAATCCAAATTTTGTAACTCTGGGAGAGAGGACTGTTTCTGATTCTTTCTTTTGTGGTGAGTTTTTCCTTCTAGTTATTTTGCTCAGTGCAGAGTGGCAAAACAAGGTGTACTGGAAAAACGAGAAAAAGAAAAAAAGGGGGGGGGAACAAATAGAAAACAAAAAACAAGGAGGGCTATCCTCTGATTCTATATACTGTAAGTCCCTAGACTTTCCCTGGAACTTTCCAGCAATGCTTGGTCAAGAACTTACCGTGTCCTTCCAGCTGGTCTTCTGGGGGAGGGGCCTGCTCTGCTGGGAATTCTCAGTTGTGTGTACCTGGGGGAGCTGCCCAGCCAGGTGCACGGATCAGTGGGAGCTGTTTATACTGTGAGGCCCCTGCTCCCTGGTGGCCCCGCTCAGTCCCAGGTACAAGGTGACACCAGGAGGAACAACAGTGGTGGTGGCCAGCTCTCCAGCTCTGGAGTCGGCTCCCGCAGTAACTACCGCAGTCTCCCAGTCCGCAGGGGCCTGGATGCTCCGGGGGTATGGGTCCCTATCTGCACAGCTCAGGGCTGCCCAGCGGCAGGAGTGACCTCCTGGCCTCCGCCTGTCCTGGGGAGATGCAGGATCCTGGGCTGCGTCCCCCGGCATCTTGGGCTCCGGGGCCTGTGCCGCCCGAGGTGCTCCTGGGCCCCGCCAGGTGCATGCTCCAGGCCTTTAGGGAGCTCGGCCACAGTGTGTGGCGCACCTCCTCTGTTAGTGTCCCTGGAAGCCAGAGGGCATCCCTGCCCCTCCTGGAATCCTGCCCGAGTTCCCTGTCAGCACCTTTCTGTCTGGGAAAATTGGTAAAGCTCCTGGTTCTACGCGACTGGGCTTTCCTGTCCTGGAGGCTTCTCCACCTGGCCTTAGCCCGGCTCCTCACGGGGGCCCCCTCCCCCTTTTTTATTTATTTTTTTCTGTCTTCCTACCTTGATAGAAGTGCGAACCCTTCTCACTGTAGCGTTCCACCTGTTCTCTCTTTAAGTCTCAGGCCGAATTCATAGGTTTTCAGGATGATTTGAAAGGTATTTAGGTAAGTTGGTGGGGACAGGTGACCAACATCAGATTTTCTTGCTGCTGGTCATTGTGCGTCACTCTAACCTCTGGAACAACCCTTTAACATTTAGGTTCCTAGCCTAAGAACACTTCCAAATAAGTTAATGACGATTCTTCAGCCTAGGCAGTGTCAGGGAGTGAGATTTACTTTTCAGTTGGAATAAAATGTAGATCACTCAGAAAATATAAATTCTCATTTGCCGAAGAACAAGTTCTGAAGCCATTTCAGTGGCAAAGATCCCGGATAAAGTTCTGTGTCCAATAGTGGTGGACGGTGGCTTTGAGTAACCACTGAGAACATAAGAGAATCCGGGCCAACAGGAGGAAATACAAGAAAGGTCAGAGTGAAGACTTTGGGGGTTGACACCTAAGACAGGAAAGAGCAGCATGTCAGTCAGTTCTGGGGAGGGACCACAGGGGTTCCTGGTGTGCCTCCTGGAGGGGAGTTGGGGACCCAGTGGGCTGCACGCTGGGAGGGATGGTCCAGCGAGACAGGCCAGCCATCCTCGCAGGGCAGACACCCGGGTATGGGTCATCGTAGTTGCCGGTTGGGCCCTTGGATCCATAGCCACCAGAACCCGTCGACTTTGGAAGGCGATGGCATCATTAAGATTTCCTGGCAGCTCCACAGTTTTTCATGTTGATGCTCGGGACCAAACAAAATGACATTCTGCGGGGAATTCAGACGCTTATCCTTTGCCCAGTTTCTTCATTCTATGAACAAAGAATGCCAGCTTCCCACTGACCTATAATATTAGGGAAGAAAACCTCTGGTCAGTACTGTGGGCTGAGGACCTGCTATACGTCAGGCACCATTCTGGGCATTGGATATGCAAACATGGACAAGGCAGTGTTGCTGCCTTCCAGAACCTTCCCTGCGTTTCCTCCCTCCAGAACCTTCCCTGACTCCAGAAAAATGTCTGTCTTCTAGAATCTCCCTGCCCTCCAGAACCTTCTTTGTCTTCTAGAACTTTCTCTGCCACCCCAAACCTTCCCAAACCTTCCCTGCCTTCCAGAACCTTCCCGGCCTTCCAGAACCTTCCCTGCCTCCAGAAGCCCACCAGGACCTTTCTTATGCATCTTTAGTGCTTATTCTACAATAAAAATTTTAAAGTTAATTTACTTAATTCTGGAGAATATTCAATGCCACATATCCTGTTTTTGGTTTGGGAAGTTCTTCTCTGTGTGGCAAGATTTTGGTGAGTGAACACTACATTTTTTATTCCATGTACATTTATTTCATTGTGTTTCCTAGTTCTTGCCAGGAAATGGAAGCAGCACCCGTGAAGTTGTCTTTTTACCTTTGGGGACCTGTAAACAGATGCTTTCTGTTAGACGTTTTCCAAGACGCGGGCCTCATCACAAAGTGTAATGTGCAAATATTTTACGAAAGGATCACAGAATAAAGTGAAATGCTATAGGGAACTGATTCTAGATTGAAGACACATGAGCTGGGTTGTCGGGTCCTGCTTGAAAACACCGCCCGAGAAGCTCAGGATGTCCTGGCTGCAGGGCAGTGAGCACTGGGGTGGGTCCTACGTCGTGGCCTTTCTCCCTCTCCTCTTCCTTGTTTGTGGTGCCTTGGCTTTGCGTGGGGTAGCTGCCCCAAGGATATGACATCATGGGTGTGGTGCTGTGAGCTGTTTCCTGGCCACAGGCTGCGGCTGACCTCGGTTCTATGATGAGCGTCAAGGCCTGAGGTCCTTGTTGTCCTCAGTGTCTGTGCTGGGGGGCGGTGAGCGCAGGGGCTCGTGTCTGCGCTATGGCATGGCAGCTGGGAGGGGCCGGAGGTCATGGGTCGTGCAGCCCGAGGGATAGTGGGCAGGAGGAGCTCTGATGAAGGCTTGACGGCTGGGCCATGTGGCAGGGGTGGGGGTGCTCAGGGGGCCCTGCTGTCTCAGTCATGACCATCTGGGCCTGGGGTCCAGGCTGTGAGCGAGTGAGTGCAGCACTTGACTACTGGATTGGGGCGCAGATTCGGGGGTTTCCTCCTTGGTGACCTGGTGGCTCAGAGCCTCTGAGTTTGTGGTATGTGGGTCCCTGGGCTGGGGCAGCACCCCTCAAGGGGTAGGTGGAGGGGCGTGGGTCCAGGACTGAAGTGGGGGCAGAGGCGGGAAACCCAGGACACCTACTTTATGATGCGTGAAGGCCTCGGACACTGGGCTCGCCGTCCAGTTTCTGTAACCCACAGAGAGGAAGGAAACGTCGCCCTGAGGCAGACACTTCTCCGTCTTCTGGAGCCACCTCTGCCCTTTTGTCCCAGCTTCCCCTGTGTGCAGGGCTGAGGTGCGAGGTATGGTGAGGGTGGGAGGAAGGGGGACACAGTGTCCCGGTTGGTGCGTATGTGTATGCTCAGGAAATCGAGAAGGAGCGTAGGGGCGGCGGTGGGGCTGTGGGATTGCTTGTTGGGATTGCTTGTTGCTGGGGAGCGGGAGGGCGGCCAGGCCCTGGGAGCCGGAGAAGGGACAGGCGCCCATCCTCCTGGCCTTCTGTGCTGAGGCTCTGGCTTCCCCCTTTTCTGTTCCTTCATCTCCTCTACAGTGTGACTGATTGCATTGCTTCTATTATAGCCAGCGGCCTGGTACCTTCTTTGTGGAAAGCGAGGTGGGCGGTGCATGGCTGTCCTGCACCCACAGGCTCACCAGGCCACCCCGTATCCAGCCGTCTGCCCCAACTCGCAGCCGTGGACTGGCATTAGGTCCTCAAGTGGCAGGCAGTGGAGCGAAGCACGTCCAGGGTCGCCCTGCGTCTCCCCGAGGCCCCAGTGGGCTGTGTTTCCAGGAGATGTGTGGTGATCTGGTTCTGGGAGGTCAGTGCACATACCCTGAGAGGCCTGGTCTGCGACCCAGTGGCCGGGCGGTCCCCCCGGGGAGTGCACCGTGTGGATTGCTTGCACTGAGCGTGTGGAGGCCCAGACCCATCACCCACTGAGATCTCTGATGCTGCAGGTCGGGGAGTGACTCCTTCCCATCAGGTCAGATTCACTTTGAAAGACTTTTTAAAGTTCTGAGATTTTTTTTTAATTTTTAATTTATTTTTTAAATTTATTTATTCATGAAAGACGAGAGAGAGAGAGAGAGAGAGAGGCAGAGAGGCAGAGAGACAGAGACACAGGCAGAGGGAGAAGCAGGCTCCATGCAGGGAGTCCGACATGGGACTCGATCCCAGGACTCCAGGATCACGCCCTGGGCTGAAGGTGGCGCTAAACCGCTGAGCCACCCGGGGATCCCCCTAAAGTTCTGAGATTTTATTGATTTATTTATTGTGTTGTGTGTTTTTTTTTTTTTTTTTTTTTTTTTTAAGTGATCGCTCCACCCAACCCGAGTTCAAGAGCCTCACACTCTTTCGTGTGAGCTGGCAGCCTGCCCGGTTAGGGGTTGTTGATAGCAGCTGGTAGGTGTGTATTTTTAAGTATTCTAAATTGGAAATCTAAAGATTTGGCAACTTTCTGTAGGTTCCTTTGAAATTAAAAACAAACAAATATGGTTACTCATCTATGAAATCAAACAAAAATAGAAACCATTATTTTATGGAGTATTCTTTTCTTTCAGTTTTTTTCACAGGCAGAGGGAGAAGCAGGCTCCCTACAGGGAGCCTGATGCAGAACTCGATCCCAGGACCCTGGGGTCACGCCCTTAGCCGACTGCAGGTGTCTCAAACACTAGTTTTTATTAATGAGAGTCACCCTGTTGAATGCACACGTCAGCAGCAGTCGTGGATGGAGCTGGTTGTGTGTCCCTGCAGGGTGACCTGCACCTCGTCCTGCGTATCTGGGATGGCGTTGGGCCTGTACGCTGACACTGCTGCTCCTCCCTGTCAGTGCCCTGTCCCCTGCCTCTGTCCTGCACACGATACCTCCCATGCCTTGTTCTGGAGGCCACGTCCATGCCTGATGCCTCCAGCACCTCCCGTGGGTTGATTGACTTGGATGTTGGGTTGCCTGCTTTGGGGGGTGGGCCAGCTTGTGCATCACATGGCAGGGACTTGTGCATTTGTCAGATAATGAGGGAGCCTGCAGGTCTGGAAGGAGCCCGCTGCGACTCAGCCTTGACATTTTACATCGCCATAATGAAAAGCCTTCCTAAAATAAGTGCTGCCTGCGTAATGTCTAATATATTCTGTTTGGAGGGTGGAAAATGCAATCGCAGGCACAGCCCAGTCTCAGCCATCCTGTTTGTCATGGTGACAAGATGGCCTGTTGTGAGCTCAGGAATTTTCTGGCCTAGGAGAGATTGGAATAAACACCATAAATATCCAGGGAGGTGCAGTGCAAGTTACATTTCATTCATTCGTTGGATGAAAGCCATTTAGCTTTCTTTAATTTGTTATCGTTTCTGTGGTTTTAGTGTTTGCCATCGGACCTCCCATGATGTCAGGATGGTCAGGGAACCCATGGGGACCAGGACAGCTAACTGGGGAGGACAGATGTGACCCTCCTATGGGGTTGTGCCCACCCACCTCCCACCAGATAAGATGCTGAGGAAGATGTGCTGCAGACGCTTAAAGGGAGGAAGCCGAGGACCTCAGAAGAGCCCTTTATATCAGCAGCCTGGGGCCCCTCACTTTTAGGCACTCAGGGTCCTTGGGTCCGTGGCGTTTTGGGGCCATGCTGGCCACACTGCCGGGCCAGCGGTGCTGGGGCTGGGTGCCCCTGCTGACCCTCTGGCTCCTGCTCTCCAGGTGCTCAGGAGCCAGAAGGACCTTCTGATGTTTGTGGACAAGCAGGTCACCAATCTTCAGCGCCAGCAAGGCTGTTCATAATCCCAGGGAGGGGCTTTATGGGGGACAGGAGGGAGGGTGGCTGGGATACAGGAAATGACCTACGGGGACAGAGCGGTGGCTAGGGAGTGGGTCCAGAGCCTGGAGATGCGGGAGCCTCCCAGCACCTCTGTGCCGCAGCCTCAAGTGTGAGGGAGCAGTCATGCTGAGGCCCGCGGCAGGTGTTTTGGTGGTTTTGGTGCCTTGTGTGGATGTGAGCCCACGGAGGGGCCTCCTGGCACCCCAGTACCCAGTGTCCATGCCCAGCGGGTTCTGCTGTGGCCTGGGGGTCCTCATTGCACCAGGGTCCAAGGGGAGCTGCACCCACGTGCCCATGGCCCCTCAGCACCGGACCAGGTGGAGCCCGACGGCCGCTGGGGTTGGGACTGGGGTGGCCCCATGTCCCCCCAAGGCTGTGCCTCGGCCTCTACGCTGTGCCCCTTACATGGAAGTGGCTTCCCTTGCTCCATCCTGACGGTCGGTGTCAGTGGCCCAAGTGATGCCCTGTGAGCCATGGTGCTGCAAATGCCATGGATCCTGGGCCTGAGATGCAGGTGTAGCCAGGCCGTCTTTGGTCCTGGGCCCCTGGCTGTCCACCCCACCCTGTGCCCTCCCTGCAGTCTGGTTCTCCAGGCCTCCTCTGCCTCCCAGAGGGTGTGTGCTTGGTACAGCTACAGCTGGGCCTGCACCAAGGGTCTCCGGGGCTTCTCATGGGTGCACATCCCACCAGGGAGCTGGCATGCACACAGAGGGGTGTTGGGCCCCCGCCTGTCCAGCGGCCCAACCCTAGCACGGCCTTCATCCTCCTCGTGTTCCTTGCTAATACAGGCTGGGGAGCCCTGCTGGGGCCTGGGGAGCCCTTTCCTCACTGGGCCCCACCTGTCAGACTCTTACCTGCCCTGCAGACAGGTGTGTGCCGGGTGAAGCTCCAGCGGGACAGCTCCACACACACATGGGGACTAGGTGGGAGGTGAGGGGATGAAAGTGGGTGTTCCCGGTGTGCTCAGGGGTTGGGCCCTGGGGTAGCAGGCTGGCAGGCACCCTTGCCTGGTCTCTGGGTGTGCCAGCCCGAGGCTACAGGCTGCTTGTCTTCGCTTGTGACCCCCAGGCCTCACGGAGCACAGGGGTGTCCCCACTTGTGCCCTCCTGGTGGGGTGCAGCCGCCTCACCTCTTACTGCGTGTCGATCATATTCACCACAAAACACACCACCGTACAACCCCGGGTTCCACTTGTGGGAATTTGCCCCACGACCACTGGTGTGGGGAGGACGCTCAGTGTGTCTCTCCAGGATCTTTGTTGCTGGAGTCATTGTTATAACACGAAGAGCAACGTCATGTTTTGTAACCGGAGGCTGGGTAAGTGTATCAGATTCATACAGAGAATCTTGCAGTTGTTAAAAAGAACAAGGTGGAAACTCTGCAGAGATCTCATTAGTAACAGAGTGACTGGCATCAGGGCTGCGTTCAGGTTGTCTCCTGTGACATGCAGGACCAGGCGGGAGAGTCTGCGATGTGCTTCAGATGCTCGGGCACTGGCTTCAGAGCCCTCAACCACCATAGTAAATATGCAGGTGTGAACTCACTGCCAGGCTTTAAAAATATGCACTGGATCCTGTAAATAAGGAAGGCCTCTTATTTAAAAACAGGAATCTTGGGGGCACCCGGTGGCTCAGCGGTTGAGCGTCTGCCTTTGGCTCAGGACATGACTCCAGGGTCCTGGGATGGAGTCCCACATGTTCCTCCCTGCATGGAGCCTGCTTCTCCCTCTGCCTGTGTTTCTGCCTCTCTCTGTGTCTCTCATGAATAAATAAATAAAATCTTTAATAAAAAAATAAAAAATGAAAATAGGAATCTTATCAAAGACCCCACCCACCGTCTTTTCAGTGTCTTAGGAGCTAAGAGGAAGGTGGGTGAGACTGGGCCTCTGGAGGCCCTGCAGGGTCATGGGACCCCCTCCCCTGTAGCCACCCCACTCACCTGGGTCAGGCCCTGGCACGGAGGGTGGCCTGAACCTGCCCGGATGCCCGAGTGTTGGAGGCAGGAATGCACGTCCAGGGTCCTAGTTGTGCTGCCAGGAGCAGCTGAACGCTGTGTAATTAGCTCTGTCTGGGAGAGATCTCTGTTGTAATCGAGTTGTATTTCCAGGGTTTTTCGGCCCAGTCGTGTTCTCTGCTTGTACCAGCGGGGGGTTGGCACCGTCTCACCCCAACTGCAGATTAGGAAGCATCAGGGTCCATTCGCAAACTCCTGTGTGAACCCACTTGAATTTTGTGGTTCTCTGACCCACCCCTGTGTGTGTTCCATGTTGACCTTTCCCCTATCAGATGTGAAGAAAAGGCCGCTGGTGAGTTGTCAATGCTGGACGATCAGTCCTCGAGATTCTTCGTCCAGGAGGCTTATCCTCTCTGGGTGTCCCCTGCCCCTGCCTGTAGCTGCGTGTCTGTAGGCCTGCTTCCACGGCAGGGGTGTCGCGTTCCCTCCACCAGACGCCACCTTCGTCTGCAGGTGGCAGCGGGCTCCGTGCGCGTGTGGCGCGGCCTCGGTGGGCCGCTTGTCTGCAGCCTGGAGGCCGCTCTTCCCGGAGCAGAGACGGGACTTCAGCCTGTGCCGGCACTGACGCAGGGAAAGACCGGGAAACACCGCATTTCTGCAGGACCTGATCTCGGTATAAAGGCTTTTTATGTCTTTGGTTCAGTGTTGAGTTGATTCACTTTGTTCACATGTGGAATGTTGAGCCCGGTTCCGTGATGCTCTGGGATGGGCCCCCAGCAGTGCCCGTCATGGCATGGATCCCGAGCTGCCTGTCGCTCTGTGGATCCCATGGGGTGGGTGGCATGGAAGGCACACTTCGTGGACTGTGAAGGCCGCGGGGACCACTGGGCCTCCTGTTGTGTGGCTCCGTGTGCTCCCCAGGCCTCCAACACGTGGGCCGTCTGTGTGAGGATCGGTGCCAGCCTTAGGAGCTGCAAGGACTGTTTGTGACCAGGGGCTTTAATGTGTCGCTGACTGTGGGATGCAGAGGCGCTGTTGTGGCGTGGGCAGGCCTGGGGTCGTTGCGCCTGCTTGGCTCTTGTCTGCTGTCATCATCCCTGTTGGTCTCACAGGCGCTTCTCAAGCAGAGGGAAGGTGAACATGGGCCATGTACTGTGTCCCCAGCCCCGAAGACTTGCACCAGGCTCATGAAACCCCTGGAGACGCGCATCCGTGGGCTTGTTTGCTTCCACGTGGCAGCAGGGAGAGGGAGGGACACGGAGGCTGAGGTCTCACACCTGTTGACCATATCTTGGGGCTCTGAGGCCTGGGACTGTCCTTGAGGCTCCTCTGTTGTGACCGAGCTCTCACTGCCCCCCCCCCCCCCCCGGGTGTTAACCTAGTAGCAGCATCAGGGACACCAGTGATCTCAGGCGTGTCTGCTGCCCCTTGAAGGGGTCCTGTCTGGCATGGGGCTTCTCAACTGACATGTGCCCGAGTTGAGGGGGAAACATGCAAAATGCAGTTTCTGATTCAAATTTGGACCCTCAGGGCCGCACTTTTGGAGCCACACTTTTTTAAAATTAATTTTTTTTACATTTTTAAAAATTTAAATTGAATTTGCCAACATGCAGTATAACACCCAGTGCTCATCCCATCAAGTGCCCTCCTCAGTGCCTGTCACCCGGTCACCATATCCCCCTGCCCACCTCCCCTTCCTCAACCTTTTGTCTCCCAGAGTCAGGAGTTCCTCATAGTTTGTCTCCCTCTCTAGTTTCCCCACTCTGTTCCTGTCCTTTCCCTTATAATTCTGGGGCCACAGTTAGAAAGCGAGGTTTGGATTAATGTTAGAACCAATAAACTAGGGATCCCTGGGTGGCGCAGTGGTTTGGCGCCTGCCTTTGGCCCAGGGTGCGGTGCTGGAGACCCGGGATCGAATCCCATGTCGGGGTCCCGGTGCATGGAGCCTGCTTCTCCCTCTGCCTATGTCTTTGCCTCTCTCTCTCTCTGTGCGACTATCATAAATAAATAAAAAATAAATAAATAAAACCCCAATAAACTAAGCAGTAAGAGCCTTGCTATTTGGGGATCAGGAAAAACATTTCCACTTGCTTTAAAAGAAAAAAATGAAATAACACTAAGCCCTGCTGGTGTGTGTGTGAGGCCACTTGGTCTTCTCTTTAAAAAAAATCTATTGTACAGATTTTGGAGGTTGTCCTACATTCCCCAAATTACTAAAGAAGGTGGAGAAACCACTCCCAGACATCTGCCAGAGGCCAGTTTTCCAGGCAGGTCTTTACCTTGTGCACTGGAGGTGCTTGCTTTCCTACAGCGATAGGTGTTGCAGATTTATAATTTGAAAGAGTTCCTGAAATGTTAGTGAGACTTGTTGGGGTTGTTACTTCTAGAACCATCTGAATATTCTGGCTTCCAGGGACTATGGGAATAATCATGCTTTCCTGATCCCCTTAATCTTTCTGAGTTTTTGAGATTTATTGACGTAGTCAAGTTTGTGAGGGTGGGGGGATTTAAGACCAGAACCTAGGGCTCCTGACACCCCAGCCCATTCACAGAGCTCTGTGTGCAGGCTGCCTCCGGGTGCCAAGATTGTGAGGCTTCTCGATGTGGACGGACCGGCCATCGCGTCACTGACCAGGGCCCAGGCACAGCTGAAGGGACGCAGTGGTGACTTTAGGTCAGGTGGTGCGGAGGTCAGGACAGCGGACTTCTTGTAACAGGGCATTTGCAGCAGCTCTGCATTCATTTTTTGGCGAGCCAGGTCTTCTCAGCTCTGCCTTTGGGGATGACGCGCAGTTGCTCCCTGTCTGGTTCTGTTCTCAGAGGGCAATCGGTGAATTCCTGTAAGAGCCCCGTACTCTTTATGCTGAGCGTGGTAGGTTCCCTCCACTGGAAGCCAGGTGAGGACCTGTATCTCAGGGCCACTGTGAACGTTAGATGAAATGCTTCATCCCAGGCAGGCAGTGGGCAAGGCCGGCCATTGCCCATGCTAGGCTGACAGTTCTACTCTGAGTCACTTCACAGTAAATGTCAGTTCCTCTTTCATCTAACCATTAATTAGAAAGAAATGCCTTTATTTTGTCCCCTGGATAGGTCAAAACATTCCCGTGCTCCTCCGCAGGTCTCACACATCATCAGAAGCCACACGGTGTAAGAATCGACACGTGCCCCCTCTGGGAGCTGAACGTGGGGTATCATACACCCTGCTCACAGCAGCAGCACTCAGTGGGAGCAGCCCGGGTGTACTGCTGGGTGACGGGATATTGCTCAGCCTTAAAAACAGGAGGAAGTTCTCACACTTGCTGCACCATGGACCAGCCTTGAGGATATATTATGCCAAGTGAGATAAGCCAGCTCCAGAAGGACAAATACTGTATGATTCCACTCTCTCTAGAAGGTCCTAGAGTCGTCAGGGGCCTAGAAACAGAAACTAGAGGGAGAGGGCTGGGGGGTCAGTGGCCTAGGCCATGGCTCAGCCACGGGGGTGGGAAGGGGTGTCGGGGTGCGAGGTGGGCAGGACTGCATTTGGTCTTAGGGGCACAGTTGGCACTGGGCTGTTGCAGCTCCCACACGGAGGCCTTGCTGGCGGTCACCGCAAGGCCAAGTGCGGGATGTGGGCTGGGCAACTAGTGCCTTACCCATGGAGCAAACAGCGGAGGTGTCTGTCTGCAGGAAACGTGGGAAGAGCAACTCAGCCCTGTTCGCTTCTTTTATGTGAGTAGTGGGATGTTGGGCGTCGAGCAGCTCTGGGCGCTCATGTGGACTGTGCAGGGGTGGGTGGTGCAGGGTGCACACTGATCGAGCAGCTTCCTGTAGGGACACAGCAGAGCACGTAACAGGGAAGCAGGGCCAAGGATTCTGCTCTCTGAGGAAGGACCACGCTTCTACCGCATCCTTAGTCTTTTGGAAGAGAATAAAAATACAGAAACGGAAACTGGTGTGATCTCTGAAACACCCATGTTTGTGGACCCACTGCTGCGTCCCGGGCTGGGCTGGCAGCAGATGCATCCCTACCCTTAGGAAGCCAAGTTTCCCCGACCTGCTGGGTTTAACGTCCTACATCTTGTCCTAAATTCTGGGTTTAACGTCCTGCATTTTGTCCTAAATTCACCACTTCCGAATTCAGGGGTAGCCTCTCCACCATCTCTCCTGCAGGCGCCCTTGGTTTTGTGTCTTTCCTGTCGTCTCATGGTTTTGTTGCTCTGGATGAAGAGCTGCTCATATTGAGCCTTGGGATCTGTCTGTCTTATGGAGGCAGCCTGCTGATTCTGGAGTCCCTTCCACTCCCAGGTCCTGCCCTGGAGCCCCCCACACCCCCAGGGCCACCAGCAGCCAGACCCCGGGGCAGTGGGGCCTTGGGGGGATGTGGCTCTTGTTGGGAGCTGCTCAGGAAAACCTGAGGCGTCATCTGAGTGCGGGCTGTGTCTGAGCACCCTGGCTCGACAGACAACCCCCAGCAGCAGGGACACCCCTGCAGGTGATAGTCTGCAACCAGGAGATTCCACCGGAGGATGCGGCCCTGTCTGTGCTGAGCCCCTCTGGCACATCGCCCCACAGTGCAGTCCTAGGTCCCCAGGGCTCGTCATGGGCAGCTCGTCATCCTGAGCAACTGGGGAGAGGGCTCGGGGGTGGGTGGGGCAAGAAGGTCCCCCCGGATCCCCATCCAGGGCTCACGATCCTTCTGGACCAGAGATGGAAGCACGTCAGAGCTTCAGGCTCTCAGCTGTGGCTCCAATCAGCCCCCGGGCATCAGGCTAGAGTTAAGGGAAAGAATTAAATCTCTCTCTCTTTTAAGATTTATTTATTTATTTGAGAGAGTGAGGGTGCGCAGGCACATACGGGAAGGGCAGAGGGAGAGAGGGTCTCAGGCTGACTCCAGGCTGAGTGTGGGCCCGACGTGGGGCTCGATCTCAGGACGCTGAGCTCACGACTGGAACCAAAAGCAGGAGTCAGATGCTCAACCAGTGGCACCACCCAGGTGCCCCAGTCTTGTTCATTTTTAATTATGTTCTTCCCGGGGTCTTATTGGAAATCCCGGTAGGCCTCCGAGCCCTGCGTGAGTTTGGAGGGCGGTGGTGGGGCCCCTCTTTTGGGGGCAGTGGCTTAACTGTGGGGACATGGCCAGGGACTGGCTACCCAGCTGTTCCCTGCTGCCGGGCCCTTCGTGGCCGGAGGCCAGGTTCAGTGCTGTTGTAACTGATAGCAGGCCTCATTCTGTGCCATCTGGGTTTCCTCCCCTGGAGTCTGTAGGCCTGTTGGCCTGTCGGGAATCTGCTGCCCTTGCATTAGTCACAGAGGAATTGGACCCAGAAAGAAATCTCCTGGAGGGGGAGAAGCAAGGGGTCCGTTTTGTGTCTCTGCCTTCCGAGTGCACACATGACTTAGAGACAGATTTTATGCTGAGACGAGAGCACCCACACCGTAGACCTGCAGCAGGGAGAGGCCTGGGCAGGGGTGCCAGCGTTGGTCTCGGCTGCCGTTGCCTGGGTGCCACAGAGCCACAGGTTGGCCAGCACCCTCCTGTGCCCCATCTCAGCCCCACCCAGGTCCGGCCAGCCCTGTGGGTGGAATGGGATGGGTCTTCAGCTGATGTCAGGGGGCTCATTTGCTGCCAAACGGTGGTGGGAGGGATCATGCCCGAGTGACTCACTGTGGGAGGTCCATGTCAGCTTTGGTTCCAAAAATAAGATTCTGTCTTTCGTTAAACAAAAGCCCGAATCATTCACGTAAACATTATCTACCTATCTACCATTCTCCCCTGGAACCCTGGGGCCTCTTGGTGCAGGCCAGGACTGGCATTGGACAAAGGGAACCTACAGATCAGCCTTAGACTCTGTCCTCAGGCCTCTGTCCTGGTGCCAGCTTTCTGCTGCCCGCCCAGTGTCAGAGAGTGGCTCTACGGCAGATGGCTGGTCCTTCTCCAAGGGAAGGAGGCTCTGCTGCCTTGAGGAGGAGCCAGGGCAGAGGGTCCCATGAGGCCCATCTTACTGTGTACAGTCCTAAAGCTTCCCTTCCTGGTTCAGCCCCTTTAGTCCTGTTGCTTCCTAGGTGGTGGCCAGGGCAGTGACCACCTCCTCTTGGTCTGGGTGTTAGGGAGGCCCTCAGCCTGGGGGCCTCTGGGTTCATGCCAGCTACTTGCTGGGCTTCTCCCTGGCTCCTGGGTACCCAGTACTGTGGGTGGGCAAGGGTATGTCCTGCTTTTTGAGGGCATTTTGATTAGTCTTGATGTACGGTCCTTAAAAAGTGTCTACAAAATACTGTGGGTGGAGCAGTGCCGCTGGGCAAGACATTTGAGGCAGCTTCATAAGCCGGACAGGGCCTGTGGGCATCCAGCCCTGAACTCAGCTTTCCTGGGAGTACTTTTCATCAAAGGGTCCTTGTGTTTCCAACATGATTCAGCTGCCTGACCCGTCAGAAAGTCACAGGAGTGTTTTTAAGGGGCTCTGCTCTCCAAGAAAAGTAAACGGTGATAAGTCAAGCAGTAGCAAGGAGGTTGACTTTGCACAGAGCTCAGTGTGATGGGATTGAGTCTCCACGTTGGGGTGCAGTGTGCAGGGAAGAAACCTCTGCGGACAGGGTCACTGCCTGGGGTCTGCAGATAGGAAAAGCAGGCATGAGGGTAGCACCCTGAACTTCTGGGAGCTGCTCAGTTGTGTGCCCCACAACTTGGTCTGGATTCTGTCACCTGGGAGGTGAGGGCACTAGAGACACCTGGGCTGCCTTCCTGCCCAGCTGGTAACCACGCTTCTCATTCATACCCCCTGAAGACACCTCACTGGATGGCGATTGTGTGATGATGGTGGCCTCAACGTTAGAATACACGTGAGCCCTCATGCCTGCTGGCTGCTGGCCCCGGAGGCAGCTGGGCCTCTAGATGGGGCCAGTGGCTGGGGTTTCTATCCAGGATCATTCTGGCCACTTGCTTTCTCTTTAGTTGGCCTTCTAAGTGCCTCAGAGATAATGCACTTGTTATAACTCGGGGGACAGAAGCTGTGTCTGTCCAGTGACCACTTGCTCATGGAGAGTGACACATGGACTCACCTGTAAAGGCATTTACATGTTGCTGGCAACGATTTATGACAAGGTTAGAGACTGTGCTCAAAGTTCATGCTGCAAAGACCTCCAATCTCTGGGGCAAGTGGAAACCTGAAAATGCCAGGAAGTTCTCTATGTGCTGAACTGACGCCAACTCCTCTATACCTGGCACCCAGGAGGGTGAACTAAATGACCACAACTCCTTCTTTCTTCTCCCAGAGGGAAACAGATCCCTTGTTTCTTGTCAGTGAGCTCCTTCACCATCCGAAAGTCCCCCTCAAGACATGAGGTAGGTTGGATGTTAGTCTCCAGCCACATTGCGTCCACTCCCAGGTGCCAGGGAGGGGCTCTGTGTGCAGCACTCTTGCGATGTACTGGGTGTTAGGGTAGGACCTGGAATTCCTCCTGGCTGTGGGTTGACATGCGACATTTCTGAGTCTCAGTTTCCTCAGAAGGAAATTGAGGACTGAGGGCCTACCCTGTAAGGCTGGGGAGAGTAAAGAAGACAACGTGGAGCACATCACAGACCTGAACTACTCGGTGGGCCACAGGGTCGCCGTCAGTGAGCTAGTCATTTGGGGTTCAGTTGCCGGCTGCTCACGGCCGAGCATTTTGGCAAAGGCCTGGAGTGCAGATGTTGCAGTGGAAATGCTTTGTCAATGGTGGTGACGCAGTTGTGTCTCGATAAAGGGAGCTCTGATCTTCCTGGCAGCCAAAGCAAAAAGCCCCCAGACTCAATAGGTGACATAGTTGGTGCAGGTTGCTCCAAGAAAACATTACAAAGAAACTGGACATGCACTTCTGCTTGGGCAAAATCCCCTCCCCTGGACATGCAGTTACCAGTGAGATTGTGAGGAAGCATTCACAGAGTTGGCCTCAGGTCAGACCTGAGCCCTGTGTGGGGGACGTGTGTCCAGCTGCACAGAGGAAGACACACAGTGAGGGTGGAGGGCCAGGTCCAGCCTCAGCGGCCTGCTCCCTTGTCCAGCGGGCCCCAGTTCACCTGGCTGAAGTGGTTCCGGGCGTCTGCCCACATTTGGTTTACAGCCCTCGTAAGAAATTACTGCTAAATTACATCTTGTAAAACGTGAGAGTCTTAGAGGAAAAAGGAAAATAATAAGATGCCTGGTGCCAGAGAATGTGCTGGTCCCTCCTTCACCGTGGCTTCTTACTTCCCCATCGAGGGTCTCGCATTGCTACACCCCTTTGTTCGCCAGCATGAGGGGTCAGTAAGCAGTTCCATGGATTAAACTTTGAGATGGCTCCACAGGGGTCAACCTGGGACAGACCATATCAATCCTGGGAAGCCTGTAGAAAAGAGAAAGAAATGATGCCATGGAGCGTCTGCATAAGGGATGAGAAATCTTCCTGGAGTTTACATGTAATCTGACAAGTTATTTTGGGGACAGGTGAAGTGTTTGATGAACACTGACATGGACTTAGCCAGTGGCTGTGCCCTGCTCTTTGGACCATCATTGGTTCAACTGGGTGTTGGCTCGGTGGTGGCAGCATGAGCTCGGAAAGGCTGTTGATGGAACCGTGTGTACCACCTGCCTGTCTTGCCTCTGGAAGGATCCTCTGGTTCATGTCCAAGTGTGGTGATGAGAGCCAGACAGGAAGCAGAATGATTGTTCCCCAGAAAGGCAGCTGACTTCATGTTTTTTTACATGTTTTTCTTTGTCTAACTGCTCCCTGATGTTACTCACTGGATAGAGGGTTAAATACTGAGATTTGGGGAGTTAAACTATTTTTGTTTAATTCTTTAGAAGGATGGTGGTGAGATAACTTTAGAAAAAATTAAAAACTTGAAAAAGGGACTGGTCAAATTCCCAAACAAAGCTGACTAAATAATGAGGAGGCTCCTGGCCTTGGTGCTGAGGGGTCATGACCGAGTTTGGGGAGATGGGCTTTCTGAGCAATGGCGAAACAAGCCTAATGGGAGATGTTGGATGGCTTTGGACATTTGGATTGGGCAGCTGAGACAGCATGGTGTGTCCTCATCTGGGGCATGGGTGGCTGGGGGCTCCAGAGTGAAATCTGTACAGACCACTTGTTAAGTGCTGTGTTTGTAGAAAACCCCAACCAACCCCTTGCCTTTATTCCTCCCTGAAGAAGATGATGCACCTTGTTTGAGGTCTTGGCACTTGGAGTGCCTTCTGGGGAAGGTGGGCGCCAAGTGTGGGGTCATGAGTTCCGGTGTCTAATGATGAGCATTGTGTGGGGTGGCGGGCTGCACTCCTGTCTTAGGGACAGCCTCTGAGGCTGTTGAGAAGTGTCAGATATGTCAGCCCTGCGTGGGGTAGTCTTAAAGCTTAATTGTGCCTCTGGCGGAGGAGGGGTAAGCTTCCAGATAGGACATAGAATTGGCTCCTCACGTTAAGGACTGGGTGAAGGATATCACTAACTTCCTCAGGGGGTCCTGATGCCTTCCTCTGGTGGGCTCTCTGAGGCCACTTACAGATCTATACGTAAGGGTTTGTCCCCCTCTGAGGCATGTTGGGCACCCTGAACAGGGCTTGATGTGGCCTATGAGCAGGGCTCTGAGGATTTGTATTCAGTATTTCCTGGTATTTACCACAGTTGCAGTTAGGCCTCATACACATAAAATGTGGTTTTGGATAATGCAGCACTTGACGTAGGCTCATGTTCGTATTTGCAGAGCCAGTCTTGTAATTTTAAATTTTCTGCCATCTTGGATAGAGATGATGCAGTTACCCTCAATCCTGTGTTTTCATCACATATCAGGAGGTTTTCAGTTGCCATAAAAAGGGATGAAAAACAAAACAAAACAAAATGCCCCATTTGTAGACTGCAGACCTTTTGGAGGGTTTTATGAAATCAAACCGACGATCAGCGAGGAGCATCTGAGTGGTGCTGGTGCTCAGGCCTCTGAGCTGAGGACTACCTTCCCTGTGTCCCGTCCACTTCTTCACCTCTTTTCTGAGTGACCTCCATGGGTTGAGGGTGGGAGAGGCTGTCCCTGGTGAGCACGGCCAACGTGGAAGCATCAGCTGGGAACCTTAGCTACACCCTCATCTCTTCAGGTCTCATTTTTCTTGTTGGAAAGTGGATTGATGAGACCACTGTTCCTAAAGCAGAAGAACCTGTTCTTCCTTCAGATGAGCGGTTTAAAATGTGCATGTCCTCCAGGGCACGGAGCTCATAGTCGGGGGGCAGTCACCATAGCAGGGGGTGTGCCCCTTCCCTGTTGTGGGTCCCCTCCTGGGCCGTGCCCTGCAGACTCAGGGATCCATGAGCTCTGATTTTCAACAATGGTCTGGCTCTTCCTTTCATAGAGACTTCTGGAATTCCACAGCAAAATCCTCAGCAGTGGGAAAGGGGCACCGGTTTGCTATCAACATGTTAGTATTGAATAAAACAGAATTTTGAAGTTTTTCATCATTAACATTTGATAAACTGAGAAAAAAAAAGTAATATTAGGAGAAGAACAATCTGGTATGCGGAGTTTCCAGCAGCCTAGGCCTGTTGGGTTGAGGGTGTGGCATGCGCAGATCCTCGTTCCAGTGATGCATAGCAGAACCATAAGGTGGGTGGCAGGGAGGCTCCTCTCACAAACCTGACCTCCCGAGGCATGAGTCCCCCTGTTCCTCAGAGGATAGAGGGTGTATGCAGCCTGGCTCCCTGTTGCCCTGAGGCCCAGTCTGTAAACCTGTGGTGTAGATGAGCTAGTGCAGCCAACCTTCATCACAGCCTGGGAAGCCTGGCCGTGGCCAGCTCCTGCGGTCTGCGCCCGGGCCCATGGGTCTTCTGTCCAGATGTGATGCCAGGGACCCAGGGGAGGAGGACCCTGCAGAGTGAAGGGCCAGCAAGAAAGCAGAGAGGAGAGGCGCGTCCGGGGCCAGCCAGGATCCTAGGTGTCCTCAGGCTGTGGGGGACGCAGGTGCCCAGGCGTGGACCTGTGCCTGCTGGTGGATGGTACGCTGTGAGGTTTCCCAGGTGCCTCCAGCAGATGAGGCAGGTGCATGGAGATGGCTCTGCCCTGAACCTGAGCCCGAAGGAGCCGCTCCCTGTGCTCAGCCCCTCTCCTGGAATGGACACCTGGCTGCCTTCTCTGCTCTGCCAGGGGCCTACCTGCAGTCGGAGCTGCACTCTGCAGGACACGATGAGGGGCCTGTTGGGACTGGGGAGGCAGGATCAGGTGCGCGGCCCGGGTCAGTATTCCAGTGTGCAGTGATGAGCTGCTCATGTTTATCTATCCATGGAGAGAAAGTGCATACTTTTTAAATTTTTATTTTTAAATATTTTTTTCATTTATTTTAGAAAGAGAGAAAGTTTGGGGGGGGGGGCAGCAGAAGGAAGGGGAGAAGCAGACTCTCTGCGGAGCAGAGAGCCCGATGTGGGACTTGATTCCAGGACCCTGAGGTCATGACCTGAGCTGAAGGCAGACACTTCACTGACAGACACACAGACGCCAGAAGAGCCGGATGCTTTAACTGACTGAAGCACCCAGGTGCCCCGTAAAGTGCTTAGTTTTAAAGGAGAAACCCCAAGGATATTTAAAAGACAAGCAGCAGCAATCCCACCAGTTTGCAGGGTAAATCTATGGTAATCAAATGTGCACAACCAATATTACTGTTACTTGCAGTGAGTGGTACTTCAGACATGAATAAGATGAATAATTTACTAATCCACACCTTAGTGCATTTGAATATAAATTTTAAATGATTCTCTAGCTCATTAGAATTCATAGCATATTTTTAGATGAGATTTAGAGAAATAGTTCATGAGAAAATGTGCTGCTGTTTAACCCAATGTAGTTCTTTGCAGTTTCTAACTGTGGGGAATTACAGCCAACACTCAGAGCATTATTATCCATGAAACATTTCTTTTTTTTTTTTTTTATATCATGAAACATTTCTGGATCTGTAATTCAGTTTCTTTAAGAACCTTGAGAGAGCAAAGCATGATGATCTCCAGCTGTACTTGGAAAGACTGACCTGTAGGGATGAGGTTGCTTCCTGTCCAGCAGGTGAGCAGGCTCAACTCAGGTGTGAGACCTGAGGGTGTGGGCTGCCTGCCCGGATGCCCCAAGGCTGTGGGTTGCATGAATTGCCTCAAATATGTTTGCTTGTCTGTCAAATGGGAATAAAATGCCGAGTTCGTGTAGTTGCTTCCTTTACGAGGTGAGGATGTAGAGCGTTGACGGGTGCGCAGTCAGTACTCACGGATGTTGGCAGGCCCGGCCACTCTGCCTCGTCATTCTGTCCTCAGGTTTGGGTGGTGCGGTGGGCATGGGCACGTCCAGAAGGGGTGCAGAACAGACTCAGCCTGTCGCAGGGGACGGCACCTGCTGCTGTCCTCACTGCACGGGGCATGGGGAGATTCAGCTCCTGTGGAACCTGGGCAGCCTGGCGAAGCATGAGTCTCCGCGGATCGAATCCATCACATCTATTAATTGATACAGATATGGTGAAATATGCTGGACACCTGCAGGATCGTGAAATACGGGACGTGGTGCTTCTCTGGAGACGCAGTGACACCCCGATTAGTAATGCAGACACATGAAACAACTAGACTCAGATTTGAGATCGTACCCTGACAGGTTTCCACAGGGAGACCGAAGCACAGTAACGGCAGCAGTTGCTAGGAGAGAAAGTACTGAAAATAAAATGTTTATGATTGTGTTCATCGATTGGTAAACAAAGTAGAGTCTTGAAAACAGCTTCAAAATGGGATGCCTCGGACAGCCTGGCCGTGAAACAGACGCAAGGCTCCTGAAAACCTTGACACCTGTGTGACTGTGGTTGCCGCCGTGCAGATCCTCATCCTCATTGCCCCAGGAAGACTGCAGGTTGCCCTGGTGTCTTACTCTCTTCAGGTCTTGGGAGGCCAGAGATTTGCTTCCAATGCTGGAAGAAATGAATCTTGAACAAAGCCACTATTTTCTCTCTCCAGGAGGATGACATTTCAGCATTTTGGAAAAGCAGTTCTTTTTTTTTTTTTTTTTTATTGGAGTTTGATTTGCCAACATATGTATAGTCCCCAGTGCTCATCCCGTCAAGTGCCCCCCTCAGTGCCCATCACCCAGTCACCCCCACCCTCTGCCCACCTCCCCTTCCACTACCCCTTGTTCGTTCGTTTCCCAGAGTTAGGAATTTTCTTGTGTTTTGTCTCCCTCACTGGTATTTCCCACTCATTTTCTCTTCTTTCCTCTTTATTCCCTTTCACTATTTTTTATATTCCCCAAATGAATGAGACCATATCATGTTTGTCCTTCTCTGATTGACTTACTTCACTCAGATAATACCCTCCAGTTACATCCACGTTGAAGCAAATGGTGGGTATTTGTCGTTTCTAATGGCTGAGTAATATTCCATTGTATACATAGACCACATCTCCTTTATCCATTCATCTTTCGATGGGCACCAAGGGGTCTTTCCATAGTATGGCTATTGTGGGCATTGCTGCTATAAATATTGGGGTGCAGGTGTCCCGGTGTTTCATTGCATCTGTATCTTTGGGGTAAATCCCCAACAGCGCAATTACTGGGTCGTAGGGCAGGTCTATTTTTAACTCTTTGAGGAACCTCCACACAGTTTTCCAGAGTGGCTGCACCAGTTCACATTCCCACCAACAGGGCAAGAGGGGACCCCTTTCTCCACATCCTCTCCAACATTTGTGGTTTCTTGTCTTGTTAATTTGCCCCATTCTCACTGGTGTGAGGTGGTATCTCATTGTGGTTTTGATTTGTATTGGAAAAGCAGTTCTGCTGCTGGAATTGGAAGCAACACATAAAATGTGGGAGGTCAAGGGGAAACTCGCAAATATTACAAGGAAAGGAGCATTTGTAGATGCAAGTGAAGGGACAGTCATATAGCAGAGAGCTAAGTAAGACATGACCTGATAGTTCTGGGAAGGAAAACAAGTAATACGGGGTAATATGGCCCAAGTATTTGGATTTCTACGCATGCAACAGGTTGGCTGGAGAGCCCGGAGCCGGCGGGTGGCTCCATAGGCAGGTGGGAGGTGGCCTGGGGCCTCCATGTCCCCCGGGGCACAGTCCGCCCTCCTCCCCGGCCCGGCCTGGGCCTGAACCTGTGCTGAGCACCCCTCGGCCCTCCTCTGCCATAGGCCCCAGTCTGCTGGCAATGGGAGCCCCGCACCGAGGAGGAGGAAGGATGCCTGGGGTTTCCTCCTTGACTCTCTCTCCGTGGTGACCTCCCTACCTGCCGGCGGCCCTGGGCTGTGGGTCAGGGCCCCCGTGCTGTGTTGCTGCCAGCCTAGGTCTGCTCCTCTGCGGTTTGTGCGGCCCCGGACACTGCACACCCCCTGTGAGGACTCAGTTCCCCTATTGTCACTTGGTGCCTTCTGAGAGACATTCATTTCCCTGAACCATCTGTCTGCGGAGCAAATGCCTCAGCCTGGGTGGCTGCAATGGCACATTGGTTCCTCAGCTCTGGGCACTAAGTCCAGGGTCAAGGTGGCCACAGATTTGGTGTCTGGTGTGTGTCCTCCGGGCTTGCAGATGCTGCCACCTTGCCTGGTGTGCGCACTTGGCAGATGGGGGCAGAGCGGGCTCCAGTCCCTTCCTGTGACCCGGCTGGACTCTATCCTGGGATGCCAGCCTGCATGGCCCAGTCCCCACCCAGAGGCCTCACGTCTGAGACTGGGGTGTGAGGCTGGTTACTGTGTCCTCCTGGGAGCTTGGGAGGAACCAGGCAGGCCATCCAGAACTCTATGAGCCCTGACCTGCCTTCCTGACTGCTGGATCCAGCACGTCTCTTCCTGGGTTTGATCTCGGCTGACAGGGGTTCTCAAGTCCAGGATGGCCCGGCCGCCCAGGTGGCCTCCTCTGCACCTGTTGTGCAATAAAGACTTGGCCCAAGCAGACTCGCTCATGCACTTTTTCTCTTATTTGCTGTGTTCTTGAAAATGACAATGATATTATGAGCCCTATCAAAGCCTCAAATCTAAAATCTTCTGTTTTATTCAGCAGGCCTCTGTTCATTTACCCAGCCCTGGACCCTGACCCGCAGTGAAGAGCTTTCACTGAAAAGGCATTTCAGACATTTTGGCTCAAGTTTTCATGTTGTCATGATGATGACGACGATGATGATGACGGTGATGATAGTTTTATGATTAATATTTTAATTGACCGGATCAATGAGATTTTGGGCCTTAACATCACCGACAACAACAACAAAGCTCGTCTGGGGCTGGTTTGGGCGTGTAGTTGCTTTAGAATATTCTAGCCTTTTGGGTGAGCTAAAATCTAATTTTCCTGTTCATCTTACCTGATATGAAACTGGGCTTTTAGGTTCTTCATGTTTGAAATATTCTTTTTTGATATAAAAATAACAGAGGCTCATGGTAGAGCATTAGATGTCTGTAGAGAATGAAGAAGAGAAAAACAATAGCACCATGTGTAACCATGATATTAGGGTTTGGTGTGTGTTTCCTGTCTTTTTTAATGCTTGGTTAAAGAAATTAACATGGGGAGGCCCAGGTGGCTCAGCGGTTGAGTGTCTGCCTTTGGCTCAGGTCATGACTCCGGGGTCCTGGGATCAAGTCCCACATCGGGCTCCTGCATGGAGCCTGCTTCTCCCTCTGCCCGTGTCTCTGCCTTTCTCTCTGTGTCTCTCATGAGTAAATAAATAAAATATTTTTTTTTTAAATCAACATGGTTGAGGATGCACAATATCTACCATACATGTCCTGCTTCTTTCCTCTTACATCAGGTAAGCAGTTTATCAAGTAATTGAAAAGCTCTTCATAATCTCATCTTTAGTGTGGTTGCCTAATGGCTGTCTTCATATGTTTTGAGTAAATAACCCCTGTATGTCATGAGAAAGGGCCGATCCCCCGGGACATCCTCAGGGTTCCTCTGCTCTCTCTACTGAGCATCAGCCGTAGGAGGCCAGGTTTCAGAGGCAATTGAGTATTGGGAGAAATGCAACGAGGATACGAGGATACGGGAAGCACCCGGCCAGGTGCTGCCTCTAAGCTCGCATCGTAATCAGCACCACAGGGGCTCCTGACAATCATGATGTAGGTCCCAGCAAATCCCTGTTTTACAGAGAGTGAAACTGAGGCCCAGGATGGTATGAGTCATCCCCCCAGGTTTACACAGCTGGACAGGGGTACAGTGGGGATTTAAATCAGCCCATTGTTTCCTGCCAGACTATTTGCCAAGAGTATTAGAGGCCGAAGCTGCCTTTCTCTTTGACAGCATCGTAGACAGAGGGCGGTGAGCCTTTGCTTCAGGTGCCTGGGAGCTTAAATACTTCCCTGAATGTGTGAGCTAGAGCTGCCAGGAGGAAACCCTTGGGGCCTTGAGCACCAGATTGTGAGATTGTCTGGGTGGTGACACAGGGATGCGGGGGTGGCTCAGGCCTCTGAGGGCTTGCATGGGTGCTCAGCACTGACAGGGAGTTGGGTCCGTGTTGGCGAGTCCCGCCTGTTCCTTAAACCATCAACATGAAAGCTTCTGCGGCCCACCCGCTATCTTGGTCTGTCGTGCGCTTCCTGCCTGACCTCGGGGCAGGAGAGATGGAGGGACTGCGGCTCCTGGTCTAGCAGCACGTCTTTGCTGATGAGCCATGCGGACCTGTGGGATGTAGGAAGAGTGTCTTGTCTTCAGGGGCTTGTGGCACACTGGACATCAAATTTCATGTTGGGAAGGCTGCCAGTGATGTTGGGCGGTGACTCGGCTCTGGCCTGGCTGGTGACAGCCACGCTGGCAGAGAAGCATGTCCTGGGAGGCGGTTGTGGCGATGGCCTGGGTGCACCTGTCCTACAGATCCATGGGGGCTCTCAGGAGTGCGAGGGTGGCAGGGTGGGCGGAGCCACCTTAGCGAGTCCACTGGTAAGCTCCCTGCCCCTGCCCCTGCCCCTGCCCCAGGGGGCGGGGGCGGTGAGGACCCCACAGCAGGCCCTGCACACCGAGGGGATGGGCAAGGATATCTCCAGGTATTTCTGGGCAAGGCTGTCTGCTGCACGAGGGAGACTGGCCAAGGGCACAAACTGTGGGAGCCCCATTAACTGGATGTAGGCAGTGGGGGGTTTGTCATTAGTATTGTTGCTTGTATGTTCGGTCTGTGTGCTCAGCGTCTGTATCGCGGGAGGAAATTCCAGAGACATCTTGCAGAGAGCCCGTCGGGGAGCCTTGGGGAGCTCGCAGGGAGGGAGCCGTGTGACGGCCGACTGGCATGTCCCTCATCGCACGGTCCCATGAACCCCTGGGTCCCAGGCGCTCCTGTGGTCTCCACAGCAGCTCAGTGTCCACAAGGAGCTGGTGGGACTGCAGGGTCCCCGGGACAGAGGCCCCTCAGGTGCACAGGGCATCACCCAGCACCTCCTTTTCTGAGGACCTGTCCCAAACACAGGGTCCAAGTTTGTGGATGAACGTGTCCCTTTTTCTTCCTAACTTTGTAGTTTTTAATGCAGCATAAACTGATTCTCAGAACAGAATCAGCGTGTTTATGTAATCGGTGAAACGGGAGGACCCAGACTGCTTTGGTTTTTTGCCTTTTCTGTTCCTGTAAGAGAACAACCACCATGAACACTCGGGCTTCTCAGGCCCTGGGTGAATATTTGTGCAGCAGGTTTGTAAGGATGGGTCCCGGATGGTTCTAGAAGGGGTGGGGTGGATGGTGCCAGTGGCCTTACTGTGTTAGTTGCCAGCATGTATGTGATTCGGTACATATTTGTATAAAAATGAGATAAGATGTGCTGGGGCCTAATCATGATCTCTTATTATCTACTACAGGCTGGGGCGGCCGCGTGCTGGGATTGAGCTGGTGTTTTACAATTGTTTTCATGTGATAAAAACTTCCTTAGTTATTTTTCCGAGGATGATGTTTTAATGGCTCATCGGTTTTGTGTTTTCCTGAATCCTCTGCGCCTGTGAGGGCCTGGCCCGGGCTCTCGGGCTTGAACGTGGCTGAGGACTGGAATCGGGGTGGGAGGCCCTTCCCTGCCTCTGTTACAGTCCACAAGGCAATTGCAGCAGCGGGTGGGGCAAGGCTGGAGACAGTTGGACGATGTGGTAGGACTGGGAGGGAGCGGGAGGGCCCGAGGCCCGAGTGTTTGAGCAGGCCTGTGACCCAGCCACCCCTGGTGAACGGAACACACAGTGTGCTGGCTCCCGCGAGCTCTGGAGAGCCACCTGGTCGGCGGCCCCTGGACACTGGATTCACATGGAGACCTAAGCTTCATGGGCCAAAGTACGGCTTAGGGCTTCTTGGTCTAAACACAGTCTTGTTTTTGGTGTTTGTTTTTGTTTGTTGTTGGCCTTTTGGCTTGAGCTGGAGTTGGAGTGTTTCCCATGGATAAGCTTGCATGCTCATCATGGGGAACACAGAGGTGAAACAACCTGAGGGTCGCTGGAGGGGATGGGGTGGGGATGGGTCCCTGGGTGTCGGGCATGGAGGAGGCATGTGACAGGATGAGCACCGGGTGCTGCATGAGACTCTACCTCTGATACCAATAATATGTAATATGTTAATTAATTGAATATAAAGAAAATAAAAGAAAAAGAAGTGCTTACTCAGTTCTTGGAGCAGAAGAGAGAGACATGAGCTCCATTTGCAACTATAAAGTTTCTTATTGGTTTTTCCTTTATTTTTTTCTCTTTTAAAATTTTTAAAAATTGGAATGTGAAACAGCTTCAGATTCTTTGGCTTCTGGATTCAGTTGCTTTGGTCAAGGAAATAGTGGTGCTTGACCTACGAAGACTGATTGTGTCCACACAGGTTGGTTGTCCTGTGCTTTCCCTGCTCCTGCAGCAAGTGCTCTCACATGCATGCACATGAATATGTACATTTGGAAGTGACTCAGCCACATGGTCCCCCCACAACGCCAGCAGGCCTGGGCTGCTGTGAGTGAGAGCTGCCATCGGGAGCTGGAAGGAAACTACCTGACTCTGGATCTTTTTACCTTTTCCCCTGAAAAGGGGGAAAAAATGGGGATTTGGGTGTAAAGTCTGTTTCAAGAATATGTGTTTCTTTTCCTCTGCTTCCAGCTCTTCGTGGTGGAAATTCCAACCACTGTATTCTCTCCTTCATTCTGTGTGGTGATCACTTTCCTTGTTCACAGGATCCTCCTTCCCTCTGGGGCCTCTGGTACAGGGGGTCCCAGGGGGTCTCAGCCACCTGCTGACCCCTGGTACGGGGTCCTAGGAGGTCCTGGCTGCCTGCTGACCCCTGGTATGGGGGTCCTGGGGAGTCCCATCCACCTGCTGACCCCTGATATGGGGGGTCCCGGCCATCTGCTGACCCCTGGTATGGGGGATCCTGGGGGGTCCTGGCCACCTGCTACCCCCTGGTACAGGGGATCCTGGCTGTCTGCTGACCCCTGGTACAGGGGGTCCTGGGGGGTTCTTTCACGAGCTTCAGGGAAGCCCCATTCAGATGTCCCTAGAAACTGGGGTCTCCTCAGGACTCATGGACGTTCATTTCCAGCCCTTGAGGAGGAAGCCTGGTGTGAGCAGGTGGCTTGAGCAGAGCCTGGGGTCCGTGGCAGCCACGTCCAGAGGGGAATTTGCGGGCCTGGCCCTGAGGGTCCCTGGCTTTTAAGCCCCAGATGTATGGAGCCTTCAGGTCAGCATGCTGGGCTTGGGACGGTGTTTTAGGGCGACATGTCTCTGTGCTGTCCCAGGGGCCTTCTGTGAGGCGTGGCCTCTGGGGACGGCGTGACTGGAGGCTGTAGCTCAGGATCTGGGAGGGAGTGATCCACAGAGGTGTTTGCTTGACATGAGGGTAGACGGGGAGGCCCCTGAGTGGGGTGCTCTGGACTGAGCAGGAGAAGAACTTCAAAATCCCCATAATACATCTAATTATACTAAATAGTAATTAAACATTGCATCTATTAATACTCACATCCCAAGAACTTGAAGGCTCCTGGCAGGGGGGTGGGGGGACTGGGAGCAGCAGGTGTCGCCCCCTGAGGACACAGGAGCCGCGGCAGGAGGAAACCTGTCCCCGTTTCTGCTGAGATGTGCACACAGCTACAGAGCAGGGTGGGTGCCAGGAGGGAGTTCAGTCTCTATGTCCAATTCCTCCCTCTTTCCTTCCTCAACCTGGAAGGACCTCCAGGGCAGAAGGTTGGAAGTGCAGGCTCGCCACACACGCCTCCGGGGGCTGAGGCTGTTGTCCCTGCCGCTGTCCCTGCCAGTCCTGCTCCATGTGGGGCAGCTAGGTGTTGTTCCCGGCGGGGACCTGGCTTCCCAGACAGCTCGACCTTAGCCCCAGACCACGTCCCAGGAGTAGCTCTTGTCCTGCAGAAGAGCGGCGGGTCTGGGCCTGAGGCTGGAAAGGCCCCAGGCTCCCCCGCCCCCATTCCTGAGGTGCTGCGTAGGCTGATGTTTGCTCTGATGTCCTTGCTGATGGTGACCAGGCTGACACGGGCTGTATTTCCAGAAGTCACAGGGGCGGGCACCACATCCCCCTTCGGAAAGGCAGTTGGATCCTGCAATGTCCATCCCGAGCACGCCCATGCTCTGTTGCCTGCTCCTGGCACCACCTTCTTTGCTCACACGTGCCTGTGTCTGCCCAAGAGGCCCCTTCCTCTCCCTCCTTGTGGTGGAACCTGAGGGGACGCTCTCTTGCCACGACCTCATTTTCCACCCGGGTCCCCTCAGGCTGCTGCTGTGACAGACCCCACAGACAGTGGGCTGGAGAGACAGCTGTGTGGTCTCAGTCTGGGAGCCAGAAGTCCAGGAGCAGAGTGGCCGGCCTGGCTCCATCGGGGGCTCTCAGGGGATCTTTCCGGGTTCTCAGCTGCCTTCTGGGGTGGTTGCACCGACCCTTGTAGCCGCGCCACACCGAATCTTTGCCTTCCTTTCCACCTGGAGTTCCCCACGTGTGTCCGGGTCTCCCCGGCTGGGAACACGGCCTTGTCGGGTCGGGCCCACCCTGAGGACCACATTCACTTCAGCGCATGACGTCTGTGGGGCCCTAGCTTCCACCGGCGGCCGGGTTCTGAGGTGCAGGGGACTCGGACTGCAGCCTGTGCATGTGGGGGGGGGAACGCAGTGAATTCAGCCTGTGACCCCCAGAGAGGTGCTTTCGCATCTCACGTCCTAGGGAGATGTGTGGCAGCTTCTCTCTGGCCCTCCTCTGCCTCCCTTGCCCCGTTGCGCGGCCTGCTGCTGCCACACACCTGTTCCCACCTCCTACCACCAACTCCGGGTACCACACTCCTGGATCGTCCTGGCCTCTCCTAGTTGGTTCTTGCCTGTGCTGTGTTGCCCTTGTTCCCCAGAAGCACACATGCCTCCCTCATTCTCATCTTGCTCTTCTAAGGCCTCATCTTACAGTTTTTAGACACCGGCAGCCACCTTAAGCTGGAGACTCCCAAATCTGAGTTTTGTCTTGTCCTCTCCCCTCAGCCCTTGGCTACTCTTGGTGTCTGTGATCATCTTTTTTTTTTTTTTTTAAGATTTTTTAAAGATTATTTATTTATTTATTCACGACAGAGAGAGAGAGAGAGAGAGAGAGAGGCAGAAACAGGCAGAGGGAGAAGCAGGCTCCATGCAGGGAGCCTGACGTGGGACTCAATCCCGGGTCTCCAGGATCACACCCTGGGCTGAAGGCGGTGCTAAACCGCTGAGCCACCCAGGCCGCCCAGTGTCTGTGATCATCTTAGACACAACCATTCAAGGGGAGTGTGTCATTCATCCCTACCCAGCAGCCTCTCTGTCCTCTTAGTCTCCACATCCATTGCTATGGAATTGGATCGCATGGAACGAAGGGTGAGGTTGGCTAGAAGGAAGATCTTGTGTGATGAGCAGTGTTAGGGAGGAGGAAAGTGGACGCTGAATTCTGTGCATAGAGCTTGCCTAGTGGGTGCTGTGCCAGGGCCGTTCCCTCAGACACCACTCACCCCATTCTGTTCATGCCCACGGTCAGCATCTCCTGCAGCACATCCTATCTCGTTGATGCACTGTTGGCGGTGAGGGCAGGCTAGAGGATGGTTCACTTGGATGCACACGGGTATGTACCCTCCCAGACGGTACATTATCCTGATGTGGACGGTCCTTTCTGAGCCATTACCCATCAACGTATTCTTCACAGTTGTCTGCAGATCGATTTTGGGGTTGTTATAGCTTCAGTATTTTGCTGGGTGTGAATAGGCCTTGTGGTTAGAGTCAGAAGCAGAGGGGAAAGCCATTTAGTAGGAATGGTTGGCTACCTGGAAGCAAGAGGCCTGGTTCTTTGTCGAGCTCCACAGCCTGTGGGGCCCCTGTGTAATCGGCCCAGGGGCTCTCTCAGGACCCTCTGGGTGGTGGCAGTTGGACTTTATTGGCCATTAGGGTAGTGGTTATGGCATAAGGCATGATTTTTGTCAAAAGCATCACACATTCAGTTAATTCACAGGGACCCGTGCTCTGCGGAGCCAGGCCCTTGCCTGCCTTCCCCACCAGCATCCCCATGTGGTGCTTGAGATGCTCTGCAGAAATCTGCTTTTTGTAAAACAAATGAGTCAAAGGTTTTGTATCCTTTCTTTGAAGGACGTAGAGAGCAAATGTGAATGCATTTCTCCCTGGGGCAGGGCGGCTGTGTGCAGCAGGGTCTCCCTTAGCCTGGGTGTTGCTGACAGAGATGGGCCTCTAGCGGCTGCCTCACAAAGGAACAGCTCCGGGACGGGGGCGAGAACTCGGTGGGCCTGACTCGTGTGCGTCTGTAAGCGGCATCTGAACTTGGAGTCTAGATCCTGCTCAGTGGCCAGTGGGTTCACACCTGTCGCTGGGTGGGGGTGGGGGTGGGGGTGGGGGGAGAAGTCACCCATGGAGGGTGGGGTCTCTGGGCCACAGTGCTGAGTGGGCGGGAGGTCCACACTCTGGCTCTGGAGACTCTTGCACTTGATGCTAATACTCTGCTCCTGTGAAGATGCCGACGTGTTGGGCTCTGAGGGCAACATGCACCTGTGACACGTTCTGTCTGGGGCCGAGAGGGTCACAAAGCCGCAGTCTTACACTAGGTGTGATGTCAGGAACTGCGGGCCGTTCACAGAGGAGGTGTGCAGTGTCCAGATTGGGCAGGTGGGTCGCTTGCTTTATGTGGTTGGCAAGTTTCCAGTGAGGGTCAGAGCGCAGACTCCTGGGGGGCTGAGGACACCCAGCCCCCATCTCTGGAGGCTTAAGCAGCCGTGCTCCTTGGTGGTTCCATGGAGAGAAACCCTGCAATCCCGTCCTGGTGGGGACACAGGAGTTTGCTTGAGTTCTCTTGTCCGTGGAGCTGAGGGAAATCCTTGGGTGGGAACGGCAGCGATGTCATCGTGGTCTGTGTGGCGGTGTCTGGTGAGCCCCGGCTTTCCCCAGAGCATGCCCCCCACTCCTCTGGCAGCCTCATTACAGGTGGGAAACCAGAAGCTACAGGGCTGGGTTGGGCAGAAACGGTCTCTGACCCGGTGCCTCTGTCTGCGTCTTTGTATTTCTGTTTCTGTTGGCTACACATTTTTTAAAACAAGGAGCTGCAGCTTTTTTAAAAATGTAAATGCTATTTTAGGTGTGTTGCTGCCATCCCGCAGAACAGCTAGAGGCCATGATAGTTCAGGGCGGTGGAAGTCAGGAACCGCTGCTCCCAGCGGGGCCCCTGCCCCTGCCCCTGCACCTGCTCCGTGGGCTGTGCCTGAAGGATGCTCTGCTGGAGGTGGGAATCCGTGTCAAGCCCCTGGGGCACACCGCTCTGGAAACCACCTCCTGGAGACTACGAATAATTTCCTCATAGCAGGAACGCAGATAGGAGATGTTCCCCCCAGACTGATGTGAACACTAGTTTCCATGAAGGACTGAACTGCTTGGCTGGGGCGAGGACGTATTTCGTGGTCGTTTAAGCAGCTCTCCCCCCACCCTATCCTGCACCATTGCCCCCCAGCCATAGGGCGTGGCGGGGTTTCGTTTGAGACTCCAGACTACACGTCCTGCAGGGATGGGAGCCCCCATCGTGTTGTGCTCTCCTCGGGGGCGGCGGGGGGCGGCCTCACAGCTGGATGTGTGCTCCTTTCTGGGCTGTGGTGTTTTGTAAGAAGAAAGGTCAGTGTTGAGCTGGGGCCACCCAGGCATCTACGAATCGCTGCGTGTGGCCTCAGGGAGGCCCATCACCTGCGGTGTTTTCTGTGGTCCACGGCCTTCCTGGGACTCGGCGTCTGGCAGGGGTGGCTGGTGCCATCCGCTGTGAGGCAGAGGATGCGGTGACAGTGGTGATTTAGTTTGAGGAGCCCTGCTGCGCTGGCCTCACCTGCAGCAGCCAGAGGAGGCAGTTGGATCTCCCCCAGCCGTGTGGCTCTCCCACTGCATTTATGGGGAGACATTTCGGGAGCACTGAGGAAGGAGCCCTCTTCTCCTTGGGGACAGTGTGTGGCCACTGATTCTTGAACACTGTTAGGACTAAGTTCCAGAACCATCCAAACCAGTGCAGACACTGGTGCCTCTAAGATGCCCAAAGCCATCAGTGTCACACAAGGAGTGTGTGTAGCGGGGTGCAGGGGTTAGTGAGTCTGGAAATGAGCAGGACCAGGTCCTGTCTGGCTTGGCCTGGAATCCCCATCCCTGAGGCCACGACTCTGACTTCAAGGCAGCTGGAACCGACTGAAGGTATTCCAGCTGGAGAGTAATGCAGTCCCTTTTGCATTTTATTTTATTTTTAAAAAGATTATTGATTGATTAACGAAAGAGAGAGAACATGAGCAGAGAGGAGGGGCAGAGGGAGAAGCAGCCTCCCCAGTGAACAGGGAGCCCGACGTGGGGCTCGATCCCAGGACCCTGGGATCATGACCTGAGTCCCCCAGTCGCCCCCACTTAAGTGTTTTATAAAGATTGTTCTGGAGACCAAGTGGGCAGTGAGAGGAGCCGGGCAGCAGCTGGATGGGAGGTGGTGGCGGAGAGAACGGACTGCTGAGATACCCAGAACGCAGAGGTGATAAGATTGCTGATTGTTGGGAGGTTAAGTGCAGGGTCGTCCTCTGGAAGGTCCTGCGTGTGGCTGCACTTGTAGGGAGGAGGTGCTGCTGCCCTGTTTCCTCTGAGGCCCTGGGGGCTGCCCAGCACAATACAAGGGGATTGGCAGAGGGATTAAGGGGAAATACCTGAGAACTTGAGTGCCTGTGTCAGGTGTGTGAGGTGCTGAGTGAGGTGAGTCCCCCTGGGCTCTACCTGTGGGCCACCTGGGCTGGGTCCAGCAGCTCGGGGCTTGCTGTCGCCTGTGCCAGGCGGGCTGCCTGTGGGTGCGGGGTTAGCCTACAGCCCATGTTCACAGGGTCAGTGAAGACACGGAGGTGGTGGGAGTGTGGAGGCTGTGCCTCCGAAGACGCTGCCAAGGAATGGGGAGTGATGGTCCTGAGGTGAAGGCAGTGCAGCAGTCATGGGGGCCTTCGGGTGTGGAGACCATCCTAGCCCCGGGGAAACAGCCCTCGTTTCCGGCAACAGGATTGAAAGAGGTCTCGAGAACACGAAGGGCAGGCCCCTGACACACAGAGCCTTGAGGCTGCCCCTCGCTCCTGGAGGTTGGCAGGCCCTGGGGGAGGGCAAGCGCGTGGCGCCCACTCGGCTGCCTGTTCTGTTCGCTTGTCTGTCTGCCCGGTGCATGTCTGCTCCATGCCCTGTGGGGTGGGCATGCCTGGTGCTTGGGAACCTTC
This sequence comes from Canis lupus dingo, assembly GCF_003254725.2. Classification (NCBI taxonomy): domain Eukaryota; kingdom Metazoa; phylum Chordata; class Mammalia; order Carnivora; family Canidae; genus Canis; species Canis lupus. The sequence continues at coordinate 21,562,597 of NC_064258.1, read as the reverse complement.
TGAGCTCATGGGGACACCCCTGGGTGTTGCAGCCTGGGTGTGGCAGCCTGCTGTGGTGAGCATGGCCGGGGGCAGGGGGAGGGGGGCCCACCCAGATGGGGAAGGTGGGGGAAGCCTTCCACGCAGGCCCGGGGCAGGCAGGGAGGAAGGTGCCACAGAGCCTGAGCAGAGGGTGCTGGGGCCTGGGGAGGCCACTGCCCACAGTTGGCTGGGGGGAAGGGTGGGGGGCCTTGGTGCTGGGCAGGAGGGCCTGTGGCTCTTAGGGACGCAGCTGGCCGGCACTGGGGGCTTCTGTGGTCCCAGGGAGTGTGGCCGGAAGGGAGCAGACAGGCCAGGGCCCAGGATGGGTTAGGAGGCCGTGTGGCAGCAGATGGTGACGGAGGCTGAGGACAGGCCTTCAGAGGGGCCACTGCTGTGGGCCGGGCCGTGACCATGGGCCGTGCTGCTGGACTGCACATCTGGGGATCTTGGCAGAGTTTAGAGGCATATTTAGGATCCAGGTTAGAGCCGTAGATGTGGAAAGTGCGCAACGTGCAAAGAAGAAGAATCAACAATAGAGTGTGGGCGACACTGACATTTGGGGGGTGGTGGATGGGAAAGGGCAGAGGGCTCGAGACCGGAAATGGGGTTGGGGAGTGACTGCGGGGGTCATCAGGCCTTCACCTAGGAGTCTACACAGGTGGGGAGGGGGCAGCTTGAGACCCCAGGTGCATCCGGGAGGGGTCGGCACAAAGCAGTTGCCTCGAGTGGGAAGGGTTCCTCTAATGTTGTGATGTCACGCTGCCAACAGTGGCATCACCGGTGGGGAAGGTATGCTTGGCGCTCCGCCCAATTGGGACCCCTGCTCCCCACCCGCCCACCCTCTCTTGGCACTCTTCTTTTCCGTTCCCACATTTCCTCGTCACCTTTACTGTGCCAGCATCTTTAATTGATTGATTAAGACAGAGTGCTGAGGGAAGAAAGTATGGATGGTACGGTGTGGATGGCATTGCTTTCTTCTGATAATTTTCCCGTTGACTTGCTAGAGACTTTCGTGATGAAAGAAAGCAGGTCCAGGAGGTCCCTGAGCCTTGGACGTGCCACAGACAGTTTGGGCAGGTAGATGATTATTTTCTTTGGAGAAGTCAGCCATGAACAGTACATTCGTGAGGTATTTTTCTGCTCCAATCTTCATTTTCTTTATTTTAAAAGAAATTGCATATTTTAAAGGTAAATTTTTAGACTGGCATAACTTTTAACCCTGAAATTCTACAGAAAGTGTCTCTATTTTCTTTTTGACTAAACAGATGGGGCAGACTGGTTGTCTTATGTTCTCTTTTCATAAATATTTTCAAATCATTTCATTAATTTCAAGCGAGGAAGAAGCAAACACAAGTAAACAGGTGTTTGCTTGTTGCCGGGAGATGTGTTTTGCAAAGTACACCTGATTCTTCTTGCCTTTGCTTCCATGGCTTGGCCTCTGGGCCTTCAGGGACCCTGACTGTCCCATGAGTGTGGCCCTTGCTACTGAGATGATTTCTGGGCCAGTGGGGCCTAGGGCTCATCCTGGCCATGGGGCTATCCCACCCCTCAGGGAGGCCCAGCTGGATGAGCAGGGACAGCCCTCCGTTGTGGGCTGTGCAGGTTTCATGGCTTTGCAGACCTCTGAGGTGCGCCTCTGCAGGCCCCATGCTTGCAGGGCGTCCTCCTCACTGCCCTGCAGCCTGTGCTCCCCAGGTGAGCCCTCTCGCTGGCTGCCGGGTGTCAGGGAGGTCCCCGCGGAGAGGTGGCCCTGGGAGGGCAGCTGGGGTCTACGCAGCGATCCCTCCTGGGGTCAGGCTCTGACGGCAGGAGATGGTACCATGGTTCTAGCTTCTGCTTCTTGTATCTGAGTTTCTGAATTCAGGTTTATCGATGAACTGCGTTTGGTAATTTAAAGGTGAGCCAGACCTCTGGGGTCTTCCTGTGCTAATGGGTAGAGTGAGTACACAATGAAAATCACATCTCTCAAACTTGGGAAGAAATCAGGATTGTTTCCTGAACCTCTTTTATCCGGTGATGTTTATAAATCCAGGAATTGATAATATGTAGAACATTTCATATTACAAAGATGGTAACGTTCCTTGGAGAAAATTTAAAGCATGGGTAAGCAAAGAAGAGAATAAAATGCTTATATACTCCCACTGCCCAATGTAGAGGACCATCGGCGAATTTGGTGCTTTTTACACCCCAAATGTTTGTAGATAGCTTGTAGCAACATACAGCGTTCTTGATGGTTTCTTAAGTTCCGTTGTGTGTCCATTCTATATATATATAAACATATTTTTAAAGATTTTATTTATTTATTTACTTATTCATGAGAGACATAAGAAAGAGGCAGAGACACAGGCAGAGGGAGAAGCAGGCTCCATGCAGGGAGTCCGATGTGGAACTCGATCCCAGGACCCCAGGATCATGACCTGAGCCAAAGGCGGATGCTCAATTACTGAGTCACCCAAGTGTCCCTAAATATATTTTTTAAACACCTTTTTTTGTTTGTTTCAAATCTTAAATTCCAATTAAGGAATTAAGGGAGGCCGGTGTTGCAGAGTGGCCGGAGGCAGCGACGCTCTTCTGCAGGCCTCATGTTCTAAGATGTTTTGCTGTCTTCCGGCTATGTCCCTGAGTTCCCCCAGCACCCCTGTGATGGAAGGAGGGGTGGTACTTGATCCTTCAGCGAATTTGGAAGCGGAGGTTTCTCACTCGCGTTATGTGGGTGAGAGGTGGTTTGTAAACATCTTTCTAAAATCTTAACACATGACACCTTTACAAAATCTGGAAGTCTTTTTTTTTTTATTTTCATTTTTAAGTAATCTCTATACCCAGTGTGGGGGCGTCAAACCCACAGCCCTGAGATCAAGAGTTGCCTGCTCCACCCACAGAGCGAGCTGGGCGCCCCTGGAGCTCTTTTTGTAGGACTTTAGCGTGAGGGGAAGGGAAGCAGCGCTGACCCCACAGCCTGACAGCCAGGAGCTGACTACACAGTTCTGTGTGGTGGGGAAATTGGAAGATGTGTGAGGTCACTTCAGGACGGAACTGGTTAAAAAGTTGGTGTGCACGTGTAGAGCTCATTATTTTGTAGTGATTGACATTGATGACAGTAAGAAATATCAAATGCAGGATTGTTTACAATGTATTAAAAGCAGTTCATAAAATCGCGTGCACCATGTGATGGCAGTTCTCTGACACATGCCAGGAAAGGTGCCTGGAAATAGGGATGTTACCTCTGGATGAGGAAGTAACTAGTACGACTTCCTTCTGAGGATTTTCTGCATTTTCTTAATTTTTGAGACTTATATGACATGAAAAATCTCTGATAATAGTTTCAGTTTAAGTAAACAGGTGCTCAGAGAATGTGTAGTTTGTCCATGGACATGGGACTGATTTCTGGCACCTTCTACCTCTAAGCAGGAGCCCTTTCCAACAGTTGAGGTTGGATTTTTGGTGTTCAGTGCCATCATTTCTGTTTCCTTGTCATCATGGTGCCCACTATGACCCTCCTCAGAGGCCTGCAAGGAAGGGAGAGCTTCCATCATGGAGAAAGCCGAGCTGCTGGGTGGGGACAGCTCTGTCCTGCACCCCGCAACCTCTCCGGCCTCTTCTCCCTCTTTCTCAGCCCCCCAGCCTTGCTGCCCCCCAGCACCCTGCAGGTGTGCAGCCACAGCTCACACACAGATGGGAAGCGTCTGTTTAGTAAATTTGTACAGGATGCACAGCTGGGAATCCAGAAACATGTAGGCTGGGAATGGGGTCAAGGGGGATGTGACCTCCCAAGGGAATAAGGACAGACTCCAGTTCTTGGGGTTGGGAGGTTGGTGGTGGGAATGGTCAAGATGGTCTGAAAAGAAGACGGCTTGTGTTGTCACATG